>NC_067484.1:44390264-44735708 GCF_947179515.1 Apodemus sylvaticus | reverse complement strand
ATTTCCTCAACATAATCGCTATTAAAGGCTGACTGAATGTTATTGTAGTTTTACTTCTAGCACTTAAGAGTAAATTTATACAACTTAATAGGATAGTAACTTTATAAAAAATAAGCTTTTTTTTTCTTTTTAAAAAAAGGCTTGAAAATACCTTTTAACTTGAACTTTGAGATCTTTTGAAACTCATGGTTTTGCCTCCATTTATGCCCCTGGGCTTTGTGACTGACTGAGCTGAATACATATTAACTTCCATTAGCCTCCTTATCTGGTGTCTTTTACTGCTGAAAGAATTTATGCCCATCTCGTGTGAGCTGCCCTGAATTCTCCCTGGCTATCTCAGGACCTGCTCTTCATTATCATTTTTCCCTCAGACCCTCCCAGAACAAGCCTTATCTCTTTAAAGTGACTTCCCAGAGCTTTCAACAGGTTTATGTTTCAACCTATCTTTACATATTAGGACTGTGACACAGTGAATTCCTTGAAGGCAACAATCATATGTATGTATGCATGTGTGTGTGTGTGTGTGTGTGTGTGCAAGTGTACATATATATATGTATATATAAATATATGTATATATAATATATAGTTTTATAAATCATATATATGTATATACTCTATAACCTTTTATGTGTATTTTAAAAAATAATGATACCTAAATATGATTCATTGTGTTATCCATACCTCTCTCTGTCAAAAACAAATCTTTACTGAATATGGTAGTGCAATCCTATAATTTCAGATCTTGGGAGACTGGGGCAAGAAAATTGTAAGTTCAAGGCCATCCTGTGCTACACAGTGACACCTGTTTCAGGGAAAATAAAACAGCAACAACAAAAAAACAAGTTGAATTTTCTTTTTTGGAAAATAAGATAAGTTAATTAGCGTAAGCACTAGCATATATAAAGATAGAAACTGCTTCTGCCTTACGCATCAATGTTTATTGGTGAATTGGGGTTTTTATTTTTAGATTTGGCAAAACTAAGGGCTTTAAAGAATTGGATTCTAATGTGGGGGCTGGGGAGATGTCTTAGCAGGTAAAGTAAGAGCGCTTGCCGTCCATCCTGATGACCTTAGCTCGATACTCAGAACACATCTGAAAGAAAAGGAGAAAGAATGGCCTATCAGCAAGTTGCCCTCTGGTTTCTGTATGTGTGCCACAGTCCACCTGTGTCCATATTCCCACCCTCATACAAATACACAAATAAATATTGGAGCTGTAGAGAGGGCTCCACCATTGAAGGCTAGGCTCACAACCAAAAATACATATTAAAAATGTTTTTAAAAATGTAAAGCGTTGGCTTCTAGGCAAGCATTCAGCTGATTGAGCTAACCTTTAAAGAGTAAGGCCCCAAGCTAGGTAATCGCAGTACCCAAGGAGTAGAGGCAGGAGGGTGCTGTAAGTTCAAAGCCAGCCTTCCCCATAATAGCATGTTCTAGGCCAGCCAGCGCTGCACACCTAGGTTTTGTCTCACTCTCATCCCACTTCAACCCCGTGAGCGTGTCACAGTGATAAAGCAGGTAGCGTAGATGTTACCCGAAGGAAGAATTCGCGGGGTTGGGAGAGGAGGGGACAATATGAGGTTCAGGAACACCGGATGAACATCTATTTTTATTTCTGTAGACTTTTCTCCTTCTGCCGGAAACCTGCCTTTATTCTTTAAAGTGATCTTGAATAGACTGAATTTTACATAAAGGTAGGCAATCTTTACCCGTGGTATAAGTCAAGAAACTTGATAGCCACTGATCTCATCCAGTTGAATAAATTCTTTGGTCACAAATTCTATGTTCGCTGATTCTGTATGTATGATGACCAAGTCTTTGCTGTTTGTAAACCTTAAGTTTAAATTACTAAGTTTATCCTCCTGACAGTCTTTCTTTCTTCTCTTTCCTTTTTCCTAGAGCAAAGTTGGGAGTTTATTGCGAACTGTTTGTTGTTTTGGTTTTTTTTTTTTAACTCAGTAATCTACAGTATGAGTTCATGAAACATTTACTTTGGGTCAAACTTTAATTACATGCAATTTGCTTTTTAGAGAACAGGGAAAGGGCAAAGCTAGATGGTTCATCAAGTATAGGCACTTGGGGCTGGAGAGATGGTTCAGAGGGTAAGAGCACTCACTGACTGCTTTTCCAAAGGTCCTGAGTTCAAATCCCAGCAACCACATGGTAGCTCACAACCATCTGTAATGAGATCTGATGCCCTCTCTTCTGGTGTGTCTGAAAACAGCAACAGTGTACTTACATATAATACATAAATAAATCTTTTTTAAAAAAAAAGTATAGGCACTTGCCACTGAGCCTGGACGCCTGGAGTCTGGTCTCTGTGACTCAAGGCAGAAGGAGGGAATGTCCCAAAATTTGTCCTCTGATCTCTACCCTTGCACCATGGCCTTACCCGGTGGGTGTACTTACCCCACCCCAACACAATAATTAAGTAAATGGAAAAACAAACATCAGTTTGTAGCACATACCAGGGAGACTGAAGACCCAAGTCCATTCCCCGGGGCCCGTGTCATGGAGGCGAAGCAGAGAACTGACTGTCACTGGTGGTCTCTGACCTCTCCACCATCAGTGAGAGTCACATAGACATTAACCCATTACAGGCTAAAACAAATACATACATTTAATTTTTAAAAGATGAGTCTATAAAAATCACAAATTTCATTAAGATTTTCCCCTGCATACAGATAGCACTGCCCTTTGCCCACATTTCCCTGCCTCTTCTTGCTTTCTCTATTTCTCTTCTCAGTGGTCTGTGCCCTGCAACTAAACATCACCAAATCTACTCTCAAATCATATCGGCATATACCCTAAATCTAGATTCTGCATGAGAGAAAAGATGCAACATTTGTCTTCCTTTTTATCTGCTCTTGTTTCTTTCTTTTTCCCTTTAAAATGCCTTCCTTTCCCCACAGAGGTTCCATTTTACACACACACATATATATATATACACAGACACATACACACAGACACATACACACACACACCTTTCAATTTAGACTCTGTAGAAGAGAAGAAACATGATATTTATCTTCAGAGTCTTGTTTAGCTTGATATAAAGCTCTCCAGTTCCATTCTTTTTTTCCTGCACATAACATAATTTCATTCTTCTTTACAGCCGAATAGAACATATAACACATTTTTTCTTTTCGTTTTTGTTTGTTTGTTTGTTTGTTGCTCTGTAGACCAGACTGTCCTCAAACTCACAGAGATGCCCTTGCCTCTGCTTCCCGAGTGCTAGGATTAAATGTAGGTGTGACCACCCCCTGACTGTAACACATTTTCTTTGTCCATTTGTGCTGGTGAACAGCAAGTTTGATTTCAAGTCTTTGGATATTGTGAATAGTGTTACAGTGAGCACTGAATCAGCAATTCAAAAATCTCTGTGGTGCTGATTTGATTCCTTTAGATACATAGTTATAAAGACAAAAAAAAACCAAAACAATCTATTCAGGAGTAAACCAAACCAAGGAAATGACTGTCTTCTAAAATAACAACTTTAGGGCTGTCCAGGTGGCTGGGTAGGTAACAACATGTGGCACACAGGCCACCACTGCCACCACCACCCTCCTCAGAACCCAAGATAAGAGACTGGATGTGGTGATATGGAACTGAAATCCCAGCATTCCTGTACTTCATCGAGATGGGTGTGGGAGTCAGGAGGATCCCCTGCCATATTTCAGGTCCCTTAGACTGGAGTATCCAGAAGGACAGAGACAACCAGAGAGTCTGCTTTACCAATGCAGAAGGAGAAGGGCAACTCGTCAAACTTTTAAATTTTTCTTATGGCTTCCATATGCGTGCATACATGAACACACACACACACACACACACACACAGAGAGAGAGAGAGAGAGAGAGAGAGAGAGAGAGAGATTAAAGAAAAACAAATACTTGAGGATGGATGGGTAACACTAGCACATGGTAGATACAGACAAAAGGGTTAGGCATTCAAAACCATCCTCAACGACCTATCAGATTTCCCAAGCTAGGGTGAATGTGATGGTTTGAATGAGAAACGCCCTTCACAGTCTCGTGTATTCGGATGCTTGGTCCCCAGCTTGCAGCTTGCAGCACTGCTTGAGGAAGAGCATTGCTGGAGGAGACATGTTACTTGAGGGAGGCTTTCCGGTTTTACAGTCTGGTTCACTTCCTCTTCTCCTCCACCCCCTCCTCCTCTTCCTCTGTACAGATGAATGAATGTGGTCTCTCTGCTTCCTGATGACAGGCTGGATTCATATTTCTACTTCCATGCTTTCCTCATTGTGAGAGACTCTCTTTCTAGAACATAAGACAAAAATAAACCCTTTCTTCCCCTACCCCACATTGCTTTTGATTATGTATTTTATCACAGCAACAGGAAAGTAACTAATACAGCTGTCTCAGATCCTGTACAATAAAGGCAAAGACTTTAAAAAATACTCAATGTAACAGGGCCCCAGACCTTAGTGGGCCCCAAGACTTTAGTACTACTGACTCCATAGCAGAAGTACCATTAAGGCTGCACCAAAGACGGCACCATCTGCCAAAACTGAGACAAAGACCTAATCGATCAATGTCCGTAATTCTGGGAAAGTCTCTAAATGTATTAATCTTGCTTTTTGACTTCTGTAGGTCTGTTTCTGGCTAACAGTTCTTGTTTACTGAAGTATGTCAGTTATGACATGTTTGCTAACAAATACCCAGGCAGGGCACGGTTTTCATGCTTAAAAGCTTATCCAGAGAAAGGTTCGGGGCTATACTGAGACCCAGAATACCCAGTGTAAGACACTGGCCAAGAAATAAAGACTTTCTATTGTTTTAAATCTATGTTCAAGCAGTCTTCTTGGGTGAATATCCCACAGCTCTTAAAATTAATATTGTGAAAACGTGTATCAGTCTGGGTTATTTAGAGAAACAGAACTGATAGAATGAATCTATAGATCTAGAAAGGAGATATATTCAAGTGGTTTATAGGCTGTGGTCCAGCTTATCCAACAATAGCCATCTACAAACAGGAAGTCCAAGGATCCCATAGTTACTCAGTTCATGAGGCTGTCTTAGCTGGTCTTCAGTATATGCCAGAATCCTGCAGAAATAGGCTCTAATGCAGTGAAGGAATGGGTTCACTGGGGAGAAGCAGGCAGAGAGCGAGCTTCCTCCTCCCACGTCCTTCACATGGCTGCGACCAGAAGGTGTGGCCCAGATTGATGATCTTCCCACTTTAGATGATTTATACTAAAAATTCCTTACAGATGCATGTGTTTTAGTTAATTCCAGATGTAGTCAAGTTGACAACCAAGAATAGTCATCACAACATAGTTATATTGCCAAGACAATGTACAAATGCAATCTAATTCTCATCAAAATTCCAACTGAGAAAGGATTGGAAAAACTAAGAGAATGTGGAAAGAGAAAGAGGACTTCACCCTAATCTGGCTGCACTCTTTGAGCAGCTGAAAGTCAAGAATTCCTGGACAACTGATATTTGCTGTGAAGTTTACCTAAAGAGACATCATCTCTTTTATATAGAGATATTTCAAATAAGAATGATCATATACTGGATGGACAGATGGCACTTGCTGCTCTTGCAGATGACCTGGGTTCAGTTCCCAGAACCTAAATGATGGCTCAAACCATCCATAACTCCAGTTCTGGGGGACCAATACCATTTTCTGATTCCAACAGGAACCAGTAGGGCATGTGGTACACACACATACACGCAGGCAAACCACCCATATACACAGAGGGAGTAAATTTTAAAGATGATAAACAAAGCAAAAATATAGTTGCTTTTTTAAACAAGGAGTATTAATACATCAATGAACTACATTTTAAAATTACTAATGTATGACTAAGAATGACCTTTCTCCTTTCCAGCTGTAAATTGAATATTTTCAAGAAATATTATAAGCAAATATATAAAGTCCATTGTTTTAGCCTTTGGACTTCACAGATCATATTGTAACCCTATCGAAAAAACTTCTCGAAACACACTATGAACTCTTCTTCCAAAAAACACAGTCCTTTGAGGTGTAACTTCATAAGCCACTGAAATCATATGCATGGCTTTGCAAAGACATTTACAGTTGTCTCTCTCATAGAAGTCTATTCTTTTCCTGAGACTGTCTTTTTGTTCATCCTGTACTTAAGTCAATGTTAAAAAATCTCTTCCTAAACTTTAACTCTACTTCATGATGATGCATCTTAAGATGTTTTTTTCCTGGAGCATCCAGGGATCCCAGCTTCACTTAACATGGAGGTCACTGAAAGAAATTCTCAGGCTTCTGCAGCTGGGTAGCATGGTGTTACTGTGGTGACTTGAAGAGCAAAGGCTCCACAGGCTCATATATTTGGATGTTTGGTCATTAGAAAGATGATACATGACAGGGCTAGGAGGTCTAGACTTGTTGAAGGACGTGTGTCACTGGGATAGCCTTTGAGGATCCAGAAGATCAAGCCAAGTCCAATGGCTCACTCTTTCTCCCTGATGTCTGCCAATGCAGATGTTTCTAGAACTCTCAGCTACTGCTCTAGCATCATCATATCTACCTTTGGACCACCATACTTCCTGCCATTATGACAATGGACGAAACCTCTGGACTGGAAGCCAGCTCCTATTAAATGCTTTCCAAGAACTGTCATGGTTATGCTGTCCCTTTACATCAACAAAACCTTAGGACAGGTGGGATTGCAGCCCTTTCCCCCACAGCTTCTGACACAAGGATGTTCTTTATAGAACTGAACTACTTGTTAATGGTATTTGGCCTGCAATTTAGGCACACATATGATTTGTTCTGCACAATGTTGTAGAGTGTATTGGGCATTGATGGAGCGCTATCAAGTTAGGAAGGTGATAGGAAGCTAATGGGAGAGCAGGATGTAAAAAGTTGTAATGAGTTCAGAAAAGAGGTGTGCCTTGGTTGCCTTTCTCTTGTTATGGTAGACACCAGGACAAAGGCAACTTACAGAAGAAAGAGTTTATTGGAACTAGCAGTCTCAGAGGGTGAGTCCACAACCCACCAGGGTAGTGAGCATGGCAGCAGGCAAGTAGGTGTGGTGTTGAAGCAGTAGCTAAGAGCTTATGTGTCGAGACAAAAATGACATGGAGTAGATAGAGCTAACTGGGAAAGACTTGGGCTTTTGACCTCAAAAACCTGTCCCCAATGAGACAACAACAAGGTCTCCAACAAGTTGCCTCCAACAAGGTCACACCTCCTAATTCTTCCCACACAGTTTCATCCACTGGGGGGGACCAAACATTCAAAGAGATGAGCCCAAGGAGGCCATTTTCATGCAAACCACCACAAGGCACAACCTCAGCCCAGCATGGTGGTCCATGCCTATAATCCCAGCACTTGGGAGATGGAGGTGGCAGAGGTAGCAGAGTCACGGTCCCACACTGCTACCCACAAGCCTGAAGAGCTCTTTTAACCTCTTTAGGGTCCTTGATTCAAGCAAAGTCAAATCTTGTTTTTTTGCCACAGAAAAGAATTTTAGCCAACATAAAGCAGAATTGATGTTTATTAAAGGTTTATTCTATGTATGTATACAGAGTCTCACTGCGTAGTTCACAGCTCTTAGGCACAAGAGTTAATAGAAAGGCACTCAGGCAGAAAGTAAGGCACAGTCAAGAACATGACTGTGGGCTTCTCAACCAGAGAGCTATCAGCAAATATCTTTAAAGTAGCCATATGTCTTGTTTGTGGTGGATTCTTAGTGTCTGGAAGTCATTGCTCAATTAGGTCACTGGAGTAGAGTTCCTGTGTGCTGCCTAGAATTCAGTAGATGAGAAAACTATGTCGTAGGTATCTAGGGCTTAGTTTAGCTGAGATGTTTTCACTGTAAATAAGAGGTTTTATCTTGTTTATGATAAAGAGAAAGGAATGAAGCCATGGTGAGAAAGAAGTAACACCATACTTGAAGGTCCTGTGCTAGCGTACCTGGTTTATTTGATTTTTATTCAGCCCTTGGCTGTCATAAAACCCACTTTTCCTCAGTCTAACACTATTTTATGGAATGGGATGGAATGGTGCCTGATTTTGGAACTGAAAACAAAGCCAACTGGGATTTTTAAGCTGGTATATTACAAGTTCCAGGCCAGCCGAGGCTATGCAGTGAGACCATTTCTCAAAAAAATAACACCAAAGGCTGGGAGTGTGGCTTGGCTGGTTGAGTAATTGCCTAATGTGTGAGAGGTCCCGGATCCTATCCTCAGAACTACATAACCTGAACACAAAGAATGTGGAGGCAGGGGATCAGGAATGCAAAATTATCTTCAGCTACATATAGTCAATTTGTGTCCTAGGGAGAAATCAAAAAAGAAAACAGAAAAACAAAAGAGCACAAAACACCAAATTGGAGAGGGGAGCAGTCATGCCTTGTATCCTATCTAGAACCTTTCCTAGAGAGCTAACTTTCTAGCATCAAGTAGCCTCAAGGTAGGATGGAGCAATAGGATCAGATTTCATTAATCTAAGAAAGCCCTTTCCCTCTAAACTCAGAGATGCCCCCAAAGTTTATACAAGGAAGGGACTTCATTTGTTCTGCAGGCCGTTGTGTCCTTCCCCACCTCTTATGAGACAGTTTCTCTCTGGCTGTCCTAGAATTCACTATGAAGACCAGGCCAGCTAGGATCTCACAGGCTTGCCTCTGCCTCCCAAATGTTGATGTTGGGTTAAAAGCATGTGACTGCCACACCCAGGTGGCTGTTGTATCTTCTACCTCAGACATCCCTTCATTGTAAGTGACCATTATAACTAAAGGACACTTCACCATAAATCCATCTCAGTACATCTCTTCGTTAAACCTGAAAATAGTGTTTATCATTTAAAGACATATACATTTTAAATTTTTTATTACAATTTCCTTTTTTAGTGGGATTGGGGGAGCAGCTGTGGTGCATGTATTGAGGTCAGGGGTCTTCTGCCATGTGGGTCCCAAGGGATACAAGCCAAGTCATCAAGCTTGCATTTGTTGAGTGGTATGCACCTTTAACTACTACACCATCTCAAATCTCTCTAGGCCAACACCTACCCAACCCCCCCAGTTTCTTACCGTGTAGCCCAGACTTGCCTGAACCAGATATCCTCAAGTCTCAGTCTTTTGAATGCTAGGATTTCAGGCATGTGCCACTGTGACCAATTTGTATTTATTTAATTTGATTATATAGTTTCTGTTTTTAATTTTAATTTTTTATTTTTCTTGAATCCTCTTGTGGTCTTGGGACTGGAAAAAAATGGCTCAGGTTAATAGTACGTGCTGGGGAACTGGATTTTATTTTCAGTTCTGAAACCAGGCAGCTTTTCATTCCATAAAAAGCTGGAATAGGTGTTAGTCTGAGCAGAAGTTGGGTTTATGACAGAAAAGGGCTGAGTTAAAAAGAAATGAGTCAGGTACACCTCTGACCCAGCCCTCCAGAGGCTGAAGCGGGGGAACTGCCAGGTCTAGATCAGGCTCAAAATAAGGAGGTGGATGGGGGGGGGGGGCAAAACAGAAACAAAACAGAGAAGAACAAAAGCATAGGAGAAGGAACGGAGACCCCAGACAAGAGCGGACAGGACATAGAGGTGGGAAAATCAAGACAAGACTTAAAGTCAATCTGAGCTACTAGAGACACAGAGCTGGGGAGGGGAGGAGGGAAGGGGAGCAGGGGAGGGGAGGAAGGGAGGGCGGGTGGATAGGCTCACCATTTCCTGCATTAGAGCTGAGTTCATGACCTAACAATCTTGAAGAACACCAGTAAACAACGAGGAAGTATGCAAAATGTGGAGAAGAAAGCTCTTGCAACCAGGCTGAGAGTGCGTACCTCTCTGGATCAGGGGTTCTTTTATATCTTGAGAATGGGTCAGTTTGGTCCAGCAAGGAATTGCGATGAACCCCAATAGCTATTTTGAATGTGTATGGGGAATTCTGATTGGCCATGAACCCGGGGGGAGGGGGGGGAGAGAAAGCAAACTCCGAAAAAAAACCTGCCAAAGAAAATGTCCTGCCAAAGAAAATGTCCTGCAAAAAAGAGTCGGGGTGGGAAGAAGAGCCAGGAAGTAATGAGAACGATGTCTAGTAGTTAAAATCCAAATCGGTCTCGATGAGTCAAGATGGATTTGGATTTTAGCTCCTGAGCTCACTGATTGTGCAGAGTTCAATGTAAAACTCTGGCGTTGTTAGAAGTTGACTGCCGGCTTTGCCAGGATATACTTTTTGTTTTTCAAGAATCTGTTATCCCAACCAGCTGCCTATAAAGTGGGGTTACACTCCTTATTCCTATTAGAGGAACCCAAAAGCAAATCATTTCAAAGTTGGTGTTGATGGAACCAAAAACGCATGGGCGGGCTAAGGTTAACTTTTCCCAGTTCATCATTTTCCTTGTGCATTAGCTTCGAGGCAGTGACCCTTGTCTGGGAGTGGGACTCTTTATTATCTTACTTATTTTTTGAACACCCCCATTAAAGGGTTTGGTTTTAGTTTAGGGCAAGTTGGTGTGAGTGACTCCACCTTTGATTTAGTGTGATTTGTTTGTTGTGCTGGAGATAATGTTACAGTTGCTATGGCCCGGGCTGGGTTGATCTAGGGAATGGAATCTACAGTTGGCAGAGCAGAGACTGAATGTTCCAAGATTCCTCGAACACAGAGTTAACCAGCTGCTCTATCAATCATTGGACTAAATAGACCATCTCTCTGGAAAGTGGTTTCACCTAATTCCTCGCTAAAGAAATGAGAGGAATAATTATTTCTTATACTGTACTTTTCTTTACCAGACTTCTTAGCCCTCTGTGCAGTTACCACAAAGCCAGCAGGCTGTGTTAAGTTGGCCTGATGTGAAAGGTGTAATTTTGACTTTTTCTTCTTTTCTGTTTTTTTTTTTTTTCCTCCTTTTGATGTTGGCCAGAGTCCAATATGCTTTCTCTGGTACTTTGGGATTTTTCACTATTTCTCTGAAGCTGTCTCCCCAGCCCCACCTTTGTTCGCCATGTGGCTGTTTACTGTGCCTAACTCAAAAAAGATCTTCCTTCTTTCCTTCCTTCCTTCCTTCCTTCCTTCCTTCCTTCCTTCCTTCCTTTTTTTTCTCTCTTTCTTTCTTCTCTCCATCTCCCTACTCTAGGCAGTTACTGAAAGTTACAGCTTGCCTGCCTGGCAATTTTTCTTTTAAAGTCTAAATGAAATTGCCCTGGAGCTATCTTCTGTTAATGAGACTTCAAATCTTAAAGAAGTATTCAGGCCTGGAGGTGGCGGCGCATGCCTGTAATCCCAGAACTCTGGGATGCAGAGGCAGGTGGATTTCTGAGTCTGAGGCCAACATGGTCTACAGAGTGAGTTCCAGGACAGCCAGGGCTATACAGAGAAACCCTGTCTCCAAAAAACCAAAAACCAAAAAAAAAAAAAAAAAAAAAAAAAAAAAAAAAAAAGGAATAAAAGATGTGTTCAGTTTCCCTTTAAACAAATGTCGCCCTGACAGGACTCCCAGAATTGCTACCAACACCCCAATCCAGGGCCTTCACATCCCAGGCAAGTGCCTAACTCTGGGTTGTATTCCCTGCTCTCCATTTTGAGCTTTAGTCTGGTCTATTCCAGTCTAGTATAGGAGCTCAATCTGAGGGGATGCCTTCCTGGAAATTTTATTTAATACGACTTTGTGTACAGAAAATGGGCTGGCCAAAAAGTTGTAACATGGTAATTCCTGACTATGAAAGAAAAGCAAAAAAGTTTTACTTATTTATTTATTTACTTACTTATTTTTGAGACAGGGCTTCTATGTGTATCTGCAGCTATCCTGGAACTCACTATGTAGACCAAGCTGGTCCCATAGAGTGCTGCCTGCCTCTGCCTCCTGAGTGCTAGGATTAATGGTGTGCACCACCATGCCTGGCTTTGAGTTCTCTCTATTTTTGTTTACTGTTTATAAATAGTGCCTTAATTAACATATATTAAGAATATGAGAGAGAGAGATGGCTCAGTATTTAAAATCACTTGTTTCTTTTACAGAAGTCCAGGGTTCGAGTCCCTATGAGACTATGGGGGAATGTCTTCATTCAAACAACCGCAGGGCATAAGCCAGAGAGAGCAAGCCTCCTTGCTGAAACTCAAACTCAGAAACACAAGCCCTCAAACTCCAGCCTTACTGAAATGAAATGAAACAGCTCAGTTCCTCACACTAGCCACATTTCAAGAGCCCAGGAGTCCCATGCAGTGTCTTCTGTATTGCCCAGCACAGGAAGGGGACACTAGCATTGTGCCCTAAGTTTTTCGGACCACTCGGGCAACCTTTGAGTGTGTTTCTTGCTCTGAATCTCTCTTCGTTCAAAGCTCAAAGACTTACGTCCAAGCTCTTCTACTTCCTAGTCCTGTAGGAACAAGTATAAGATTTGTGTACTTTAAGTCTGGCCAGCGCATAGGTAAGGACACCAAAAACCAGATGTGGAAACAGGAGGAGCGGTGAAGGGGCGTGGCCAGCTCGGAGCTCTAGAACCAGCACTGCCTCAGTCGGGGGCGGGGCCTCGCGCCGAGAAGGCAGCCCGGGAGGGGCGGGTCCTCAGGGGGCGGTCCCAGGGGCGGGGCGGGAGGCGGGTCGGCGCACCAGCCCAGCCTTGCGTGCTCACGTGACAGGTCCGCGAGGCCCGGCTCCTGCAGACGTCCAGGCCAGCGAAGATGGCGGCTGAGAGGGAACCTCCTCCGCTGGGGGACGTGAAGCCCACCGACTTTGAGGAGCTGGAGGACGGAGAGGACCTGTTCACCAGCACTGTCTCCACACTTGAGGTGAGACGGCCCCGGCGAGGAGGCCGCGCCGTGCGTCTCGCCTCCCGCCCCGCCGCCTTTCCCTTGCCGCGACTTGTCCCTGGCCACCACCCCCCACCCCCGGGTTTGGCCCGGCCAGGTCCGGTGACACCTGTGACGCCGGCTGCACCTCTGCTGCCTGTCAAGGGGCCTGAGGTCGGCCTGGGCGACCAGGCCTCGGGACGGCAAGCCCTCGGGCCTGGGCGCCGACCTCTTCTCCGTGGGGCCAGGACCCACGGACCGAACCTCGCCGTGCTTGCGGGCTCTCGGGCCTTCCCTGTCAGTCGCGCCTCTTCCTCCAGGCAGGAGGAGGGCTTGTCTCCGGTTCCCGGGGCGCCTCCGCTCCCCGGGGATCTCAGCAGCTCCGGGGAACCGATCTCTGCCCACCAGAGGGTGTGCCCTGCAACCGGAGAGCCAGGAAGTCGGGAAGTAAACTCTCAGTGGCTCTAGGGTCCGCAGGGAGGAGGTCTGGGTGCGCGTTTCCCTGTCAGTGCCCGTCATGGACTCTTAGTTCTCCAAGAGATAAGAGCCTCTTGTTTTCGAGTAGGTAAATGTATTTGAGTTAATAGGCTGTGGCGGGATCTCGTGCGGTGCAAGCTGGAGTCGAACTCAGTATGTGGCTGAGGCTGGCTTTGAACCTCTGATCTTCTTGCCTCACTCCCTTTTCCAAGGGCTGAGAGTAGCCGACATGAGCCACTGCTTGGGTTTTTAAGACTTTTTCTGGGCTGTAATGTTTGAAAAATACAAACTTGAAGGGTGGAGTAGTCCAGGAAACTGGTTTTTAATTACCAGGGGAGATATAGAAACAGATCTCCACTCCTTTTTCCTCTTTTTTCGCTTGGTCAGCGATCTCTGTAGCTGAGTGTTCCTGTTTTTGTCAAAGGAAACTCTGAATTTAGCTGTATTGGCCCGCCTTTTTCTAGTCACATTTGAATTGCTTTACATTGAATGAGAGCACATACGCCGGAAACCGTAATTTTAAGCATGTAAGCACTTTTCTCAGAAGATTGTTTGCCTCAGCTGATTTTTTTTTAAAAAAAAATTAGGTGTAGTGTGTGTGTGTGTGTGTGTGCGTGCACACACACACGCACTTATAAAAATCAAAGGACAACTTTTGGGAGTTGGTTCCATTTACAGCATTGTCAGGCTTGGTAGGCAAGCCCCTTTACCAGTTTAACCATCTCACCTGCCCTCTACTTTCTTATAAAGTTCCTTAGTATTCGTTTTCTTGGCTTGTTCAAGTCTGCACCAAATTAAATGGAAATAGCTGTAAAATACCCATTATCTGAATTTCAATCACCAGAAACTGAAATTTTAGGGCTAATTTTATCTCTAGTGGTGAGGCCAAACCTCACTTTCCAACAGATTATACATTCCTCAGATAATGCCTTGGTCATTGATATGTACTAAACAAAATCTTGGGTATTTGTGTCTTAATACTGGTTTCATTGTCAAAACCATCATCTCTTAAAATTAGTTGAAATTATTTTGCAGAATATATTTTTCTAGGCAGGGGGAGCTAGTGTCATCATAGTCTTTGATATGTTTTATGTCACTTAACATGTGTTGAACATGTCTGCAGGCTCCTAAAACCTGAATTGTCTTTTCTAGTTACAATACACAGAATAAGAAGAACTATAATCTGTATCAGAGAAAGTCTTCAAAGTTTTATTATGAATAAACATATCTTGGAAAGTATATTGTGAAAGTTGTAAATAAAGTTGTTACTTGGTTGTTAATCTAAACACCTTACCTCATGGATTCATTTTAAGAAAGTGGTGTGACTGAGGTTTTTAGATTCAGTTTTAAAATTTTCAGGTTAGCATATAAGGTTCATTTTCCCCCTTGAAAAGTGTTTGGGACGATCTGTGCAGGATGCTGTGCCGCCGTTTCACTCCTTGTTTGCACTATGCTTCTTACACTTCTGTGCAGCAGAGGCCAGTGTCCCGTGCACACAGACCTGCACTTGGCTGGAATTCTGTATGGTTAACAAACAATTTGTTTTTCTTTTGAGACCAGCTCTCTCTTTGTAGCCTAGATCAATGTGAAACTAATTCCTCTTGCCTGAACCTGAGCTAGCATTACAAACATGTACCACAGTAGCCACACAGTGGTGGCACAGGACGTTAATCCTAGCACTCAGAGGCAGAGGCAAGCCGATCTCTTGAGGTTGACTCCAGCCTGCTCAACAGAGTGAGTTCCAGGACCACCAGGGCTATCCAGAGAAAACAAAACAAAAGGAACTATGTACCACCACTCTTGGTTGTAGAGTGTTACTTTCCTGTAATTAGGTTGGATGTGACTTTACTAGCCCCAGATCAGTGCTTCTGAGAATAGATATAGTTTATTCAGGGGTCATATTGTTGTACATATTCTCTTTCTATAGGGGACTGTAGAGTCCTGTTTATTTGAGACAGGCTCTCACTGTGTAGCTCTGGGTGACCTGGAAATACATATGTGTGTGTGCATGAACGTGTGCATGTGTGCGAGGCTGGCCTCAAGCTCATAGAGAGCCTCCTGCCTCTGCCTCTTGAGTTCTGGGAATGAAGGTGTGTACACCATGCCTGGCCCATTTACCTATTTATTGATTGAGATGCTTGTTTGATTTGTTGTTTAGTTTTCTTGAGTTCTTATTGTTGTTGTTGTTTGGTTGGTTTTGTTTTGTTTTGTTTTCTGAGACAGGGTTTCTCTGTGTAGCTGTGGTTGTTCTGGAACTCACTCTGTAGACCAGGCTGGCTTCAAACTCAGAAATCTGCCTGCCTCTGCCTCCCAAGTGCTGAGATTAAAGGCATGTGCCACCACTACCCTGCGTTTTTTGAGTTCTTTGTACTGGGTATTTATCCTCTGTCTGGTGTATATTTTTCCCCTATTCTGTATCCTGTCTCTTCACTCAGTATGTTTCCATTGCTGTGCAGGAGCTTTTTAATTTCCTGAAATCTCTTGGTGAGTTGTTAGTGTTGTTTTCTGAGTTAGGGTTCCTTTTCAGAAAGTCTTTGCTGTGCCAGCATTTCCCCTATTATTCCTCTAACAGTTTCAGAGTTTCAGGGTCTTTAATTTATTTGGAGTTGGTTTTTGTACAAGGTGAGAAATAGATATCCACATAGATAGCCAACTTTCCAAGTTCCATTTGTTGAAGAGGGTATCTTTTCAGTTATTTATATTTTGGACATCTTTTTTGAAAATCTGGTGGCTAGGTGTTGGTGAGATGGCTTAATGTATAAAGATATAATTTGTCACACATTGCCCTCTGACCCCCTTGTTCAGGCTGTGGCATGCATGTGACCCTCATATCCTCAATAAATGTAAATTTTAAAAAAATTAAAAATCAGGTGGCTATGGCTGCATGGATTTATAGCTGGATCCATATAGCTGTTTACGACACTGCACACGCTTTTCTGTGCTGGTGCTGTGTTGGGTAGTGTGACTTGAAATCAATACGGTGGCAGTATTCTTCTTTGCTTTGCTTTCCAGTTTGTTGGTGCTTCATATTAATGCCAGTGTTCTTTACATTTCTGTGAAGAATGTTACTGGAGTTTTGTTAGGGGTTGCATTGAATCTGTTCATTATAGTAATTCTGTTGATCTGTGAGTGTGGGAAGTCATCTTATTTCCTAGTGTCTTCAGGTTTGTTTCTTTACTGCTTTTATTTTTCTTGTAGAGGTCTTTACTTTCTTGGTTAGGTTTTATTCTAAGATATGTTTATATTTACGTATTTTGAGAGAGTAGTGATGGGATTGTTTATTGTTTCCCTGATTTTTTTGCTTAACATGTTCATTGTTATTAATAAATGAGCAAACTACTGATCTTTGTATGTCAGTTTCTCCTGGCATACTGCTGGAAGTGTTTATCAGATCGAAAATTTTTTGGAAGTCTTTAGAGTCTATTAAATAAAATTGTATCATCTTCAAGTAAATATAATTGGATTTGTTTGCTATTTGTATTCCTTTCAATTGTTCTCTTGGCTTAACTGCTCCAGCCAAGACTTGAAGCACTGAATTGAATAGGAATAGTAGAGTGAATGTCCTTGTTCCTGATATTAATAGAGATGCTTTGGATTTCTTTCTCTCCATTTAGTGTGATATTGGCTATATGCTTGTTATATGTAGCTTTTATTATGTTGTGATATATTTTTTTCTATTGTTAGTCTTTTTGGACTTTTATCATGGAGGAGTTTATCCAAAGCCTTTTTTTTCTTTATCTGTTGAGATGATCATGTGATTTCTTTCCTTGAGACCATTCATGTGATATATGACATTTACTGATTTGTATGTTGAACTATCCCATATCTGAAATGAAGTCAACCTGATCATGATAAATTTTTTTGAAAAAAAAAAAAAACTTATGTGTGTACACTGCCTGCATGCAGTGGCCCAAGGAGGCCAGAAAAGAGTTAGATTCCCTGGAACTGGAGTTACAGACAATTGTGAGTCATCATGTGGGTGCTGGGAATTAAACCTGGTTCTTTAGAAAGAGCAGTAAGTACTCTTAACCACTGAGCCACTTCTCCAGCCTGAATTATTATTGCTGTTGTTGTTGTTGTTGTTATTATTATTATTATTATTATTATTATAGTTTATTTTCTGTGTATGAGTTTGGGTTGTTTGTTCTTGGCCTGCATTTCTAAATGTATACTCTGTGATTACAGGCGTGCGCCACCACTGCCCGGCTCTGAATGTATACTCTGTATGGCTGATGCCTTTGGTGGTCAGAAGAAGGCAT
Organism: Apodemus sylvaticus; assembly: GCF_947179515.1. NCBI lineage: Eukaryota > Metazoa > Chordata > Mammalia > Rodentia > Muridae > Apodemus > Apodemus sylvaticus. Next base: position 44,718,244 of record NC_067484.1, on the reverse strand, counting down.
CTGGAGTAACTGGAGTTACGGGTAGTTGTGGGCCACCATGTGGGTGCTGGTGTAACCTGCAAGAACAGCAAATGCTCATATGGAATCTGTGGTATTTCTCTGGTCCCTTCTTGATGTGATCTTGAATTTGGTTTGCAAGTATTTTATTGAGAATTTTTGTGTCTATGTTCATCAGAGAAACTGGCCTGTAATTTTCTTTTTCTGTTGTGTCTTTATCTGGTTATACTACCAACATAACACTGGAGTCATGAAAATGTGGAAGCAGTCTTTATTTTATGGAATATTTTGAGAATGATGATTGTTGATTCTTCCTAAAAATTTGGTAGAATTCTGTAGTGAATGCATCTGGGGCTGGATTTCTTTTAGTTAGAAGATTTTTTATTACTGTTTAAATCTTGCTTCTTTCAGATCTGGTTATATAATTCATCTCTTAGTTTAATTTCAGTAAATCATGCACTTAGAAATTAATTTCCTTTTGATTTTCAAATTTAGTGGAATATAAGTATTTAAATTTTTAACATAGTAGATTTATATATTTTAAATTTAAAAGGGATTTATTTTTATTATTTTTATGTGTATCTGTGTTTGAGTGGATGCTGCATGTATATGGGTTCCTGTGAAGGCCAGGAGAAAACATGAAATGTCTTGGATCTGGAGTTACAGGCCTTGGAAGCCACCAGACTTAGGTCCTGGAAGGACAACAAGTGTTCTTATCTGCTAAGCCATCTCTCTAGCCCCCAATATACATTCTTAATATATAGCCTTATGATTTTATAACAAATTTTTTCCATTGTATTGGGGATTGGGGTGTGTGCTACATACAGTGCATGTGTAGCAGTCAGGTCTCTTATGTAGGTCCTGGGCTTTCTATTAGGTAGTATGTATTATATATGTAGCTTTCTATTAGGTAGGTTGTTGGGCTTGACTGAGAGCCCCTTTACCTGCTGAGCTATCTCATCAGCCCAGATTTTCTGACTTTGATTGGTTTTTGTTATAATCTCTACCTTTTAATCTCTGATTTTATTAATTTTTGTTTTTCTCTTGTTCTTTTAGTTTGACTACATATTTGGTAAGCTTAGAATCTTTTCAAAGAATCAACTCTTCATTTATTGATTTATTTTTTGTATTTTAAATTTTTTCTATGTCATTTATTTGCTAATATTAGTTCTTGTAATCTTTGGGTTTGCATTGTTCTTGATTTTCTAGAGTACTAGAATTGTGTGAGGCACCTCTGGGTTTTTTTGGGTTTTTTGTTTTGTTTTGTTTTTGTTTTTTGTTTTTTAAATATAAATGTTTGTAGTTATGAACTTATCTCTTAGGACTGCTTTCACGCTCTCATTATATTTTATGGGTTTTGACATGTTCTCTCTATTTTCATTCAATTATAGGAATTTAAAAAAAATTTCCTTGTTTTTTTTTTTTTCAGAGATCTATTTATCATTCAGTTGGGTGTTGTTTAATTCCCAGAAAAAATATGCATTTTTCTGTAGTTTCTCTTGCTGTTGATTTCTGCCTTTATTATATTGTGGCTAGACTGGAAACAATAAAAAGTTATTTCACTTTTCCCTCTTTGTCCTAATAGAGTCTCTTTTAGAGAAAGATACATGGACTACTGGGAAGAATATGAATTCTGTGATATTTGAATGAAATGTTCCGTTTTTCAGGCCTCATGATCTGTGATGTCACTTAACCCTGATTGATTATTTATTTATTTATTTATTTATAATACATAAATATTGTATTTATTGGTTTTTTTAAAATAGGGTTTCTCTGTGTGTCCCTGGCTGCCCTGGAATTTACTCTGTAAAGTGGCTGATCTTGAACTCAGGAGATTGTTTGCCTCTGCTCCTGAGTGCTGGGATTAAAGGCATGTATGCGCCACCACTGCCTGGCTTGATTTTTATTTTTTAAATTTACTGTGTGTGTGTGTGTGTGTGTGTGTGTGTGTGTGTCTGTCTTCATACCACATTCAGGCTTGGTGCCCACAGAGGCCAGAAAGATCGTTGGATCTTCTGGAAGTGGAGTTACAGGTAGTTGTGAGCTACCTGATGATGTAGGTGCTGGGAACTAAGTCCAAGTGCTCTTAGTCATCTCTAGAGCCTTGATTTTTAAGTTAAAAAAGAATAAAATTATTTGTGTACACATATGGAGGTCAGAGAACAACTTGGGAAAATCCTTTTCCTACTTCAGCATTACATACACTTGAGAATCAAGTGTGTCAGGTGACAGGTGTGCATGCCTGCTGAGGCATTGTACCTATCCACAGATTTTATAATGCAGGTGCTTGCAGCTGCGAACTCCTTAGGATTGCTTTTATTGTGCTATAGATCTTGACATACTGAACTTTTTTTTATTTTTGGCGGGTAGGGGGTGGGGGTTGGGAGTGGTAGACTAAGATGGAGCCTCAGGCAAATTTGCTAGGAAGTTAAAATGACCTTGAATTTGTGATCCTTTTGCTTCTTCCTCCAGAGTGTTAGGATTATCCAGTTTATGCTGTCTTAAAATCCAGGTGTTCCTGCATGTTACGAAGTCCTTGCTCAATTCAGCTATGGTCTTAGCCTGTCTTTGATATTTTTCGATGACCTACCCATCATTTGATAGTGTTGTTCAATTTCCATAGTGAGTTTTATGGCTATTGATTTTTGGTTTTATTTCTGTTTTATTCTGTTTCCATTCTTTTGTGGTGGAAGACAAGAAATTGTTTTTCTGTATTTGTTAAGACTCATGCCCTTTTGTTTTACAGCAAGTTCCATGGGCTTTTGAGAAGAAAGTATATTCTACAGTGTGGGATGTTATTAGATGTTTGTTAGTTCCATGTGAGCTATGCTGTCATTAAACTCAGATATTTTTGTCTGGTTGGCCTGTTTATTGGTGAGGATAGGACATTGGCGTCATACACTTACTAAGTTGGAGTTAATCTCTTGACCTTGTAGGTCTACTATTGTGTGAAACTGGACACACCTGTGCTTTGTGCATATTTGTTTAAAATTGTATTCTTGCTGAATTGTTTTCTTAATCACAGTGAAGTGTTTCTCGTTATCTCTTTGGACTAGTTGGGTTCAGGCTCTGTTTTGTCAGGTAAAACAGTGGCATCTGCTTACTTTTCTGTCCATTTGCTTGGAAGACCTCTATCCATCCTTTTACCCCAAAGATTCACCCTATCTTTGATTGTAAGGCACATTTCTTGGTGGCAGTAAATAATACGGATCCTGTTTTTCAATCCAGTGTGCCTGTTTCTATCTTAAATTTTTATATATATTGGGGGAGGGTGTGGGAGAGAATGAGTGCCCAAGCACACAGATGTGACATGGACTTCATAAGACTGATCTGAAGTCTCTTAAGTCTTGGGTCTCACTTCCAAAGATGTGTCTAACCCTTAGTAGTCTGTTACTGTGGTGACCGCAGGGTCCCATCCCTCATGGTTGCCACTGACTTTTGAGAGCTGTACTGGTTTTTTTTTGTTTGTTTGTTTTTGGTTTTTTTGGACACTGGTCACAGTCACTTCTGCCTGCTTTTACAAAGATTGTACCTGGCTTAATAAATTCTTTATACCAATTGTCTCTTGCAGGAATAGACATTATTGTGTGGCCTGTTTTCTTTTATCATCATACTAATGGGGCTTCTAATCCTCTAGCTCACCTGGAAAACCTTGTTTGTTTGTTTACAATTAATCAGTGTGTGTGTGTGTGTGTGTGTGTGTGTGTAGTTTCTGAGGGTTGGTTGTCAACACCATGTAGGGTCTACGGATCAAACTAAGATCATCAGGCTTGACAGCAAAGCATCCTACCCATTGAGCTGTCATGCTAGTCTGTTTTGGTTTTGCTGCTGTTTTGGGTTTTTGTTGTTGTTGTTTGAGAAAGGTCTCGCTTATGTGCCTAGGCTGGCCATACACTCTCAGCAGTTCTCCTGCCTCCCAAGTTGTGGCATTGCAAACATAAGCCATAAAGCTTGGCTACACCTGTTTTTCTCAACAACATTGTTAAGGTACAGCTCATGGTTCAACCATTTGTGTGTATGTTCGAGTTGTTTTATTTTACTGAGATATATGTATCTATTACCGCAGTCAGTTTTAGAACATTTTCATTATTTTAGAAAGAAATCTTGTACCCTTTAGCTGTTGTCCCATTTTTCCAGCCTCTAACCTTATTAACATAGGAACTAATCTATCTCTATAGATTTTCCTATTTTGGAGTTTGAATGAGTAGAATCACATCCCACTCCCCACCCCTCTCTCTTTCCCCCCCTTCTGTGTGTGTCTGTCTGTCTGTCTGTCTCTCACTGTGTGTGTTTTAAATGGTTTTTTTCCTACTCAGCATTCAAGGGGGAAGAAATGTTATTACAGTTCATCATATACAGTTATGACAGTATAAATAAATAAAAATAGGATCTTGCCTTGTGCTCGTCACCTTAAGGTTGTGATCCTCAGACTCACCTCTGTGCGGCACAATCTCAAAATTTTATTACTATGCCTGTCTTGCACTTTCATTGCTGATATTTTTATTGTCATGCTGACTATCTGCTAAATGCTGAATTGCAAAGATTAAGGCCTTGGTTTTCTTTCTTTTTAACTCTTTTTTCCCCCCTGTCTCACTATGTAATCTGGGCTGCCCTGAATCTAGTAATCCTCCTTCCTCAGTTTCCTCAGTATTAGGATGATAGGCGTGTCCTACCACACATGACTGGTTTCCTTTTTCTTTATTTAGCTTTTATTTTATTTATTTATTTTGGTTTTTTGAGACAGGGTTTCTCTGTAGCCCTGGTTGTCCTGGAACTCATGTAAACCAGGCTGGCCTCAAACTTGGAGATCAGTCAGCCTCTGCCTGACAAGTGCTGGGTTTAAAGGTGTACTACCACCACCTGGCAATTTTTTATTTTTTAAAAATAATTGTGTTTGTATGCACATGTACATGTTGGTATTCACAGAGGCCAGAAGAAGGTGTTGGATCTCCTGAAGCTTGAGTTTATAGGCTGGATTCAAGGAACTGAATGTGGATATTCTGCAGAGACAGCAGGAACTCTTAGCCACTCGGCCATCTCTCCAACTTCCTTGTTGTAAGATGGGGTCTTGTGTAGCTAAGACTTGCTTTGTAGTTACAGATTGCCTGAACTCCTAATCTTTCTGACTTTGCCTCTACAAAGTACTGGTATTATATGTGTGGACCACCATGCCCAGAAAATGCATGATATCAAAGATGATTGGGGGATGTGGATATGGTTTAGTAGCAGGGTATTTGCCCAACTTGTGCACAGGGACCTGGTTTCAATCTCTTTCACCACAAAAACAAAAGATCGTTCATCTTACAAAATGTTTACTAACCATAAAACTTTTTTTTGCTCTGTGAAACTAAGAAATTCTGTTGTGGGTCTACTATTAATGTAGAAAAATAAGCCATGGACTGGCTGAAAATACCTGTAATTTAAATCTGTCCCTCTCCCTAACAAATCTTTTTTATGGAAAATATCTAAAGAATCTCTACCAGCTGAGGTTTAATCTCAGCCCTCTGGGGGTAGAGGCAGGCAGATCTCTGAGTTTGAGCCCAGCAGGTCTACAGAATCAAGTTCCAGTACAGCAAGGACTACACAGAGAAATCCTGTCTTAAAAACAAAACCGAACAAACAAACAGAAGCCAGGTGGTAGTGACTTCAGTCACTTGGGAGTCAGAGGGGGATGAACCTCCAAGTTCAAGGCCATCCTGGTCTCCGTAGTTCTAAAACAGCCAGGGCTGTGTGTGTGTGTGTGTGTGTGTGTGTGTGTATTTTAAAGAATGTTTGAGATCTGTATCAGTGTGTGTGTGTGTGTGTGTGTGTGTGTATTTTAAAGAATGCTTGAGATCTGTATCAGTCAATCTTGCCACTCAGTAGGATTCAGGATCATGTGGAACCATATTTCTCTCTGGACATATTTTTGAGGGTTTATCCTGATTAGGTTAATCAATGCGGAAGTGCTTATTATTATGAGTGACTTACTACACAGAGCAGTACAAAAGAGATTCATAGGGTATAACATTAAGTAGGAAAAACAGCTGTATCTGCTAGAGTTCCATAATCCCAGAATTTAGGAGGGTGAGGCAAGAGAGTTTCAGTTTTAGATGCTTGGGTTGCATAGCCAGACCTTCTTGGAAAAGAGAAGAGTGATTAATTTTCCAGATGGGTATAGTGCACACCTGTACACATACATGAGGTATGAGGGCATGAGGATTGAGTTCAAGTCCGTCCTGGGCTATGATACCTATGAGAGCCCGTGTCTTTAAAAAAAATTGTTTTTGAGAGATGGAATAATTTTAGTTTGAAACTAATAGAATCTTAGGCATGATTCCTATCATTCATAATTCATCATTAAATTTGTGCATACCACAGCACACTTGTAGCGATCAGAGGTGGCTTTCAGAATCAATTTTCTCAGAGATTGAATTTATTAGGCTATTTAGGCTATTAGGTTGAGTAGTAAGAGCCTTTGTCACTGAGTTATCTCACAGGCTCTTTTTTAATGTCACTAGTAATTTGCTTTAAAAAAAAAAAAAGATTTACTTTTTGTACATGAGTACATTGTAGTTCTCCTGGGACACATAGGAGGAGAGCACTAGAGCCTATTAGTTGTTTGACAGCCACCATGTGGTTGCTGGGAATTGAACTCAGGACTTCTGGCAGAAGAGCCAGTGCTCTTTATACACACACACACACACACACACACACACACACACACACGTGTATATATAAGTACACTGTAGCTGTCTTCAGACACACCAGAAGAAGGTGTCCGGTCTCATTACAGATGGTTGTGAGACACCATGTGGTTGCTGGGATTTGAACTCAGACCTTTGGAAGAGCAGTCAGTGCTCTTAACTGCTGAGCCATCTCTCCAGCCCATGGGCTCTATTTTTATTTACGTATTTTTATTTTGGTTTATTTGAGGCAGGGCCTCATGCCAGTCTTGAACATACAGTAAGTTGTTGGGTTTTACCATGAACTCTTGATCCTTTTGCCTCATCTACCAAAATATCTGTGATTACTGGTATAAACCACCATGTGTGCCTTTGATTTTCTTATTTTAAAGAAGGTCTTTAACTTGGATATATCTGCCCCAGTAGAAGTATAACCATGATTAAAAAAAAAATAATAATAAGCACTCACTCTTAAAATCAAGGGACTTGCTCTGAATTTGGTTGTATTACAATACATATGGTTTTGTTAATAACTAAATATATGTTAGTGCTTCTAAAAGAGCTGATATACTTGAGTTAAGTGACTTTTGAACAAAGGGGGTGTATTGAAGTGTATGTGAACATTCTCTAAATAGAAATAGCTGTTCTTTTCCTTTCTAACAAGAGAATGTTGTATTTCTTTAACTAGAGACACGATGAAAATCAAATAAGCATCCCAATGCATTGTCCACTATTGTTCTTTTAACAGTCAAGTCCATCATCTCCCGAACCAGCCAGTCTTCCTGCAGAAGATATTAGTGCAAACTCTAATGGCTCCAGACCTGTACAAGTTGTAATAGACGATGACAGAGAAGATCTTTTCGCAGGTAATTGTCATGTCTTCATTTTTTTTAGTACTAGCCAATTATAATAGACATGCTATTAGAAAATACTCTCTCAGAATTTCTGTGTCTTTATAGGAACTCTGTCTGTAACACCTTAGAGAGTAACGTGAACATGGTCGATTCCTGTAATCTTAGCATTTGAGAGATGGAAGCATGAGGATTGCTGAATTCAGAGTCAGCCCAACTTATAGGGTGAGACCTGTAACCAACCCAAAAGAAACTTAGCAGGATAGGGACTGTCTAGTTAGGTCATTCTGTAAGGAATGCAGATAGACCATTAGGAGAAGCAAAAATATCCTTAATTTTTAAGCATTTGAGAGTAGGATACTGACCATACCTTAGGAGGTAGCAGTGGTTGTATTCTTTTTGTTATTGTTGTTACAAGTTGTCACCAAGCAAAATCAAAGTATGAATCACTATTTGGGAGCTAGAGAGATGCCAAAGCAGCTTTTCCAGAGGACCCAGGTTTGATTCCTAGCATCTATATGTTGGCTCACAGCCATATGTTAACTCTAGTTCTAGGGTATCTGATGCCTTCTGGCCTCTGGTAGCACCACGCACACATGTGGTGCATAGGCATACACATAGCCAAAATACATACACATACACACACACACACACACATATATATATATAAAATAAGAATCTCTGGGCTGGAGAGATGGCTCAGCTGGTAAGAGCACCGACTGCTCTTCCAAAAAAGTCATGAGTTCAAATCCCAGCATCCACATGGTGGCTCACAACCATCTGTAAAGAGATCTGACACCCTCTTCTGGCTGTCTGAAGACAGCTACAGTGTACTTACATATAATAAATAAATACATAAAAAAAAAAAAACTACTACAGGAAAAAAAAGAATTTCTATATGATATAGGTTTGCTGTTAGGTAAGTTGATGGTTGAATTTGTTTTCGATATAGGATAGAATTTGGTGTAGTCCATTCTAACTTAAAAAATGCTTGACTTTAAACACCTATGCCTTTAAATTTAGATATAAGTTGATATTTTAATATTGAAAAGCAAAAATTAAGCTTTTAATATTGACACAGAATTAAAATAATAGATAACTTTGTATTTAGCAACATAATTTACATAGTTGGCTTTTATTGAGTTATTAATGCTCTCAACTTTTGTAGTGATCCATATTCAAATGTACAAGTATGCTTGAAGGTACAGTTGTTCATACAGAAGTCCATAAAACTTCCAGCTTGAGAGTCTGTGGCAGAATATTGTTTAGAATGTGAGGGTAGCCTGGGCTATATAATGAGTAACAGTATCGAGATCCTATTTCATAGAAAGAAAGGAAGGAAATAACGAAGGGACAACAGTATATTGTCAGTTTCTGTTTAAAACCTAAACAATTTGGGACTGGTGAGAAGGAATCAGTGGGTGAAGTTCTTTGTGTATAACCCTGACTGAGCTTGAGTTTGATCCAGTGAGCCCTCGGGGAAGTGAGAGAACTGACTCCTCAAATTGTCCTCTGACCTTTGCATGCACTCTGGCACATATTCCTGCACTGCCACACATACATCATTCATACGTACATAAGCATACAACAGTTCTAAATTTTAAATAAGATTATTTTAATGCTTTACAGTTTAACTTAGCTGTGTTTTATAATGACTTTAGGTGATCTAAGACATGTTTGTATAAGTAATACTACACTTGGCTCATATTTATAATGCATTTAATCAGATCTATGTCTTTTCCTATGGAAGCGTGTGATGCTAGGAACCTGTAAGTATAGCATATACTCTCAGGATGATGAAACTTGTTAGTAGTAATGGCATATCTTTGGTACATAGAATACAGATCTGGCTTAAAGCAGTGTCGAAGCCATTGTGATTTTAAAATCATAAACCAGATTATGTTATGTGTATTGGTGTTTAGATAAATTATATAGTTTGTATAGTGTAGGTAATTCAGTCGGCAACACATGGAAAATAATATCTATGACATGTTATTAAATTACTTATAAAATGTTCACCAAATGAGTTCAAGGGTCTAACCCTTCTCCATTTGTTTTATCTTAAAGAATGCCTGAAAATCGATACATATTTCACTCAAATTATAGCTCCATATCTTCCTTAACTTTAAACTTGTTTTCAACTGAGACGTCCATATTTGTAGCTATTTAAGCTAAAAGAAGCCATGTCAGCCATTTAAAGTGTGGACATAGTGATACACACCTCTGATTCCAGAACTTATGAGGCGGCAACTGCAGGGTCAGATGCTCCTCAGAAACATGAACTGGAGCTTTCATGAGCTCTTGTCCTAAGAACCAGACAATGCGGGGGGGGGGGGTGTTGGGGGGTGTTGGAGGGTGTTGGGGGGGGCAGTGGTGGTCCATGCCCTTTATCCCAGCTGAGGAGGCAGAGGCAGTGGATTTGAGTGAGTTTCAAGACAGCACAGAGAAACCCTGTCTCAAAAAACCAACCAAAAAGACAAAACAAAAAAACCACCACAATAAAATAAATTTAAGACAGACTGTCAATTTGATTTCTTCCCTTTTCATATTAGTTGCTTGGGTCATGTGTAGTCTTACTTCAAGTTCCCAGCCCTTTGCTGTTGAAGCAGCTACAGTACAAGCAAGCAAAACCTTGATCAGTGCAGTCAAATGTCATTGAAAAACTTTGGCTGGCTTTAAATCAGTGTTGCTCAACCTTCCTAATGCTGTGACCCTTTAATGTATAGTTTCTCCTGTTGTGGTGACCCCTACCCATAAAATTATTTCGTTGCTACCTTATAACTGTAGTTTTGCCTGTTATGAATTATAATGTAAATATGATATGCAACCTTCTTGGGATCCGCTGAGTTTAAAGTGATGACAGTGGAATCATGTGTATGACTGTTCTGTCTTCATTTCTATATGTGTACCAACTGTATGCAGTGTCTGTAGAGGCTAGAAAGGGCACTGGATTCCCTGGAACTGGGATTATGGATGATTATGAGCTGTCATGTAGCTTCTGGCAAATGAACCTCGGGAATTGCTGCTCTTAACCACGGAGCCATCGTTCCAGCCCATTAAACCTAGTTTTGATGTACTACATTTTACTTTCTTGTATTGTTGACTGTTTTATGCTTTTGAAACAGAGGTCTCACTATGTAGATCAGGCCTCATATTCGTAGGTATCTGTCTACCTGTTCCCAAGTGCTGTGATTAAAGGCGAGCACCACCATGCTATGGTTATTGTTGACTATTTTAACCACTCTGAAATTTTTCTTATTACATCTATCTATCTGTCTGTCTGTCTGTCTGTCTATCTATCTATCTATCTATCTATGTATCTATCTAACATCTGTGTGTTTGTTAACCACAGACACACACACACACAATATGTGCATGAAGATCAGAGGATACCTTATAGAAGTTAGTTCTCTTTCCACCACGTGGTCCCAAGGATCAAACTCAGCCAGCCTCGGTGGGAAGCACTTTTACCCACTAAGCCATTCTCAGTTCCTGTTTTCATTGCTTTTTTTCTTTTGAAAAGAGTATTAAGTGCCATCAGTGTTCAAAGCTTAAAATGGTATCTAAGCTTTTAGTTTGTTCTGTCAGGGTCATATGCAGTCTATTGTATCTATATGTGTCCCCCCCCACCCCCTGCCCTTTGTTTACCATAGTTGGGAGAATTTAGTTATTAGTCATTTTTCTTTTAATATAAAAATATCAAGAGATCTGTACCAGTTATCTTGTCAACATTAAATAACCAGTCTAAATAGTTTGATATTACGTCAGCCTATATAATTTCAAGTTGACTGCTTAAAATGGTTCATTGACCACAATTACTACGTTCTCTAAATCCCAAGAATCCAGAAACCTTAGGCTGAAAAATCCATTGGTCTGATCCCTTGTGTGCCTTATAATTCCACCTTCCTTTTCTTGGTATCAGTTCTACAAGCCAGCAGGACTGTGTGTGACTCACTGATCACATTTCACTACCGCCCACTTTTACTTACACTGTTATTCTATTTGCATGGTATTTTTCTCCAACTTCTTCCTGTTTAAACCACCTCAAATCAGAGTCACAGACTATTTCTGATTTTCCCCACCCTGAAATATTGACTCTTGTGTCTACTCAAATTACAGTGTTTGTTCTGTCGTTCAAATAGTAATTGAATGTCTTATAACAGTCTTTATTGTTCTCTTAAGTCTTTTATTATTATTTAACATTCCACATGTCTTGTTTTCTCAACTAGATTATAAACTCCCTGAGGGCAGGTATGATTTTTTTTCCATTTCTTTGTGTTTCTTCTGCATTTAGCACAGTATTACATAGTATGTAGACATTCAGTTTATTGATGTGGTTTGATTTTTAAATATATTTAATTTTAGATATTTCAAGTGAATGAGCATTTAAAATTAAAATCTAAACATCTCTTTGCTTTGTGTCATATTTGTATATTCAACTAATATCCAGTAATCTTTGGCAATTAATTGCTTTAGATTACTAACTTGGTAGGTTTTTCATAACAGGTTTTTAATCCCAATTGGAATAGTTAAAAGTGGTCTTTTGCCATCAAATTTGTTTTTACATGTATGAAATAACTATACTAGTTTGAATAAGGTATATGAAAGGTAAGTTACCACATGTACATTGTATTATCAATTCAAACACAAATGAATGTGGAATTACATGCACCATTGCTTTTCTCCTAGATAGTTAAACAGACTTAATACAGTTCTTCATAAAATCAACACAATTCCTGTTTGCTGTAAAGTTTTCATAAACTTTATAAACAACTAAAGTCACTTTGTACTGATAACTTAGAAGTTGTAGTCCTTTTGAGACTTGTAGGTATGTTTTCATATTTTGTGAACTTCTATATTCTGTGATTTCTTTAATTAACTTGTTAATTCATGTCTAGAAGCCACAGAAGAGGTATCTTTGGACAGTCCAGAACGAGAGCCCATCCTGTCCTCTGAACCGTCTCCTGCAGTCACTCCTGTCACTCCCACCACCCTCATTGCTCCTAGAATCGAATCAAAGAGTATCTCTGCTCCAGTCATCTTTGACAGATCCAGGGAAGAGGTATGGTGAGCATTTACACTTCTAGGCTAATATGTAAAGAGTACATTTTTGTTCCTTACCCAGTACCTCTCTCTCTTTAGTTATTCCTAATCAAAGTCTTTCAGATAGTTTAGACAGAAAAAACATACTAAGAAGATAGGTATGGTGGCACAAGTCTATAATTGCAGTACTTGGAAGGCAGAGAGAGGTAGGTCTGGAAGCCAGCGTGGTTCTGCAATTGAGATCTAACTCATTCCTTTTGTCCTGGTTTGCTTTGACTTTTGTTTTGTTTTGTTTTGATTTTGGATTTGTATTTTTTTTTTTTTTTGAGACAGGGTTTCTCTGTATAGCCCTGGCTGTCCTGGAACTCACTCTGTAGACCAGGCTGGCCTCGAACTCGGAAATCCACCTGCCTCTGCCTCCCAGAGTGCTGGGATTATAGGCGTGCGCCGCCACTGCCACTGCCCGGCTTGGTTTGATGTTTGAGACAGAAAATTTTTAACTCTGCTGCCCATGTTGTCCTGGAACTCGTAAGAGTCTTGATTGGCTTGAAACTCATAACAATACTCCTTTCTTAGCTTCTCCAAATCTACCCCATGGAACTCTGCCACTTAAGGTTCTTAAATCAAAGAGTTTGAAGCTGGAGTGTAATTCCGTGCTAGAGTGCTTGCAATGTCCAAAGATTAGATTATGCTATGTGACATTTATGGTCTTGTGATAATAGTATATACCTCTGGAGGTTCCTATGTTGAACAAGAGATGGGTGAAAGTACTTAAAGTGGTATTGTGAGTAATTTTCTTTGATAGAGCGTTTAATGGATACTATCAACACTTAAGATTGCTATTTGGCATTTATATTTACTGTACTAAGGAGTGGCTAGTGGTTTTGTTTTTTTGTTTGTTTTACCTCTGAGCTGTATGTACAACCCAAACCTTTATCTTTATTTCTTTTTGAGCTTCCTCAAGCTTTCATTTTTAAAAGAAAGGCGCAGAGATCAATTAAAGTTACATTCTTATGACCTGATAATCCTTTTACTTATAAAGGATAGGATTATTAAGAAACAGCAATAGTTTTTAATGGGCATATTTGGAGAAGGAAACAATCATGATATAAATGTTATTTTAAGTATAAAACATTTAAAAAATATTTAACTAGAAATATATAACCAGAATAACCACAAATAGTGACTATATACAAACGTGAATAACCTTTCAGAAATAATACAAATGGAAAGTAGTAAAATGCAAATGAGTACTCACAAAAAAAAAACAAAAACAAAAACAAAGTTAGTGAACAGTATATCCACTGTTAAGTATCAGGTAGCAGCCATGTTGACTGGCTGAAGAGATTGTAACTGGAAGGCAAGCTATAAGAAGATCTTCAGGGATGTACTAGTTGCTTGCATTTCTTCTTTGAGTTCTGGTTAGAAAGATGAGCTCATTTTGTGAGAATTATTGAATTGTCCACTTAACAATTCATTCACCTTTTTAAATCACAGTGTGCATGTTTAAAAGATGAGCCTAATGTTTTAATAAAAAAGTGACTTTAAACAGAAAGGTGGTAAGAAAATATACTTTTGTTATAGCTTTCTTTTTCTTTTTTTTTTTTTTTTGGTTTTTCAAGACAGGGTTTCTCTGTTCCAGGGTAGCTCCAGCTGTCCTGGAACTCACTCTATAGACCAAGCTGGCCTCGAACTCAGAAATCTAGCTGCCTCTGCCTTCCAAGTGCTGGGATTAAAGGCATGCACCACCACCACCCAGCTTGTTAGAGCTTTATATTACTAATATTGCCTTGACATTTTGGCAGATTAATACTCAGATTTCTTGTCCTTTGTTTGTTTTCTGCTTTTGTTTAGTGCTGTGAATAGAACCCAGGGTCTTGCATATGCTGACCAGGCATACTACTTCTGAGTTATACACCCCGCTCACCCTTCTGCAAACTCTGCTATAGCAAAAGTATTTGGAACCCTTGAGACTTTTTTTGTTTTGTATTTTTTGTTTGGTTGGTTTTGTTTTGTTTTGCTTGAGACAGGGTTTCTCCTTTTAGCCTTGGCTGTGCTAAAAGTACTCTGTAAACTAGGCTAGACTGACCTCAAACTCAGAGATCCACCTGCCTTTGCTTCCCAAGGGCTTGTGCCACCACCTCCCAGCTGAAAAAGGGTCCTCTCTGTAGTCCTATCAAGTTTTTTTCCCACTTGCTGATTTTGAAAATTGTGTTTTACAGGGCTTTATCTTTTTTAAAGAGTAATTAGAAGAATCATTCTTTTAAAGTTGCTTTTAGATATAATTTCTACAAGTAAGTCTCTACTGGTACAAGTAATGGGTTCTTTCCAATTATTCAGGAGTAAAAATTTTGAGGCTGAGACTGGGAAAATGCATAATAGATAAAGTTCATGTGGGTTTAGGTGACCTGACAGATATAAATGCTGATGGACATGGGCAGCTGTCCTGCAATCCCAGTGTTAGAGAGGCAGAAACTGGAACCCTACTGCAAGCTAGGTAGCTAGACTGGACAAATCAGTGGAGTAGGGAAGTTGAATAAAAGTAAGGCAATAAAGCATTTATTAATCTATAGATTCCACTTATTAGCTATATATGGTGCACCAATAATCCTAGCACACAGGATGTAGAAATAAGAGGAACAAAAGATTTCATATTGAATCAAAAAAAAAATTCACAATATTTATAAAACTGCATATTTTTTCTTTTTTAAAAGTTTTTTGTTGTTTTTTCTATATATATGAGAGATATTAAGACAAAAATTTCTCTTGTCCAAATGATCTTTATTATTTGAGTGTTTTCTTTGTTTACATAGTCAGCATTTATGAAAGCTCCTATTGGTTTTAAATTATTGTGACATGACCCTAGTGAAAATACTAGGATCTATAGATCTGGGAAAAATAGTAAAAAATACTCATTGGTATTATGGTAGTAATATAAATCGAAAATTTTAAATTTTGCATGTTTTGAGAATTTCATACTGAGTTTTATGACTGACTGTCCACTTGATATTGGATCACCTGTCAGTTGGCTCATCCTTAGGGAAAAAAAAGACTGCCTGTAGTTCTTCATTTAAGGGTAGGATCTTGAGAAATTTCTCCAATCCACATTGGCACATCGACTCTATTATCAAGTGCAGTCTCTAGTCTCTGCTGAAAAGAGAAACTTCTTCATTGATGGGTAAGAGCTCTTCCTGTTTGTGGGCATTCGGGTGAGTATTTAGAAGACAATTAGAAATGATATTGGTTAGAGAGATGACAGTAGTAGGATCTTTCCTAGGGCTCAGAGCCTCTCCAGACAGCTGGCCAGGACTGCACTACTCACTAGGCAGACATTCCCTATGAGAGGGCCATGAGGCCACATAGACAGCTGCTGCTTACCTTCAAGATAAAGGGAATTTTTTAACACCAAAATACACTTTTCTAGATTGAAGAAGAAGCAAATGGAGATATTTTTGATATAGAAATTGGTGTGTCAGACCCAGAAAAAGTTGGTGAGTCATTATTGTATTTTGTACTTCCTTTTGACTAGCTTGATTGTTACATCCTATAGTTTTCCACTTAAGTATATGGTTACAGTATTGTTTCTTTTAATTTTTTTTATTTTATTTAGAAACATTTCATTTAAATAGTTAAATGCAGGGTCTTGCACACTAGGCAAGCATTTTCCTGCTTACTTAACCTCTAGGTTTAATGATATCTGTGACTCTTTGCTTTATAGGTGACGGCATGAATGCTTACATGGCGTATAGAGTAACAACAAAGGTGAGCGGCTTCTTCTTCAATGAAGGGCTGGGCACTCACTCTGCAGAAGAGAGGACGTGAGCATCAGTATGCAGGAAGTAAATTAATCTAGACTTAGAGGGTCAGGCCTGGCTAAAGTAGATCCAAGGTGATGGTGAGATAGGAATGGGAGGGAGGAGCAGGATGCTTCTTTCAGGTAAAGGATTTGCTTGTGTAAAAGGCCAGAGTCAAGCATTGTACTTACCAGAGTTTCACCTGTATATGACTCTTGGCTGAATTTGGTGGCCACAGGCCCTAGTGTATTTTGACTAGCCACATTAGGAGTTTTGGTGTCATCCTTAGCGTGGAAGAGAGCTGTTAGATAGGTTGGACAAAAGCACAGCACTATTAGGTTTCCACTGGGACAGCTCTATCTTAATTCAGTGTGAATTTTGAGCACCCAAGTACAGGTCAGGAGCTCCAGTGGAGGCCACTGTGGTTTTTTAAGGATTAAGTCTTGAAACAGAGAGCAAGTCCATCATAACATCTTAGTTTTACACTGAGGGTGAGACTCAGTTGGTTAGAGCAGGTGCCTACCTGACATGCATGAAGCCCCAGATTCATTCTCCAATATGCAGAAAAGCCAGGGAAAGTGGGACACACCTGTGATTTCAACACTTGGGAGTCAGGGGCACGGGGAGCAGAAGGAAGTTCATAGTGGGACCCAGGCCAGCCTGGGACACACACAACTATAACTGGGGGTGGGGGGACACTGAAAAAACCTTTATAAAAGTAATGGAAATAAATGGTTGTTTGAATTACGTAACTAGGAGAGTCATTAATGTGTATGAGTAGGAGTAAGGAAGACATTTATTCATGATAAAGGAACTTTGTAGTTGAAGAAAGACAAGATGGAGAGAGACACGATGAGGTGGCGAAAGTTTTGTTAGTTTATGAAACAAATCCTTATTAAACCCTTGCTATAATTTTAGGTTCTGTTGTAAGCCTCTGGGCATAGCAGTAAAGAGTAGAGGGACTTGCTGTCACTATGCACTCTTACTCAGACACTGAAAGTACAATGAGTTTGAGCTCAGTGAGATTTGAATGGAGCTGCCTTTCGGGAGGTCTGGGCCATGGATAAATTGAAGAATCTGTAGTTTATGATTGTGAGTTCAAAG
Source organism: Apodemus sylvaticus (assembly GCF_947179515.1). Lineage (NCBI taxonomy): Eukaryota > Metazoa > Chordata > Mammalia > Rodentia > Muridae > Apodemus > Apodemus sylvaticus. Next base: position 44,700,790 of record NC_067484.1, on the reverse strand, counting down.
ATAGCCTAGGCTGCATATAGAAACTTTGTCTCAGAACCTTGTCTCAGAAAACTAAAAGGGGGAAAAACCATTAACAAAAGTATGGTAGGGATTGGTGTGTGAGAGGTCAAAGACAGAATAAAGCAGGTATTTTCTATCCCCTTATATTGCTTTTTAAAAACTATGAGTTGGGCCTTAAGTTTTAGTTTTAGCTCATTTTTTTCTTTTCTTTTTTGTTGTTTTAAATCTATAAGCCACATTGGTACTCTGCATTTATTTGCAAAACAGAGCAGATTATATTTACAGTTATGTGCAGTATTCATTTGTAAATGATTGCTTACTATTAATGATATGAAATACCTTTTGTTTATTTGTAGACTTCTCTTTCCATGTTCAGTAAAAGTGAATTTTCAGTCAAAAGAAGATTCAGTGATTTTCTCGGTTTGCATAGCAAATTAGCAAGCAAATATTTACATGTTGGTTACATTGTGCCACCTGCTCCAGAAAAGAGTATAGTAGGTAAGCTTAAGTCAAAATAATTACTCTTTACTGTTCCTAATTTAGTTCTAGCTGTTCCAGTTTGTGTGTCCCTTATTCATCCCAATCAGGGTTCCCATCTAGAGCAGACTTATATGTGCTATGCTGATCCTGCTAATACTGGCAGAATCCCTGGCTTTGAACTCAGGTTAGTCAGGTTTGTCATCAAGCATCTGCATACACGAAGCCGTCTCGCGAGCCACCATTAGTCCACTTATGTTTTAAAATTTGTAGGTTATTACCAATCTGTTTAAGATCTGGGGTTTTAATGATCTCATTTTAATTTTATTACTCTGAAATATATTTAAAATGAATATTGCTAATCATTAATTTTATTAGGCTTGAAAAGTCATTTTATAATTAACAATTTTAAAACGATGTGTTCATATGAATTTGTTATATTCTTTTCCAAATCCTTGAATAAAAATCTTTTTGGGTTAGGTTTTGTGCTAGGGATTGAGCCGAGGGCCTTCAGCATACTAAGCACATTACTACTAAATTACTTCCATAAACTCAATTTTCTATTTTTTAAAAATAATAATACTGTATTGTTTCAGAACTGTCTCAGATGCATTTAAGATAGGTTAAATTTGGCTAGAAATGTAGCTTCTTTGGCAGTGGTTGCCTAGCATGCACAAATTCCTGGGTTTGATTCCCAGCATTGAGGAGGTAGAGACGGGAGACTCATGTCAGTCGTTCTTGGCTACACAGCAAGTTCAAGGCAAGCCTAGACTATATAAGAATCAATAAATAAGTAAAGTAGACTACATCATTTGAATACCATTTCATTACAAAAAATTTTTTAAGGCAAGTATTATGTATGTGTAATGCATATATGTTTATATGCATATGTATACATGCACATATCATCAGATAGGGTAATATAAAGCCAAATAAAAGTTTCCTCCAAAAATTGTGAATACTTAAAGGTAGCTAGCAGATTAATTTTTAAACTTTCTGGTCTTTAGCTAGTAGAGAAGTAATTATGTGTTTTATGACACCATATATTATTAACAACTTTTGAATTTATATATATATATATATATATATATACTCTAAAAATAGTAGGGTCTCATATAGCGCAATTGGCCACAAACCCAGTGTGTTGTGGAGGATAACCCTGAGTGAGCTGTTGATCCTCTTTTGCCTCCAAAATAATCAGATTATAGGTGTGGACCATCATGCCCAGTTTCTTTGTTTGTTCACTTTATGCATGTATGCATGCATTCATTTATTATCAAAGTTCTTGCTGTCTAGCCCAGGCTAGCTTCAAACTCACAATCCAACTACCTCATTCTCTCAAATTCTGGGGTTATAACCACCTGCCACCACACTTGTGCAGATGTGCAGATTATTTCTAGTGAGATGGCAGATTACAAATAGGAGTTTCTTGGGAAGCTGTAATTGCTATTGAAAGGAGTCTGCATTAACCTTAGTTGAGATAAAAATGCAATTCTTTCTAAACTATTAGAAAAGGAACCGCCTGGCACAAGAGTGCATTTTTATAATGCCAGCACTGGGGAAGCTTAGGCAAGAGGATCATGAAATCCAGGTCAGCCTAAGCTACATAGATAAGACCTTGGCTCTATGAAACACAGACAAAATGGCCAAAACAGCCTACATAGCTGTGACAACTGTAAACATGCTAGCTCTGCACAGGGAAAGCATTTAGCGAACTCATCGATTACATCTAACACATTTCAGCATCCCAAAAAGGCCTTCATTGGAATTCATTGGCTGTAGTTTTTTAAACTCCATTTTATATGTTCAAATGTATGAGTGGGACCTAAGGAAATGGCTCAGCAGTTAAGAATAGTTGCTACATTTGCAAAAAGCTGCAGTAATATGGAGATGACCCATACTGGGCATCTTACAACTGCCTGTGACTCCAGTTCTAGAGGATCTGATGTCCTCATCTGCCTTCTGCAATACCTATATGCATGTGTACATAACAAAATACACACATACACAGAATAATGAAATCTTTTTTAAAAAAAAAAAGAAATGTAGAAAAAAAATTAGCTGGAGATGTAGGTCATAGAATACTTATCTAGCATTCATGACGCCTTGGGATCAAGTCCCAAAAGTAGGAAGAAAATACTGTTGAAATATAAAAACATTTGTGTTCTTAAAGTGTGAAATATCGCGTTATGAAAACCATAAATATAGCTCAAGTTGTGCTTTATTTGCTTGTTCCTGCCATACATACTTATTCATTAGCGATATTAACATATCATGAGACGTAATTCTTCAAAATGCCTTATTCTTTAAGATCCCAGTACCAACATAGGGCCATTACTATCAACTTAAAAGTATATTTTCATTATGAAGAAATTATGATGGTCTGTTTCTTACAAATCTCATCCAACTTCTTCAAAGGTATGACCAAGGTCAAAGTAGGTAAAGAAGACTCATCATCCACTGAGTTTGTAGAAAAACGAAGAGCGGCACTCGAGAGGTAATCTAAATTACAGCACCACTGTTGCCATGCCTTTATTAGTCTGCAGCTTTATAGTCTGACAGCATGATATAATGCTAGAAGCAGGGGAAAAAGCAGGGGAAAAAAGGAATGAATGAATTGATGAAAGAATTATGTCATAATTACCAAGAGTTCTAAAAGGTACCTGTAGTTGTAAGAGGGTAAAGTGGAAATTGTGCTTGCAGGAACACTTGATAGAATGTCAGGAGAAGCCATGTATGGTGCACACTCCTACAATTCCAGTGTTCATAGACTCTGGCAGGAAGACTTCTGTCCTGTGCTAAATAGAAGGACCCAGTCTCAAAATATAACCAACAGGGAGGAGACTGGGTCTCCATGGAGAAATGCTTATGTAACATTTCGGAGACCTTGAGTCATTCCCTTAGCACTACCCTTCCCCAAATATAACAGATATAAATTGTTTATATTCTTAGAAAGTTATGCTATATTAATCTACTATTTTAATTATGCCATATTTACCCACTATTTTAATAATTTGTCTAAATTGATTTTTAATAAGATATGTTTATTTTAATGTATGTATTTTGCCTTAGTGTAAATATGTGCACCACATGCAAGTTTGGTGCCTGTGGAGGTCAGAAGAGGGGTTTGGATCTCCTAGAATTGTTACAGATGGTTGGGAACCACTGTGTGCGTGCTAGGAACCAGACCTGGGTCCTCTCCAAGAACAACAACTCTTTGTGAATTATTTTTTTTATAAACACTGTTAAACTGTGAAAACTGCTTGTGTGTGCCTTGTCATTGTCATGTACTTAATTCTGACTTTAAAGGAATGAATGAATTAAATATGGAAAAGAATAAATATGTTCTATCTTCCATTAGAGTACATAATTATACATGTCCTGTAGATCTCAAGACTTGCTTTTGTCATTTCCTTTTTGAGACAAGGCCTCACTGTGTAGTCCTGATTGGCACTGAATATAAAGATCAGCCTCCCTCTGCTTACCACAGTACTGGGACTAAAGGCGTGCACTGACTCCCCCGGCCCCTACCTGGCCTAAAATGTGCTTTTTTAATGCCAGACTAAAAGGGTGGGAATATTCCCACTTCCTGCATCTTAACATATAATACTTTCTTACTGTGTTGAAATGTGAAGATGAAGGTGAAACTATCAGAGAAATACAGCAAAGCTTTTTGTTTGCTTGCTTGCTTGCTTGCTTTGTTTTAAGACAGGGTTTCACTGTATAGTCTTGCCTGGTCTGGAACTCACTATGTAGACCAACTTGGCCTCAGATTCACAGAGATCTGCCTGTCTCTTTCTTCTGAGTAGTAAGAGTAAAAGAGTGAATTATGACACTGGTTCACTGAGGCTTTACCAGTTTCTAATAGCATAGTTAATTTTGTCTGGTCTTTATTTTATCTTTTTCCTTATCAGTGACTTAGGTTGGTAGACTAGCCTTTAGGATGTGTGTGTGTGTTTGTGTGTGTGTGTGTGTGTGTGTCTGTCTGTCTGTCTGTGTCTGTGTGTGTCTGTGTTTGTATTCATATCTTTGTGGTACAAATTGATTTTTAACTGTTTTTGAGGCAACTTCTTATATATTAGTAAGTTGTTTACACTTTAAGAAAATCCCTTAGTAAAGTCAAGTTAACCATATTTCATTTTTTTAAAAAGCTAAAGAGGGCTGGAGAGATAGCTCATCAGTGAAAAGCACTGGCTGCTCTTCTACAAGACCCATGTTCAATTCCCAGTATCTTACAATCATTGTAATTCCAATTCCAAGGGATCTGATGTCCTCTTCTGACCTCTGTAGGCATACATAAACATAGACATACATAGACATGTAGACATAGAACCAGGCAAAACACACATATACATAAAATACAATTTTTAAAAGTTTAAAAATAAAAAATTAAAAGCTAATGTTTAGGAGAGAATCTATAGTTATTCAGAATTATGTAAATTGTATCAGAAGTTTAAGTAAACATTGGAATTGATTGTATTGTAGAAAGAATATTTTAAAGAATAAAGTCATGCACTGCTCTTTCTTGGTTTTCTTAATTCTGAAAACGTAACCACACACCTTAGAGAAACATTTCAAGTATGATTTTCCTATGAGTAAGTTGAGGTCTTTTTATTTTTACTTGGGTTGGGTTTTGGTGTGTGTGTGTGTGTGTGTGTGTGTGTGTGTGTGTGTGTGTGTGTGTGTATGTGTGTGTGTGTGTGTTTTGAGACAGTGTTTCTCTCTGTAACCTTGGCTATCCTAGAACTCATTCTGAAGACCAGACTAGTCTCAAACTGGAAGATCTGCCTGTTTCTGCCTCCCTAGTGCTGGCATCAAGTTGTGTGCCACTATACTCTATGAGGAAGTTTGAAACATTTTGGATGACATGCTAACAAGCACTTACTGAAGATTTGTCTGCCAAGGACTAGGGATTTGATGTTTTATTATCCTTCCAGTTAAAGTGTACCATATAGTCTATATTGTAACTTGATTCAAATTATCTTTTTTTTATTCGATATATTCTTTATTTATATTTCAAATGATTTCCCCCTTTCCTGGATCCCCCCTTCCCGCTTCCCTGTCCTGGTATTCCCTGACACTGCTGCACTGAGCCTTTCCACGATCAGGGGCCTCGCCTTCCTTCTTCTTGGGCATCATTTGATATGTGAATTGTTTCTTGGGTATTCCAAGCTTCTGGGTTAGTATCTGCTTATCAGTGAGTGCATTACCATGTGTGTTCTTTTGTGATGAGATCACCTCACTCAGGATGACATTCTCCATTTGCACCCACTTGCCTAAGAATTTCATGAATTCATTTTTTTAAATAGCTGAGTAGTATTCCATAGTATAAATATATCACATTTTCTGTACCCATTCCTTCACTGAGGGACATCTGGATTCTTTCCAGCTTCTGGCTATTATAAATAGGGCTGCTATGAACATAGTGGGGCATGTATCTTATTACTTGCTGGGGAATCCTCTGGGTATATGCCCAGGAGTGGTATAATTGGGTCCTCCAGAAGTATCATGCCCAGTTTTCTGAGGAACCGCCTGACTGATTTCCAGAGTGGTTGTACCAGCTTGCAACCCCACCAGCAGTGGAGGAGTGTTCCTCTTTCTCCACATCCTTGCCAGCACCTGTTTTCTCCTGAGTTTTTGATGTTAGCCATTCTGACTGGTATGAGGTGAAATCTCAGGGTTGTTTTGATTTGCATTTTCCTGATGACTAAGGATGTTGAACATCTCTCTAGGTGCTTCTCCACCATTCGATATTCCTCAGGTGAAAATTCTTTGTTTAGCTCTGTACCCATTTATAATAGGGTTATTTGGCTCTCTGGAGTCTACCTTCTTGAGTTCTTTGTATATCGTGGATATTAGCCCTCTGTCAGATGTAGGGTTGGTAAAGATCTTTTCCCAATTTGTTGGTTGCTGTTTTGTCCTTTTGACAATGTCCTTTGCCTTACAAAAACTTTGTAATTTTTTGAGGTCCCATTTTTCAATTCTTGATCTTAGGGCATAAACTATTGGTGTTTTGTTAAGGAAATTTTCCTCTGTGCCCATGTGCTCAAGGCTCTTCCTTAATTTCTTTTCTGTTGGTTTCAGTATGTCTGGTTTTATGTTGATGTCCTTGATCCACTTAGACTTGAGCTTAGTACAAGTAGATAAGAATGGATTGATTTGCATTCTTCTGTATGCTGACCTCCAGTTGAACCAGCACCATTTGTTGAAAAGGCTATCTTTTTTCCACTGGATGGTTGTAGCTCCTTTGTCAAAGATCAAGTGACCATAGGTGTGGGGGTTCATTTCTGGGTCTTCAATTCTATTCCATTGATCTATTTGCCTGTCACTGTTCAGGTTTGGCCTCCATGAGCACCAGGCATGTATGTGGCACATGTAGGCATGTATAAATACATATAAAAATAAATATATTTTTTAAAGATTTATTTATTTCACGTTTGAGAGTATATTGTCGCTGTGTTCAGATACCCCCGAAGTGGGCATCAGATCCCATTACAGATGGTTGTGAGCCACCAGGTGGTTGCTGGGACTTGAACTCAGAACCTCTGGAAGAGCAGTCAGTTCTCTTAACTGCTGAGCCATCTCTCCAGCCCAAAAGAAATATTTTTAAATGAACAAAAACCTTGTATTTGATTATTTAAAGTCACCCCCACTCTGAAATAGGGTTTCATATGTAGACCTAGCTGGTCTAGAACTTGCTGTGTAGACAAGTCTGCACTCAACTTCACAGAGACCCACCTGCCACTGCCTCCCAAATTCTGGGATTAAGGTGTGTACCACCGTGCTCTGTTCAGCTGTATAAAATTCTGCATAATTACAGTGAGTACAGACTAATACATAGATTAAAGATACTTTTACTTATTTTTATTCTTTTGTTGAAACACAATTTATAATGGTACTAAAATAGGATCAATTCAACTCTTGAATATAGGTATCTTCAAAGAACAGTAAAGCACCCGACATTGCTTCAAGATCCTGACTTAAGGCAGTTTTTGGAAAGCTCAGAGGTATTTCCACTTTAAATTTTCTCATTCATATTTGATATAACTAATACAAGATTAGATATTCAGTAGTTCAATGGACATAGTAAAACCATGCTTTGGGATTTTGGGTGTCAGTTAACTTGCAAATACCTTCTTTTAGTAATAGAGGGTGGTCAATTCTTCTTTTTGAAGAATTTAAACTGGTTTTAAAGAAAGAGATGATAAATAATGTTTCTGTTGCTTCTCTAATTGTTATTGTTTGAAATTTAAAAAACCTTCGCTCGAGTCTCAGAATTTTCTAGAAGCTCATAAACACAGCCTTCAGAGTAAGCATCTCTGCCCACCAGCAGCCGGTTTGTGCTCTAAGGCAGGTGGCTGTGTTAGAATCCGGCAATTTCTTAATGTGTTTTGACAAACAGTGTTTGTTCTATCTAAATGTAAACGTGCAGAAGAAAAGCAAATGGAAAGTCTATTTTTTAAGTTTTCCTTTGAGAATGTACAAGTAGTGCACTTGAGAAATTAGATCTTACTGTTGAAATGTGTGAGGGTGAAGAAAATACAGCCTCTTTTCTCTTTTCTTCTCTGTCTTCTCTTTATTTTGGGAGGGGGTCCCTTTTGTGCCCAGTTAAATCTCCAGGCTTTTAACCGGTTTGTTTGCCCTTATTTGTCATTCAATTCCAGCTGCCGAGAGCAGTTAATACGCAGGCTCTGAGTGGAGCAGGAATATTGAGGATGGTGAACAAGGCTGCCGACGCTGTCAACAAAATGACAATCAAGATGAATGAATCGGATGCGGTAAGAGCTGATTTTTCGACTTGAATAATGAAATGAATTAATGAGCCCAACAATTGCGTTTTAAAGCTGTACAAGCAGAAAATAGGATATTAATTTGCTTATTGAGTTCAGTTCTCAGCTACATCAGTTGACCACCATGGTTATATATGGCTAATTTGCTGTTCTAAGACAAGAAAGGTAGCTTGCTATTGGTAACCTAATTTACAATGGTTTGTTCGTCCTAAATTAGCTCCATTTTTCATTTTTTCTTTCTTAGTGGTTTGAAGAAAAGCAACAGCAATTTGAAAATCTTGACCAGCAACTTCGGAAACTTCATGCCAGTGTTGAAGCCTTGGTGTGTCATAGAAAAGGTTTGTTAGCTGTGTTAAAGTGAATACTCTGACGTGATTATGGAAAAGAAAGAACAATAGTTTGCGGGAATGTTCTGCTGCGTGTGGTGCACTTAGGCGGCTGAGGCAGAGCTGCCGTGAGTTCAAAGCTAGACGATCTCAAAACAGAAAAAGAGTATTTGTTCAGTAGCATTTCAAATTTCCACTGTATTTTGATCTGACTTCTAACTTAAAATTAGAAAAATCAAGAGCTTATAAAACTATTTTAATTCAAATTAAAATTACTCATTTGGTTAAGTGTGCATGAGACCCTGAGTTCAATTCTCTGAACTATGGTGTGGAAAATTAAAATTTGATATTTACAGATTTTCTTAAAAGTATTTGTAGCCAGGAGTGGTGGCACACACCTTTAATCCCAGCACTTGGGAGGCAGAGGCAGGTGGATTTCTGAGTTCGAGACCAGCCTGGTCTACAGAGTGAGCTCCAGGTCAGCCAGGGCTACACAGAGAAACCCTGTCTCGGAAAAAAAAACAAAGAAACCCAACAACAACAACAACAAAAAGTATTTGTATTGTGCCTCTACTTCTTGGAAACCTCTGTGAATTATTTTGCTTATTTTTTTTTATCATATTTAGGGGCTGGAAATGTCTTGGTAGTGCTTGTCTAACATGCAGAAGGCCCTAGATTTGAGCTCCAGGATTACATAAACCAGGTGGTCAAGAGTTCAGGGCCATCCTCTATACAGGAAGTTCAAGGCCAGCCTAGACTAGAAATTGAAAAATTAAAAAGTTTTATAAAAATAAAAAAAACTAGGTTTGGGAGAGTAAAAAGCTCATAGGAAATTTGAGTTGAAATTTTTTTAGTCCACAAAGTTTTCGTGTTAGATTCTTGTTTGTTTTGCTTTGTTTGACTTTGGCATGAAGTATTTTTAGAGTTCAAGACTCTTCATAATGGTTTTCTAAGATACTGTGTGACATAATGCTTAACAGATTTCATTAGGGTAATGGTAACAAACTAATTTCTTGTGTGATAAATTTTTTTAAAGTTTTTTTTTTTAGTTTTTATTTTATATGCATTGGTGTTTCACCTGCATGTCAGAGTGCAGCGGTGCCAGATGCCCCAAAACCAGAGTTACAGACAGTTGTGAGCTGCCATGTGGGGGGCTGGGAATTGACCCTGGGTCCTCTGGAAAAGCAGTGAGTGCTCTTAACCATCTCTCCAGACTCAACATGATAGGGTATTTCTATATAATAGTTTGTCATAACTTTATTATTTATATTATATATCTCTTAGGAAGTAGGCTTTGGGTTTTTTGTTTGTTTGTTTGTTTTTAAAGACAGGGTTTCTCTGTGTAACCCTGGCTGACCTGGAACTCACTCTGTAGACCAGGCTGGCCTCAAACTCAGAAATCCACCTGCCTCTGCCTCCCAAGTGCTGGGATTAAAGGCATGTGCCACCACCACCCAGCTTTTTTTAAAAATTAAATTATATAAATATATGTATGTATGTGTATATATATATATATATATATATATATATACACACACACACACACACACACATACATACCATGCCGCAACAGAATAGTTTTCAGAAAATGTAACTTTTAGTCTTTGTCAGTAGTAGCTTTAAAAACATGATTTTTTTTTTTTCTTCATTTGAAATGTCTGAAATGTTTGGCTTTGGGGAAAAAGAAAAAGAAAAAAAATGTTTGAAATGTGGTTGTGTTAAAAATAATCTAGAAATTCTTTTGGAGAATGATGTGTTTGAGGGCATCCTGGTCTAAATTAGTTCTAGGCTAGCTCATGTCTCAAAAAAAAACAAAAACAAAAAAACCTCATTTAATTCTTAACATTATTGCACAACAAATAGAAAAGGACTTATATTGGTAATAAATTGTATGCACAAGCATACCTTTTTTCCTTTCTTGGTAGATAAGATTCTTATTAAAAGATTAAGATGTTAAATTTTAAAAAGATAAATAAAAATAAGATTTGAGATATTATTTTCAATCACAAATATTCTAATGCTAAAGAATATAGTATGAATTAATAGTGATTTTAAAAAAAGTATTATTATTTTTATGTATTCCAGTGTGTGGGTTTGCAAATTTAGGTCCTCCCGAACACCAGTATAAATTTTTAACCCCAGAGCTATCTCCAGCCCCATTAATTTTTATGTTTATTCTTCCTATATTCGAAATACACTTACATCTTCAACAGAATGCAGAAGACAATAAATGAGTACTTTGTGAAAAGGAAAGCCAGGTTATTGAATTATTCAGATACAGTTCACCATCTGAAGATATAATCTCTGATTCTATTTTGGAGGGGCTATGCTGGGATTGGATGTAAACATGCCCAAGGCAGTTTATTGACTGTTTCATATTAATTTAAAATAATTCACAAATTTAAGTTTTAATTTGTGAATAAATAAAATTTAGAGAGATGTGTATAGTGTTAAAACTTTATTAGCAAATACTAAATGCTTTTTTTTTCTTTTTTTAATTTCAGAACTTTCAGCTAACACAGCTGCCTTTGCTAAGAGTGCTGCCATGTTAGGTAATTCTGAGGACCACACTGCGCTCTCTAGAGCTTTGTCTCAGCTGGCAGAGGTTGAAGAGAAGATAGACCAGTTACATCAAGAACAAGCTTTTGCCGACTTCTACATGTTCTCAGAACTTCTTAGTGACTACATTCGTCTCATTGCTGCAGTGAAAGTAAGCCCTCTTCTACAGGTCTTCTCACATTTTTGTTACTTAAGCCATTTGCTTTAGAAATAATTTAGACTAAACATGATATGAATTGCCTGTAACACTACCTACCACCTGGGTAGCAGATGCCGGAGGACCACATGTTCCGAGCCAGCCTGCTCTAGGTAAATTCTAGGCCAGTCAGGATTACACATCAACACACATATGTGTGCACACATACACAATCACACACACAATTACACTCATTTAGTTTTCTATTAGATATATACATTTAAGTGTGCAAATCCTATACTGCACTACTACATAAAAAATGACTTCAAAGTGAGTACTTGTAACAACATTTTCTTCTCTTAGTACATGGATAGTTCAATAAACAGTTCTTAAGTCTAAGGAATGTCAAATAAGTGAAAAATACACATTTATTTATGTATTCATATGAAAGTTTGCAACTATTTGCATGTATTTACTCATTCTAGCAGTAGCTGAAGCTGCGTATCAGCTCTAGTCTCATTAGTAAGAAATGGAATAAACTGGGAGTGATTGTTGTCTTTAGCATGAGTTTGGGCAATGAAAGGATTTTCTGTCTATATTACTCAAGTGTGTAATCACATACTTATAAATGAAATGAGACTGAATTAGACCATGATTATATTTACAATGATAGTATTAAATTTTTAATCTGTTTCTGAATAGTTACAGAAGGAATCTAGTTCAGCATTTGTACTCTGCAACTGAGCTATCAGTTTGTCAACATTTTTCTGAAGATATTTTGTGATGTTAGTGTCTTTGGGTTATGGATGAAAGTTATAATGAGGAGGATTCAGCTATTTACATTCTGCTTTTCCTTGGATTCAAACATTTTAGAGAGCTGTTGAAATCATCTTCCTCTCCTTTCTTGTGCAAACTGATATACTGCCTATTTATTGATGTTTTGTGAGCTGTCTCTAGAGAGGACTCAGCACTTCCAAATGGTGTTTTCTTAGACTTGACAAAACTTACCAACTTTGTGTACTCTTGTAACTCCTTATGCTTCTGGTGAGTTTTTTGTTGTTGTTGTTGTTGTTGTTTGTTTACAGCTGTTACAGTTTATAGTGTATAGCTTATCATATTTAGGCAGCTTTTATTTTTTAATCTCATCCTAGTCTGGTTTTCAAGGAAAATTGAGAAAAGGGAGTTTTGTTTAGCAGAGGACCTGAGTTTGGTTCCCAACACCCACACAGCGGCTCACAACTGTTTGCTACTCCAGTTTCAGGGGATCTAATGCTCTCTTCTGACCCCACAGACATCAGGCAATTGGCATGCACCTGGTAAATATGAGTATTTTATTGTTGTTTTGGGAAATACTGTGTAGCTAAAGGCTGGCCTAGAACTCCTGATCCTTCTGTCTCTACTTCCAAGCATGCACCACCAGATGGCGATTCCTAGTTCTGACTGATCACCTGTTAATAGTCTCTAGAGAGACCTGAGAGATGTTATTTAAAACAGACAAACAAACAAAACCCAAGGGGCTAGAGAGATGGTTCTGCAACTAAGAGCACTTGTGCTCCTGTAGAGAAACTGACTTCAATTCTGCACCACACTAGCTCACAACTGGTTCACAGCCAGCTTCAGAGGGTCAGACACTGTCTTCTGGCCTCCACAGGTGCTCTTACACATGTGTACATACACTGAAGTAAAAATAAATTAAAACAAAACAAAAATGCTTAAGAAAACAAGCCAGTGTGTCACAAAGGGAGGTTGACAGTGTCTTTGAGCACATGTAGAAAAGAGCCACCCAGGGAAGACCTCCATGGCAGGGGTAGGCCTGCCTGGGCTGTCCCTCAAGGAGAAGTTTTCATCACACTGTCTTAAACCTTTTGTTAGGTGTCTACATTGCTTGAAATTAAAATATCCTAAACAATACTGGCATCAAAAGATGTGCCACAATCAACTGAGCGTGGAAAGAATCATTTAATAACTCTTTTTAATCTAGAGGCACCTACATTTATATGAAATATCTTTTTTCATACAAAAATTTTGTTCTACTTAATATATAAAATATATGTGCTGAGAAATGTTGAAGATCAGTTGTCTAAGACAAAGTTATAGAGCTGTGGTCAGGTTTTGTGAAGGCAGATAAAGCTCGAGATCGATGGGTCAGCTGCTTGAGCATAGGAGGTAGGAGTCATAGAAGCTGTAACAGCCAGAGTGAGACACAGAGAAATTCAAAGAACAATTCAAATAACCAAAGGATCTCTTCATAGAAGACTAGTTGTGCATGTATATGAAGCTAATATTCCCTGTTTGTTTTGTCCTTTTGTTTTGTTTTTGTCAAAACATCTCACAGATCCCTCCCTTTTCTCAAAGAGGAGAAAAGCTCTCTTTGCCTGAATCTTACTCTCAGTCCCTCTTAGAGCTATCTCTAGTTCAACAGTCATAGATATGTCACTTTAGTCACTTTTGATTTTTGAGCTAGAGTCTTTGGCTGACCTAGAAACTACGTAACTCAGGATAACCTAGGACTTGAAAGCCTTCTGTCGTGAATAGAGATGTATGCCATTACACCCACTTACACAATGCAGGGAAGTAAACCACACTGATTCAAGAAATTCAGGCTTCAGTTTATAAAGTATTTTGACAATAGCTATTTTGATGTGAAATTTCTAGAAGTAGAATTGTTGTAGATATGAAATTCAATTTTTTTATGCAGCTACTACATGTTCCTTTTTATCTGCCTAAGGATGGCTTTTGGGCTTATAGTCCAGTTCCTCCTCCCCTATCTTTGTGTTTCTCTTTTTCATGTTTTAAAATTGATTTAATTTTTTATTTTTTATACATGAGTGTTTTACTCATATGTACTCATATTTACCAGGTGCATGCCAATTGCCTGATGTCTGTGGGGTCAGAAGAGAGCATTAGATCCCCTGAAACTGGAGTAGCAAACAGTTGTGAGCCACTGTGTGGGCGCTGGGAACCAAACTCGGGTCCTCTGCTAGAGCAGCAAAGTCTTAAGCCTTGTGCTATCTCTAGCTCCTGTTTTTTCACTTTTTTGTTTGTTTATTTGTTTTTGAAACAGGTGTCACTATGTAGCCCTGACTGTCCTGGAACTCATTATATAAACCAGGCTGGCTTTACACTCAAAGAGGCCTGCCTGCTTCTGCCTCCCAGGGTAGGATTGAAGGCATACCCCGCCGTCCCAGGTGCTGACTGCTGCTTCTGCTGATCCTCCTCTTCATCCTCCTCCACCTTCCAGAAAATCTTGAGATACAGTTCACATTTTCCTTCACGTGTATATGGAGTACTCCAAAGAACCCAAGTCCCTGAGCTTCCTCTGCCACTAAGCCACACCCAGCCCTATGCCGTCTCTTTTTTTGTTTGTTTGTTTGAATTGTTCATTTCTTTTTATCCACTTCCCTTAAAAAGAAATCATACCTATCTCTACTAGCTACTTGATAGTAACTGGACTTCTGTTTATATTCCTGTCAAGATGGCATGAATAAGATCATAATTTGACCTCAGGAGTACTGTGAGAATTAGCACATACTACAGAGCCTAATGCTGTACAAAAGGGGCTTCCTAGACACGAGGTCAGACTTGGAATGAGTAACATTTGTGTTTCTTAGGTAGGCCCTGGTACCTGATGTTTTTGTTTTGTTATTCTAATATTTGGCTCATTTGTTGAGCTAATATATATTTAAAATAATGTTAACATATCCCCAGTGTCAAGCTAGGAATGAAATTCATAGTGGATTTTCCCATCCTGTCCATTGGTTTTCTTTTTGGTCACACACTAGTTGCTCTCCTATATCTGAATTTACTTCTTTAATCACATAATTTTACTCTGACAGGCACATGAAAATAAGCTGTGGATGTGGTTGACTTGTTCCGGTAGAGTTTATGTGTCAGTTTTCATTTAGTTCTGCCTTTTAGTTGTGTTTTTTGGCCCCTTTCACCATGTACAGGAATCACCCTCTTCCTTGTTTTGTTAGGCCTTTACTGTTTTATTTATTGTTTGTTTTTTATTCTATTGGAGTCATCTATGACATTTTTCACTTCCTGTTACTTGGAGTTCTCCTTTTGTTTCTTTGACAAGGCCTCTCACTATCTAGTCGTGACTTGCTTAGAACTTAGAAGCTTATAAACTAAGCTGGTCTCAAACGTAACAACAGTCCTCCTGCCTGTCTCCTGGGACTGGAATTAGAAGGATAGGCCTGGTTTGGCCCATTTTATGTTTTGTTTTGTTTTTTTTTTCTCTATATTATAGCAATGGCTATACTGGAACTCAATCTGTAGACTGGACCGGCCTTGATCTCACAAAGAACACACCTACACCTTCTCTCCCTACCACCCCCCAAACCCCCAAATTCTGGGATTAAAGGCATGAGGCAACACTTCCTGGTCTGTTTATATTTTCAAATTCTGTTTTTCCAGCATATAAATCTGTCGTATATAGTGTTCAGTAGAAGAATTCCTAATGTACAGTATATTTTCATTAAATACATCTTTTTTTTAGACTGTATAACTCTTTTACATCTTATTGCAAGCTACATTTAAAATCATAAAAGCTAGAAAAATTGATACTGGTATGCATATTTTCATTGTGTCCACACACTAGGATAACATTTAAATACTTGGCTTTATAGATTTCAATATTATTATACTTATATTGTAATGAGAATATTTTACAATGTTTCTTAATAGCCTTATGCCACTTACAGGGTGTGTTTGACCATCGGATGAAATGCTGGCAGAAATGGGAAGATGCTCAAATTACCTTGCTCAAAAAACGTGAAACTGAGGCAAAAATGATGGTTGCTAACAAACCAGATAAAATTCAACAAGCTAAAAATGAAATAAGAGAGGTAATTAATAATACTTTATTTCTTTACTCAGATTTTTCATGTCATTCATATATGCATATTTTTCATATTTTTCTGAATCATTCAAGACTTAGCTATTCATATTTTTGTGGATTATATGATTTAGTGAGACATATTTAACACTTTTATCATCATTAAAGTCTCTAGCCCTCTGTTACCTCGTATGACTGTGACATGGGTAAAGAAGCACGCAAGAAGAGATGACAAACTAGCCTCTGCAGTTACATTTCTTTTCAAATGGTTTTGATTTCAGATGGTGACTCATTTTGTATCTAAAAATGGTTTTAAAGGTAGACCTACCCACATTTCGTTCTCTGGGCAATATTATCCCCCATATGGTGTTTTAATAAATTTGTATAAGTTTATTATAATTTATACACTTTTTTTGCCATGCTTCAATAAGGAAATTGAAGAGGTAGGACAACCTTTATATTACTACAAATAAATACACCTTCTCTTGGCAGAGTAGGAACCAGTGTTTGGTTACATAGTAGGAATACCATTTCATTGCTTAAATATTTATTTTAGCTGTTTCATTGCTCACTAGTCACATTTTGTTGTTACCATTCTGAATTTAATGATTATTGATGAGTCTTCGGTAGATAATAAATAATTCCACTTGAAAAAACCTAGTCATTTTACAATTATACAGTGTTTTTAAGTGTTTGTCATATATTGAAGATTTCCATGAGCATATGAATAAACCTATGTTATTGAAATTAACATTGTTGGCATGTTTTGAAATGTGTAGCAATTTATTTATTGGTGAGCTTTATACTCAAAATTCCTCCGGTTGTATCTAATAGGCATTTGTTAGGTGGATCTTTACTTTGCTGGTTTTGAGACAGGATCTGAGCATGTTGCCTTTGGGCAGCATGGGAGTCCTCCCACACTCTCTTTCACAAAGCTAGAATTATAGCGAGAGCCACTATACCTGGCAGGACATTATAGGTCATTAAACACTGAAATATTCTAGTTCTACGTGAATGTAGTGATGAATTATTAATGGGATTAAAGCTAACGTGTATCTACCACTAGAAAGTGGAATATGTAATTGTGCGTGTATGGGGTATGCATGTATGCTAATGTGTGGGCATATGTGTATGTGCATGGACATAACATGTGCATGCATATGGAGGGCAAAGTTTCATGTTGGCTGTCTTACTCCATCACTTTCCACCTTGTATATTGAGTCAGGATCTTTCACTGAACCCAGAACTTGCTGATTTCACTTGTCTAGATAGCCAGCTTTCCTCTGTCTGCCTGCAGGGAGCTGGGATTACAGGCCACTGTCAGGCCCACCCAGCATCTGCATGGGTGCTAGAGATCTAATTCTGATCCTCATGCTTGTACAAGTGCTTTACCCACTGAACTGTGTCCTCAGGTTCTAGATACATGACTGGGTTAGGTTAGATTGAGTTCTCTGATACTGAGCTTTCTTGGTTCTTTTAGGCATTTCAGTTAAGTTAGATGAGCAATCATGACAGTATAATATTTTTTTCCAGGTAAAAATAAGCATTTTTTTCTCTTGTTTGTTTTCCCTAGTGGGAAGCGAAAGTACAACAAGGAGAGAGAGATTTTGAGCAGATCTCTAAAACAATTCGAAAAGAAGTGGGAAGATTTGAGGCAAGTATCATAATTCTGTACTTTCTGTAATGTTACAGCTCTGTGGGAAGATTTAATTTCCTACTAATATCCTTTTTAAATGTATTGTACTTTAACAGAAAGAACGAGTGAAAGATTTTAAAGCTGTTATTATCAAGTACTTGGAATCATTAGTACAAACACAGCAACAGGTAAGCTCATTTTCCTTATAACTTCTGGGGTTTCTTGAAGAGTCATTTTAAAGATGATTAACAGGTGTTTAAACTGGAGGAAAAATTAAATGTGGACTAAATGCTGAAGTAACTAGAGACTATCTTAGTTCTGTTTGCCTCTACTGGATAATACACAGAGATACACTGTTCCCAATAGTAGGCCATAAGAAGTCACGGGGGCCTGGAGAGAGATCGGTGGTTAAGAGCACTTCTTGCTCTTAGAAAGGATCCAGGTTCAGTTCACAGCATGCACATTGCAGTTCCAGTGGATCCAACGCCCTCTTCCGGCCTTCTGGAATGCCAGGTGCACATAATGGTGCACATGCCTTCATACAAAACACCCATGCACATAAAATCAAATACATCTTTAAAAAGTATCACACAGACAGCTTTCCCCTTTGAGGTTCATTCTGTTTTGGAGATGCACTCTCTCTATATATATGAGGGTAGCCTGGAAATTGCCATCCTGGTGCCTTAGCCTGCTTAGTGCTGAGGCTGTAGGATGCAACCATGGCCCCTGGCTTTACAGCCCTGGTTTCCCTTCCTTGTCAGACAAGACAGACTGATAGAGAAGGTGCTCCCAGTACATTTCTTCTTCCATAACATATAGAAACTTAGACTAAAAACTAAGTTTTAAAGTTTTTTCTTTGTAGTATGTGGTAATTTTGTTTTATTTGGAATTTTTGGTGCTTGAATACTACCTACAACTGGCATTTGTTTCATGAGATTTCATGATACATTAAAGTCTATAAAAATAGAATTTTGCATATACAAATCAAATGACTTAGTGTCTTTTAATAGAAATAATTCTTCTAGTTAGTTTTAAAATGTACAGAAATAGAAACTTATTTGTATAGTATGTATGTATGTATGTATGTATGTATGTCTTCGAATTCAAGCCAGGCACCGTGGTGAAAGCCTGGGACCCCAGCACTCAGGAAGCAGAGGTAGGAGAATCATGAACCCTGGAGGCCAGCCTGTTCTGTGTAATAATAAGTTTCGAGCCAATCAGGACTTCATAATAGAATTTTCAAATGAGTAAAAAAAGTTAGATTTTTAAAATTTAACTGCCAAGTAGTGGCAGCACACACCTTTAATAATTCCAGCACTCAGAGCCAGAGGCAGATGAATCTCTGAGTTCAAGGCCAACCTGGTCTACAGAGTGAGTTCCAGGACAGCCAGGGCTACACAGAGAAACCCTGTCTTTAGAAAAATAAATTGAAAAACTAAGTCAAAAAGGATTGTTTCCAAAGAAGTCGCCTTAAATTAACTTTTTCGTTACAGTTAATCTGTTCTCTAGATAACCCAGAGACCGGTAACTGGCTTTCCCAGTCTCTCTTTTCCTTCCTTATCCAATGTTGGCTCCCCACCACCACCCTTTATTCCAGTCTTCTTAACTAGCAATAGTATAAAATGTAAATAAAATTAAGATTTGCTTTATGTTAGAAATAGTCATTATAATTAGGTAAAT
This sequence comes from Apodemus sylvaticus, assembly GCF_947179515.1. Classification (NCBI taxonomy): domain Eukaryota; kingdom Metazoa; phylum Chordata; class Mammalia; order Rodentia; family Muridae; genus Apodemus; species Apodemus sylvaticus. The sequence goes on along the minus strand of NC_067484.1, from coordinate 44,681,346 downwards.
TTTGAATTTTTAGCTATTTAGTAACAGTATATTGTATGTATAATTTTGCATCTAAGAAGTGTAAAGAATAGATATTTTAAATTATGTTATTTATACCAGAATCTGTAATTAGCTAGGAGTAATGTTTAAGTAGGTTATATATTAATCCTCTTAATAAGACATCTGGTGGGGAAATGATCCATTGAAGAGCCATATGTAGCAAAGCATGGTGATGAACACCTCTAATCCCAGTGCAGTGAAGCACAGGCAGAAGGACTGCCACAGAATCAGGGCCAGACAGGTCTATGTAGTAGGGGAACGTGTCTGAAAAAAAAAATTGAAAAACAAAGTAGAAATCACACATAGGCTAGGTGTGGTACTACAAGCATAATCCTAGCAGTGGGTGACCGAGGTGTCATAAAATCCACCCTGAGCTAAAAGGACATGTAGTTATATGTATACATGTATGTAAGACTAAGTTAGTATTGACTGCACATATATACTTTTTTTATAAAAAGGATATATGCTTTAAAATGCCAAAAATGTAACGAAAATATCTTTTTATTCTCACCCACAGCTGATAAAGTACTGGGAGGCCTTCCTACCTGAAGCCAAAGCCATTGCCTAGCATTATCCCTGCGAAGGAGACATTGGATTCCTCAGTGAGATCATCTAGAAACCATCTAAATAAACCACTATATATTTTATGAATTACATGTGGGTTTTTTATATATAAAAACATATGCGCTGACATTTTATTACAAGCTGCATGTCCTGACCTTCTTTGAATTAAGTGGACTGTGGCATGACATTCTGCAATATTTTGCTGAATTGAACACTATTGTGTCTTAAATACTTGCACTAAAAAGTGCACTGCAAGGCCAGAAAATTTTACAGTCTTCTTTCTTTTATGTTCTGTAGTGTGTTTACCCTCATTATGAAGCAAATTAGAAATGCATTGATTAATGTTCACTTATACATTCCTGTACAGAAATTATGATTTTTGTGATTATAGTAATAAAATGATATTACTTGTGAAATATTAGTAATAAATTATTTGAGTATATAAACATGTTAGGGATCTTTTTTTAATAGGAAAATACTTTCTTCTAAATGTATATCATTAATACTACATTCCTTAAATATTTTAATTGATAGGAAATGCCAAATTCTTACATTAAATAGTTAAGTGAACTTTATAAATTGTCTTATAAAACAACAATAAATCAGGGATCAATCATCTTGGTCATTTTAGATAAAGAAGAGAATATTTTAAATGCCCAGTTTATTAGGAGAGGTTGGTCATATAGGAGTTGAATAGGAGAGGTTGCCTGTAGTACTTACATTAGGGAAGCTGAGATTAGTGATCACTGTAAATTCAAGGCCAGTCTGGCCCAGAGAGTCAAAACAAGCAAAGGTGTTTGTGTTTCAGTCTTTTTTTTTTTAAATTGTAAACTCTTATTTATTTTTTTATTTTAATTTTTTTATTTATTGAAAAGGGAAGTAAAGGGTACTTTTATGATAAAATTAAAGATTTACATGGAAAATATTTCAGATAAACACGTTAAAATTGACAATTTTCATGGAAAATTAAGGAGTAAAGTGGTAGATATGTAAAACATTGCTAAATTATTGAAATATGGGCTAGAAACATTTTATGATAGAATTGAACATTTACATGTTTCAGTCTTTTTTTTTTTAAGATTTATTTATTTTATATATGTGAATACACTGTCTTCAAACACACCAGAAGAGGGCATTGGATCCCATGACAGATGGTTGTGAGGCACCATGTGGTTGCTGGGAATTGAACTCAGGACCTCTGGAAGAACAATCAGTGCTCTTAACTGCTGAGCCATCTCTCCAACCCAGGATTGATTGATTTGTTTGTTTGTTTTTAGCTCATCTTGTTTTCTTTAAATGTTGCCTCTGTTTCTATTTCAAACTAAAAGTAGGCCATCTAGTCATGATTGACAAGGAGCCAGTGCCGTGTTAAAACACTGGTTTGATGACAGAGCTAAGGATAGCAATAGCAATTTGAAGGGAAATGAAAAGTACTACCTTTGGCAACCAACCCCCCCCTCTTGAATGTCCTATTTGGAGACTGCTATGCAGTGCTTAGTGATGAGGCTTAGTCATAAGTTATGACTGGCATGATATTAATTTCCCCTCCATCAGATAACGTATATTGTTAAAGAGGTGTGAAAATTTGGCCAATTAAACCTCATTCTTTGTTTTTGGCAGTCTGCAAAGCCAGGATCTTAAGAACATAGCATTAGGGAAAGGGTGGTGGTAGTGGGACCTTCCTTCAAGAGTCCATGAATCATTAACAATGGCACATCTCTTTGGGCTGCTCTAAAATTGCTGTTCAATCTACTGCTCATATAGCCAAACTGTCAATTTGACACAGGGTCCTGAAACAGTGAACTTTGTCTCAGCATCTTCCAGTTCAACATGGAAGTACCCTTGATTCCCACTGTATTGTGTCACTGTGCTGTTTAATGATACTCTGAGCTCACTGGAAGTCAGCACTAGGCTCCAGGTGGACTGCAGACTTTGAGCACCCCTCCCTGACCCCCATGCTGAGCAACTGTAGGTTCCTTTCTCCATCTCAGCAAGCTGGGTTCTCTTAACCCTTCACTGGTTTCTGGTTTGGGAAGAAGTTCCATCCTGGTTACAGTCGGTGTTTTTGGCTCCCATAATTTTTATTTTTTAATAAGTATTCTTAAGCTGAGTGTGGTGATCTGTAATGCTAGTACTTGGGAGACTGAGGCAGGAGGCTTATAAGTTTGAGACCAGCTTGGCTACATAGAGAAGCTTTATCTCAAAAACAACAGCAAAACCCTCAAGTATTCTTAGCAAAAAACTCCCTTTATTTGAGTTGGGTGTGGTTGGCACATGTTTAATCCCAGCACTTGAGAGGCTGAGGCAGGACCATGAGTTTGAGGATAGTCATATCTACAAAGTCTTTCTTACTTCCAACCTTTACACATCCCACAAAAGCGTGCACACAGAGGAAACCTTTCTGGAACTCCTTGACCACATCTCTCTTGTGTCTTACTGGTATATGAAGTAAGTGTCTCACTATGTCCTGAGTATGGGTTTTAGTTTAAATGTCAACACATTTAAACAAATGTGGGTGCTGTTCACATGAGACTGCATGAGTACCTGACACAGCCTATGCAAATAAAGGCTCAGTGAGCTGACCAGGAAAAAACGATTCCAGAAGATAGAAAATAATGTTTGCTTTTCAAGAAAGCTACAGAGAAAGAATGCAGCCTTACATTGCAGCTTACACTGAAAATAGCTTTGACAAATTAGTAATTGTATTAACGCATTAGATGACTTCTATCATAAATATCAAACCCAGGGGCTGGTGAGGTGACTCAGCACGTTAAGATACCTGACATGAAGTTTGATCCCTGGATCCCACCTGATGGAATTGACTCCCAAAACTTGTCCTCTGTAGCATGCATGCCTTCCCACACACAAATGTGATTTTAAAATAAATATTAAGAAAAAAAGCCTGTTGGGAATTTGGTTTCACTTGAATGATGTCCTTGTATTATATCCACGGTTGCTGTAATTCCAAACACATGGTTTATACATAGCTAAGTAAGCTATTCAGATCCAAATCTTCATCACTAGAGTACTAAATAGCTCCAAATAATTGAGTATTTTCAATCTTAATGAAGCTTCAGAAAATAACCCAGGCTTATTTCCTCTGGCCCACATTTGCCACTAGTGTGTTGGAAAGCTCAGATAAACTGTATGAGCCTCTGATATCTACCAGCATTTTAACAGTAATTACTTCACATACTGACCCTCTTATCTCCTGTTCAAATTTCTAAGGTCCTTTCTCCTGGCTAGAGAGATTTCTTATCAGTTAAGAACACTGTCTGCTGCTTTTCTAGTGGGCCTAGGTTCCAATCCCAGCTTCCACATGACTGCTCAACCACCACCTGTGACTTCCCAGGGCCATCCAATGCCCCCTCTGGCCTCTTCAGGCACAAGATTGTGCACAGCCATACATGTAGGCAAAGCACCCATACACAAAATATTTTTTAAAATGCTTTCTTTCCAAAAGAATAAAAAAAGAGATTTGTGTTGGTTTTAAATTGGGTGTTTCCCTTGTTTAGATCATAAACTTGGAAAAGGACCTAAACAACAATGCAGTAAACAGTCTGAACATGGGTTATGTATCTAGTCTTGCTTCTGTCACTTGGGCTATACTATGACTTTTCACTTGCCACTTACATTTTTTTTTAAAAAATTAAAAAGAAAATCTGTATAATATCTTTTTTATGTGTCCCAAGATGACCTCAAATTTGTGGTCCTGCCTCATCATCCTGCCTCAGTCTCCTGTGTTCTGAGGTTATTTGGTATGTGTTAGCACACCCATCTACATCAGTTATATTTAAAACAAATTCAAAGAAAAGTATAATAAAGGACTATAGAGAGGGCTCATCCATCAAGAGCACTGGCTACTCTTGAGGACCTGTGTTTGGTTTCCAGTACCCAGGTTGGGCAGCTCCAGGGGGAATCTAACACATCTGACCTCTGAGGACACCTGCACTCATGTGTACATAGACACAATTAAAAAAAAAAAAAAAAAGAGTCAGGTGGTGGTGGCGCACATCTTTAATCCCAGCACTTGGGAGGCAGAAGCAGGCAGATTTCTTGAGTTCGAGGCCAGCCTGGTCTACATAGTTCCAGGACAGCCAGGGCTACACAGAGAAACCCTGTCTCGAAAAACCAAAATTAATAAATAAATAGAGTCAGTTCTTTAATATCTTTCTCATATTTTCATTTAAACTATTCAAACTTCAATATAACTAAAAACGTTTTAAAAGTTATCTGTACATGTGTAAGTATAGGTGATATGACTTGAGAATTAGATCCAGGAATAGTAGCACATACCTGCAATTAAAACACACAGAGGCACAAAGACTTGCTTCAACTTTGAAGCCAGGCTCCATCTACCATCCCATCACCCTCCCCCCACCAAAGAAAAGAAAGTTTCAAATCAGAGAATATTCTACTAGTAACGTAAAATAAAATGAGCAGAATTTTGAGTCCTTTTTCATGTAGGTATTCATGTGTGAATGTGCCACAGCATGTTTGTGATGGTGACAACTTGCAGGAATCTCTTGTTCCACAGTCTGGGTCCTGGGAATCAATTGTGTCATCAGGCTTGGCAGCAAGTGCCTTTAGCCAGTGAGCCATCTTGCCTGCTATCCCTTTACCGCGTCTTTTCTTTCAGACATTTTTTTTAATAAACATTGTCTGGGATGGGGACTGTTTGTTAGAGTGCTAGCCCTAGCATACACAGCTTGGGTTTGACCCCCATGACCACGTGACCCGGGTATGGTTGGATAACTTGCAACAGGTGGACACAGGAGCATCATACCTGCAAGGTCATCTTTGGCTATGTAGTCCAAGGGAACCATGGCTGTAAGATGGTCTGAGCTGTCTCACAAACATTTACATTAATCTCAAAATCCTTTTTCACCATTGCTCTTCTCCTTTTCTTCATGGACTGATCTAATAAAGCCTCGGAGTCTGAAGTGTTTCACTTGTGCTTCAAAGTGTAGACTAAACCTCTGAATGAATTGGCTTTCTCAGCAATGGTGGCTCATGCCTTTAATCCCAGGTAGGTAGAGGCAGGTGGATCTCTAAGTTCAAGGCAAGCCTGGTCTACAGAGTGAGTTCTAGGACAGCAGGGATACATAGAGGAAACCCTGTCTTAAAATAGATGATAGATTAGATAGATAGATAGATAGATAGATAGATAGATAGATAGATAGATAGATAGACAGATAGATGATAGATAGATGATAGATGAGAGAGAGAAAAGAAAAAAGAAAAAAAAGAAGAGAAAAGAAAAAGAAATTAGCTTTCTCCAAAGGAAGGAAACCAGGAGAGTTACAGAATGGGGGTGGGGGGGGCGTTAAATGACTTTCACTTTAAAAGATTTCATGGTTTCATTCATTTTCATACCTGTTAATCATGTTTACCTCCATGTCCCATTTCTTTCCTCTTCTAATTCCCAAATACCCAACCTCTCTCCATTCTATGTTCATGTCTTTTTCTATCTGTATTTTGAATATGCGAGAATATGCTGTATTTGTCTTTGGGGTCTGACATTTCACTTAAGATGATGCTATCCAGTTCTGTCCATTTTCCTACAAGCAGCATAAATATTCATTCTTCCTGGCTTAATAAGACTGTGCTTCGTTAATTCCATATTGTCTTCCTCCATCCACGGGTGGGTACCTGAGCTGAGTAACTCACTTCTGAAGTGTGATTAGTTCTATGATAAACAAGAGTGTCCACATAGATGTATTGTATGCTGACACACGAATTCGGGGTGGTAGGGATGGTTGGTGTGGTCACCGTGTTAGGTTTTTAAGTAACCATCATGGTGATTTCCACAGTAGCTGCATGCACCCAGCAGCTTTTGCAGTTTGTCTTCTCAGCCATTCTGACTAGGATGACACAATAGAATTTTCATTTGCATTTCCTTTGTGTCTAACTATCTTGAACATCCCTTACACCTAATTTCTCATTCCAGATTTCTAAAGAAGTACAGAAACTTTCATATTTCTGCCTCAGTTATGAGTGAGCTAAATGGCAACTTGATTTCTCTTGCCTTGGTCCCCTCCATGGACAGTTATGTGCTTATCTGAGTCGAGGAGACAGCACACACTGTGGTAACTGAGCAAGCTCCACCCATTTGAACTAGAGTGGCTGTGAGAAGGGAAAGTGGCACCTCTAGAAGGGAAACCCTGTCACCAGCTTAGGGACACAGAGACATTTTCATATCTGATATTCACTAGCTAAAAAACATGGTGGGATTTTTAAAATACTTGTGATTCCTAAAAGGGGACTAGAGAGAGGAGTCCTTGCTGAAGAGTGTTTGGCACTACCCCATCAGACCCATGTTCAGTTCCCAGCACCCGCATCACATAGCACTGCTGCCTATAACTCCAGCTTCAGGGATCTGATAGTCTTTTCTGGACCCCTCTGGTGTCCTCACTCACACACGTACACATAATTTTCAACATTTTAAAGAAATGTGTATGGCAGGGCCTGAAAACGGCTCAGCAGTTAACATTTGCTGCTGCTATAGATACAATTCCCAGCACACACGTGGTGGCTCAAAAATCATTGGTAACTCTTCAGTCCATGGGATCTGACACTCTCGACTCCTAGGACACCAGGCATATTTTATGTATATGATGCACAAACATACATAAAATACATGCAGGCAAAATTCTCATACACATGGAATCTTAAGAGAAAAATAGAAATGGGTGTGATTTTTCTTTCAAACCACAGGTAAGAGACTGAATAGAATTGCTATCCTTTAAAATTCATAATAAATATGATCATGCCTAATCTTTACAGTAAAGAACAAAGCTAATAATAATGGAAACCAAACATGGAAACTGAGAGGATTATACTTTCTATAGCCAGGCTTTGAAAAGTGAAAAGAAGCAGGTAAGATTACTATGTAATCCAGACACTTCAAAATATTTTAATATGTGGCTCAGTGTATTGAATGTTATTGAGATATTTTGTTTGTCTTCTGTTACATGTAGCTTTTGCTACATGCCCATGCTCCGGGGACAGGCTGCTCTACCAGCCCTTGCCCGGAGAATAGTGGATCCACAGATGAAACACAGGCATACACACTGACTCCTGCATCAAGTTTTTGATATCTAAACTACAATCACATCTTTAGCTGATGAGTTATCACACGTGGCAGTTGGCCAGTGTGGACAGCATGGGTTTAGACAATGTCTATAGGAGAAACAGTGCATCAGGGAGCTTATTTTCCACCCTAAATACAGCCAAGAAACTAAATAAAGGAACTCCAGGTAATCCTCCAGTCAGGTGCAACTTAGGTGCAAGATTTTTACAGCTTTTGTGTGTGCATGGCTAGGTACTCGATAGCTGCTATGAATAAGGCATAGCATTGAACTGCCAGAAGAAGATATAGGCTGCCCAGTTCTAATTACAGATAAGCTGATCTAGACCTTAAATTGTGGCCAGACTAAATGGTTCCTCTTGAATTTGTATGCTAACTGTGTGAAATGTGTTTTTTCTTGATGTGTGGTAAGCCGTTCAAGATTCCTATTCTAATGTCAAATGTTCTAGGAAGTCCTTTGGGACTCAGAACCTGTTTCTTCACACTGTTGCTTCAGAAGCTGCTAAGAATAGATGACTGTAGACAACGGGGAAGTTGTGGCTTGCCGGGTCATTTTTCAGTGCATGTGAAATTTAAAAAGCTTATTTTCCTTTTTTATTGCATGCTTCTAAAAATTTACTGAAGACAAATACTCAAGTGTTTTTCTCAACTGGGCAAAGGAGGGAGTTTTTTAATTAAAAACAAATCCAGTTGAAACTACCCACTTGATTTTGGTTTGTTTGTGACAGGGCCTAACTCTTCAGCCCAGTCTGGCCTGAAACTCACTGTGTAACCCAAGACAGAAGCAAACTTAATCTCAAGGAGATCCTCCTGCCTCAGCCTCCCCAATCTGGGATTACAGATATGTACTACTACATCTGAGTTTACCAGCTTGTTAATAAACAGAAAATATTTTTATTAATGTCAGCTAACATAACAAACTATTCTAAAGGAATACTTTGAAGAGGAGACTGTTCTATTTTAAACTTATATATGTAACTTTAAGAAAATCAAATACAAACTTATCTACTTGTTTTCTTATTGCTCCATAGTTAAACCACTGATTTTAATCTATGTTTATTCTAGTTCTCTACTCCCACTGTTCTCACTGTATGTATATGCACTGTGTGTTTATGGCTGTACATGTATGTATATACATGTTAGATAGTAAGATCTTAAACTAAACTGGGTTTTAAATTTCAGTTAGAAATATTTCTCAGTGACTAAGATACAAGTAAGAAAGGAAAGACGGGAAAGAGTCTGGAGATCTCTGAACAGACTGAGATCTCTGCTCCTTTAGATTGTTCCGTCTGTGTGTAGCTCACATCACACTGGTGTGGCCCTACTGCCTGGACTAGTCTGTATATTTCTGAAGGAATGATGAGGCTCTTGTTTCTTGTAGCACACAGTGTTACAGCCCAAACTGTGTAATAGAGTGGTTAGGAACACAGTCTGGGGGGAAAGGGAGGCAGGGACTGGAGAGATGGCGCAGCAGTTATGAGTATTTCATGTGCTTGCAAAGGACCCAATTCCCAGCACCCAGCTCATGCAAACTCACAGCTACCTCTAACCCCAACTCCAGGGCTCATAATGCATTCTTTTGGTACACACACACACACAAATTAAGAAAACTAAAACACAGGCTACATGAAGCTCAGGTAGTCAAATCCTACTTCGTGGATCTACATAGAGCTTGAACAGGTTCTGTATATCTTAAGACTTAATCTTTTCATCTCTTAAATGGGAAGCTTACCTTGGCTAATAGGAATGCAGTAGCAATAGCAAATGCTTAATATTTCTTAGTACACATCTAGCAGTATTTACTGAGCACTTGACCCCAGTCTGAACAAAGCACATCTGAATTGTTGATAGTTCAACCATCTTTAGTCCTTCAAAACAAAGAGCCTATGCTTGATTAGAGAACTGTGCTGGCTAGTTTATGTCAACTTTGACACAAACCTAGATGTTTCTGGGAAGAGAGAATATCAGTTAAGAAACTGCATCCATCAAATTGTCCTACTGGCATGTCTGTGGTACATTTTCTTGATGACTGATTGATGTGGGAGGACCCAGCCTTCTGTAGGCAATGCTACCCCTGGATAGGTGACCCTGGGCTAAATAAGAAAGTGATCTGAGAAAGCCACGGGGATCAAGGCAGTCAGCTGTGTTCCTCTGTGGGTAAATGCTTCAGGTTCACTCATAACTGGAAGAATGAGACACACACTCCAGGTTCCTTCCCCCAGTGAGGGACTGTAGCATGAAGTATGCCAGATAAACCCATTCTTCCAAGAGTTGTTTTTGCTTATGGTTCTTTGTCACAGCAACAGAAAGTACACTAGGACAGAAACCAACAGGATTCCTTCCCAGAACAGTCTACTCAGAAGAACTGCTATGGGTGTTCTCAAGCCAGGAAACCAGGTGTGAAGAAACAATTGTGGTCAAAAACATTTTCTATCCATTTAGTAAAAGTTAAGAACTACCACCACTACACACACACACACACACACACACACACACACACAATGTGCTTAAAGAACATTGTCAGTGGGTCTTTAAAGAAGTCTGGAGTCAGTCTAATGGGGGAGAGCTGCAGTCCCAACCAGTCCAGAGGAGAAAACATGACTATCGGAGGTTCAAGGCAAGCCTGGACAACCAGGCCTATTTCAAGGTAAAAGAGGACTCCGGACAAAGGTTCTGTAGGAGTACTTGCTTAGCAAGTGTGCAGCCCTAGGTTCAGAGCCAAAGATGAGCAAGAGAAATGGAGGTAATTGCTTAGGAAAACAACCTGTTTTACACACAACAGTGGAAGAGCTTTGACTGTATTGCAGACTAAGGAATAGCAGTCAGTGGAGGAAATGTGTAGTCGAGAGGCAGTCATGGCAGCAGCCATGCAGACAGGGCTGCTGAGGCTTTAGCACAACATCAGAGGCTGTAGGGGGAAATTGAAATAAAAGTAGCCAAAGTATATATTTTTTTTTCCAGCCATTCATTTTGCAGCCCACATGTCTTGAAGGGACAACATAAACCCCATTTTCCTCCATTTTAGGACCAGATATGACTTCAAAAGGAAAGTCCCCAGTGTCAGGAACCAGGCCATAAGGCACAGCTCCAGAAACAAACCATAAATTCCAGGAACAAGGTCATAAAACCTCCCTCCCAAAGAACAGCCTGGAGATAATCACAAGAATGGGAAAATATCTTATCTCAGGATGGCCCATCTCTGCTGTGCAGTCTTACATGGTTTGGGTATCTCATCCTGTGGTTAAATGTTCATAGCACAGAAATGTAATCTGCTGACCGTTCCCCTGCACCCACCAATGAAGATTTAGATTATTAAATTGTAGCTAAATTTCCCCCTAGTTCCCCGTGAAAAGGCCTGTGCACCTTTTGTCAGGGGTCACCATTTTGATGAACGGTAGACCCCTATATGCTGGATTTCTGCAGAATAAATGCTCTTTGTTTTTTTCCACATTATTTGAGTCTGGGATATGATGTCATTCTATGGCAATTCTTGGACCATTGCATATGGGGGTCTCATCCAGGATTGCTGGAGATCCCCACCCTCAAATAGTTGAGCATTTCAGGAAAATTTTGTTCCCCGCCGATTGGTAGGTTTGGAGCACTCCATGGTCTCTGTCTGTTTTTCTATCTGAAAGCAATCTGGAGGCTGAGAGAGACAACGCGGTCTTTGGTCTTTGGTCATCCAGCCAGGGGTAGAGAGGATACTCCTGACTCCCTACCAGGAGAAGGAGAACTTGACTGTTTTCATCTGATTTCTGAACTGGCCACAGGTTTGTTTCTCTTGTGCATGGAGGGAGAGATCTTACAATACAGCTTTTCGGTTTCTTTTGTTTTTCCAGAAACATCTTTCTGTGTATGTTTGTCCTTGGTGTTCTTATCTTCTTGCTGTGCAAATTTCCAAACTAATCTTTGATTTTAGACATGGGATAGACCCAGACCACCCCCTAGGATTGTTACTGGACCACTTCAAGAATTTATGCCAAGTGGACAATGATTGCTGGAGTTGTCCATCTTGGTCGATTATCCATCTTTTATAGAAATGAATGGCCCATTTCTTCAAGGATAGATGGCCGGAAGAAGGAACTTTCCATCTCTCCACTGTCTACAGGATCAAGGTGATGGACTATGAGAACCCAGGGCATCCCAACCAGGTCCCACACATCACCACCTGGTAGTACCTGATCAAGAGATCTCTGTCCTGGTTGAAACGTTTCATTTTGCCAGCTTTACCACATCCTGCTATCCTCCTTGTCTGGTAGTATTGCCCCTCCTCACCCCACCTCACATTCCCTCTTCCTTCCAGCCACCCTAGAGGAGGAGGACCTCACACCCCTCCTTATGCCCTAGTGCCAGACAAACAACCATTCATGGCAGCAGAGGAGGAGGAGGAGCCACAGACCCTGACAGAGTCCACCCTATACCAGGGCCTGTGCAGCCAGAGAAGACTTGCCTGGAGCCCTGCCCTTGAGGGATATGGGATCCCCAAATGTTCAAGGGAGACAATTCATGACCTATTTGCCATTTGCAAGGAATGAGCTTTACAATTAGAAGCTGCAGGATGCCCCATTTTCAGAGATGCCATCAACTCTCAGAGCTCTCTTAGTCATACTGACTCAACAGCCCACCTGGGATGACTGTCAGTATCTACCCCGGGCCACTTCATGACAGAAGAGACAGAGGATCTTAGGTGCCACCCAGAAATTGGTCCTGGGGGCAAACAGCCTGCCCATAAAGGTTCAGGTGGACATCGACATAGCCTTTTCTTTGGCTTGGCCCAACTGCGATTACAACTCTATTGAAAGTAAAGAGAGAGGCTCTGGATCTACTGCTAGATTCTTTTTATTTCTTTAAAGGCTTATTTATTTCATGATGTCATAGGATGTCCATTACAAATGGTTATGGGCCACCATGTAGTTTCTGGGAATTGAACTCAAGACCCGTGGAAGAGCAGTCAGTGCTCTTAACGGATGAACCATCTCTCCAGTCCTACTGCAAGATTCTTATGGGGGTCCTCTGAGACGGCTGCAAATTTATCCAAGGTAAGCCAGGTTACTGAAGGGAAAAGCAAGAGTCCTAGGGAATTCCTGGAAAGACTCTTGGAGGCCTGCCATACCTATACCCTCCCCGACCTCAATCCTGAGGCTAGGAAAAACTAGTCAGCGGTAAACTCAGCCTGTGAACCACACAGTACCTAATATTCAGCAGCAGCTCCAATGCTTAGATGGATCTGCAGGTAATCAGCCAACAGAACTTGTAGCTATAGAAAAAAAAGTCTATAACTGATAAAAACCCAAGGATTAGAGACCAGGGAACTAGCCAAAAGGATACCAAGGAACTGAGGGACTTGGCTCATGGACACAGAAAAGATAAGCAGAGCCCAAATGACAGGGAGTCCAGTCCTCTGGTGGCACTAAAGGATCAATGTGCTTACTGAAGGAAATGGGCCTTTGGAAAAACAAGTACTCCAGGAGGAATCCCCCAGTCTCAGAATTAGAGGAACTCAATGCGTGAGGAAGTTAGGGCTCAACTCCCTTCACTTTAGGGTAACCCTAAAAGTAGAGGGGAGACCCATAGACTTTCTGGTCAACATCAGGGCCAACCTTCAGTGATGAATGAGCCATTAAGACCCTTATCAGGAAAGACAGAATGGGTACAGGGGATGACAGGCTCCAAGCCCTACTTTGGACTATCCAAAGAAAGGTGGAATTGGGAATGGAATGGGTAACCCATTCATTCCTGGTCAATTGTGACTGCTCCTACTCCCTCCGGGGTGAGATTTACTCACAAAAATAGGAACCCAGATATACTTAAGTCCTAAAGGGGTAGACATACTAGACCAGAACAGCCCCATCCACCTTCTGACTCTGGCCCTTGATGAGGAGTACAAACTGATTTCCCAGTCTCTCCCTCCCACAGGAGAGGACACTTTACTCACCCAACTCTTCTTTGAGATCCCAGATGTCTGGGCAGAAAACAATCAGGTGGGACTGGCTCATTGACAGGTCCCAATTCTGATCCAGCTGAAAGCTGAGGCTACCCTAGCCCAGATTAGGCAATATCCTATGCCTGGAGAGGCAAAAATCAACATAACACTTCATATCAACAAACTCTGGGAATCACGGGTCCTGGTCCTCTGTCAGTCACCCTGGAATACCCCTGTACTTCCTGTTAAAAAAAAAAAAATAAAAATCCTACTCCAGTGATTATCGACCAGTGCAGGATCTGAGGGAAGTCAACCTAAGGGTGGAGGACATCCAACCCTTACACTCTACTGAGCAGCTTGCCCCAGAGTAGACTATCAGTGCTTGATCTGCAGCATGCCTTCTTCAGCTTGCCTCTGACACCCTAAAGTCAACCCATGTTTGCCTTCAAATGGCAAGATCCAGAGAAGGTCTTCAATGGACAACTTACCTGGACTCGCCTGTCCCAGGGTTTAAAAGCTTACCCACCATCTTTGACGAGACCTGGATGAGTACCAGTGAGCCCACCAACACTTAAGTCTGCTTCAGTATATAGATGTCCTTCTTGTGGCCTCCATTGAAGAGAAATACAAGGAGATCATCTGAGACCCACTTCAAGGCCTGAGGTGGCTGGGGTGCCAAGTGTCTGCCAAGGAAGCCCAACTCTGCAGCCCTGAAATTTCCTATGTCCAGTACAAACTCAAGTGGGGACAATGGATGCTGTCATAGGCCCAGAAGCAAGCTATCCTCAGTATCCCAATCTCAACCACTAGAAGGCAAGTGCAAGAGTTTCTGGGATTCTGGGTTCTGTAGGCTGTGGGTACCAGGGTACTAGAATACTAGGGTTCACTGAAACAGCAAAGGCAGGAAGCCAACTGGGGCCATGAGAATACTCTTGAATGATCCCCTGAAATGGACAAAGCATTCCAGACTCTGAAGGAGGCCATATTATAGGCCCCTGCTCTGGCCCTCCCAGGCATCCACAGGCCCTTCCATCTGGATGTGGACAAAAAATAAAGGAATAGCAAAGGGAGTGCTGACTCAAATCTTGGGGTTCTGGAAAAGATCATTGGCAAATCTATCAAAGAAAACTGGACCTAGTGTCCCAGGTTCGTCCAGCTTGCTCCCCAATGGTGGCGGCCACAGCTTTCCTGGTCAAAGACAATGACAAAATAACCATGGGGCAAGAGCTTGTCATCACTATCCTGCATGCTATCAAAAGTACATTGAACCATCCACCCAATTGATGGCTTTCCAATGCCAGAATAACCCACGACCAGGCTCTGCTGTTGGGTTTCTAAGGGTAAGGTACAGCCCACCTTCAGCAGTGAACCAAGTCACCTGACCCTTCCTTGAATGTAGAGCATGACTGCTCCATCGTTCTGAGCCACTCACAGAACATCCAGTGTGATGCAACCGATATCCCACGGCCAGATGCAGAAAGGATCTACTACACGGACAGGAGCAGTTTCATCCACAGAGGAACAAGGTATGCAGGAGTGGCAGTGGTGGGCTTGGGCTCTATCATATGGGCCTCAACAGTACCATCTGAGACTTCAGCCCAAATGGCTGAATTGATAGTCCCAACTCAGGCCCTAAAGCTAGCAAAGGAGGCTATTGCTGACATCTACACAGACAGCAGATATGCCTTTGCTACCACCCATGTACATGGGGCTATTAATAAGGAGAGGGGATTACTGACTGCAGAAGGGAAGACTATAACAAGCAAGACATCCTGGCCTGGTCAGCCCTATGGCTGCCCCTCAAAGTTGCCATCACACACTGTCTAGGATACCAAAAGGTACCGTGGAGGGAAGCACTGTTGTGGGAGATATTAAAAAATGCAGTTCATGATACACCAGCAGACCCCTGAGGGCTGGCTGGCCAGGCACTGTTGGGCATGGCTGGCCTGTTCTCATCCCATGAAGACTGACTTAGGGCTTCAAAATCTCTCCACCCAGCTCACTAAATTACCACAGGCGAGTTGCTACCATGCCATCCCCATGCTTCAAAACTCCCATGGCCTTTTGGGGTGCACTTCTTGCAAACCCATGCTTTGCTGCCATACCTTTCTCTCAGGAACCCAGTTGAGCCGCTGTATGAAGGAAAACACCGCACAAAGTTAGTTTTGAATCGAATCAATGGTAATTAAATTGCTTGGTGCGACAACTAGAATCCTAACCTTGTAAGCCATATTAAATCTAAATCCTCTGATGAGGAATCCTGGAGGATTCGCCATCTAAACTGGGGGTCACTTGTAGCTATATCTTGTCCTCCCACTGTCCCCTGTACCTCTCTCCTGCCTCATCTCTTCCTCTCTCTGACACAGAAGTCCCGCCTACTTGCCCAGTGATTGGTTTCTTTATTCAATAGAAGGGTCACAGGAGTCACTCCCCATCCCCAGACAAACAGGACCAGGGCTATCCACGACAAAGCACAGGGAAATAGGCTAGCTGATAAGGCAGTAAGAGAAGCAGCCATCAAGCCCAGGGCACCTACTCAGGTGGCCATAGTCCCCTCCCCGCTGCCAGTGTCAAGGCATATATAGAAAAGATGGATGTCTGCTTACTGCTGAAGGGTGCACTGTTTTACCTACAGACTTTGCTAGTCACCTAATTTGCCAGATTCGTCAGGCCAAGCATCTGGGGCAGAGACAAGAGAATTACTTTACAGAGCTAAGTATAAAATATTCAGAGTAGGAGAGTTAATAGATCAAATAGTTGCAAGTTGTCCCACTTGTCAGGCTGTAAATTCCCAGGGCACAAAGAAAGATCTTGGAACTTGGATCAGAGGACAATGCCCTGGAGCCAATTTGGATATAGATTTCATAGAAATAAAACCAGGGAACTATGGCTACAAATACCTGCTAGTCTTTGTAGATACTTTCTCAGGTTGAGTGGAAGGATACCTCACCAAAAGGAACCACCAACTTCATGACAAAGAAACTTCTAGAAGACATGTCCCTAGGTATGGTCTACATTCCTTGATTAAGTCAGACATTGGACCAGCCTTCATTTCTCGGGTAACACAGTCTCTTATTGGCCTTGTGGACCAATTGGAAACTATATTGTGCATTGTGACCCCATAGTTCAGGACAGGTACAGAGGATGAATCAGACCCCGAACAAGGCCTTAACTAAATTAACCCTTGAAATTATCAGTGATTGGGTGTTTCTCTTACCTTTTGCCTAATACAGGGGTAGGAATACTCCCCATACACAAGGCCTAAGCACTTTGGAGATACTTTATGGAAGACCCCCTCCTCTGCTACCTATTTTCAGTCTGACATTCTTGCCAAATATAACCAAAATAAGTTCTTGGAATCTTCAGAAACCCTCCATCGGGCTCTGGCCTGCCTTTATGAGTTTGCCCACTTCCCTAACCCCAATTTCTTTGAACTAGGTGATGAAGTCTGGCTAAAGAGGCATAACCACAACTTACGTGGTGATTCCCCACCTGAATGGTTGTGTGGGTAAGACAGCATCCAGTCTTGAATTCATCACAACCATGTCAAACAAACAAGGCAAGAGACATCCCTACAGCTGAAACATTGGTGGGAACACCTTCCAGACAACTATGTACCCGAGACTAGCACAGGACTGTGGTGAGATATTGTCCATACATGAGATCCACTCAAACTAAGAATTAAAAAACAAAAACAAAAAAACCTGCCTCAGACATACCCGGCTGTGCTCTAGACAATGGTGGGTCCCAATAGGTCTCCAAAGGGCTCCATCTACCTGTTCCTCGTACTTACTCTGCTCAGAGATCAGATTTCAGTGGACACAAATCTTCACCAAGCTGTTACCACCAAATGGATACTTTGAGGCCCCACAATACTGAGATACTGAGAGAACCCCATGAGAGGTAAGGAGGGAGGTACAGACTTGACTGGTCAGGTGAGAACCACAGTGAGTACCACTTTTTCTGTCTTCAGCCTAGACCTTTGAGTCCTGGCTGGATACATATGGAAGGATCTGAGTCCAAGAGGTAAACCCTGGGGCTGGAGAGATGGCTCAGTGGTTAAGAGCACTGGCTGCTCTTCTAGAGGTCCTGAGTTCAATCCCCAGCAATCACATGGTGGCTCTTAATCATCTGCAATGGGGTCTAATGCTCTCCTCTGGTGTGTCTGAAGAGAGCAATGGTGAATACATAAAATAAATAAATAAATCTTTAAAAAAAAAAAGAAAAGAAAAACGAGAGAGAGAGAGAGAGAGAGAGAGAGAGAGAGAGAGAGAGAGAGAGACTCTGTTCCTTATATCAGGAACTGCAAAATGCTGGGGCAACTTGGGGGAAGGATTGCCAAGAATGGGCGATTCACAATCATTCAACTCTATACATGTCCAGGGACAAATGACTACGGGACTTGCAGTGGTACTCAATGTTTCTTCTGCCATAAATGGAGCTGTGAGGCCAATTCCCACATGGGTGCATAATAATCAGGATCTTATCCAGCTATAAAGACAATCAACCCAACACCCGGGGATTGATGGGCCCGATATAGGGAAGGAACCCCATCTCCCTAACCATCTCCATCTCAATAACAGAGAAGGGACAAAAGAGCAGAGGAGGCTGGGAAGGCTTGGGGCTTAATGGTGTATCATGGACATAATAGAGGACTATGCTTTCAGATTCAAAAACAAATAGTCCTGCCTGGATGACCCCATAGCTATAGGACCTGTGGCCCTGGCAATGTCAATACCCGTCCTAAAAACCACCACAACAGCCTCTGTTCCAGATCCCTCCTCCCTTATAAACTCAGTCTTGCCCATGCCATCATGGGCCCTCAACACATCTTTCCTGTTTAAACTACTCAACTTGACCCTCAATTTTACCAACTCTACCACTAACCTCACCAGAGGAGAGTGTTGGCTCTATTTGGACCCCAGGACCCCAGACTATACTGGCTGGGCTACTACAGGAAATTTGTCAACACCCCTAAAAAGCCTGCCGAGGTGTTCCTTGGGAAGGGTTCCAGTCCTTACCCTTCAAGCCATAGCTGGAAAGGGACTATGTGTGATAGGAAAGGGGGAAAGCCTAAATAGCTTCCCTTATCTTAAACATCTTTGCAATCAGACACTTACCATAGAAGCCAGCAACTCCTACCTCATGCCCCACCAATAGAACTTGGTTTGCATGCACCTCAGGTTTAATCCAGGGTCCATCCACAGATACTTAAAAATTCCAGCATAGGTGTTCTGGTTACCCTGTTCCCTCAGGTCTCTACTTTCCCTTCAGTACCTTCATGGAGACTGCTCCAGGTCATTGCATGGAAAGATGAGATTTGGGGGCCTCAGCGATTCTACTTGGGGTGCATGTAGGGTCTGGCATAGCTGTGGGAATTGGTACTGGTATTACAGACCTTATGAAAGCAGATCAGACTCTTCAAATCCTAAGTAATCTTATAGACTCAGCTCAATTAGAAAAGTCTAACAGTTAAAACAGTCATTAGACTCATTGGCTGAAGTAGTACTACAAGATAAAAGGGATTAGACTTACTCTCCCTGCAACAGGGAGCTCTGCCCAGCCCCAGGATAGCAATGCTGCCTCCACACCAACAACTCAGGTGTTATCAGAGACAGCCTTGCCATGGTCCTCCAGAGACGAGAGCAAAGGGTTAAACTCAGACACCAGAATCAAGCTGGAATGAAGCATTATTTTCCTGGTACCCTGACTCAACTACACTAATTGGCACCAGTGGGGCTAGTCCTGCTCTTGCTGACTGTTGTCACCTGTGGACCTTGTGCAGGAGATGCTCTAGTCCAGCTTGTACAAGAACATATCTCTGTAGTCCAATGGATGATTCTTAAGCAGCGATATCAGCTCCTGGAGCTATCTCAAGGATTCAAGGTGGAGCTTCACTCAAGGAGGGATGAAAGGATGACATAAACCCCATTCGTCTCCATGTTAGGACTGGGCTTGGTGTCAAAAGGAAAGTCCCCAGTCCCAGGAACCAGGCCATACGTCACCAGCTCCAGGAACACACCAAAATTCTAGGAACAAAGTCATAACACCTACCTCCCAAAGAACAACCTGGACATGACCACGAGAATGGGAAATATCTTATCTCAGGATGGGTCATATATGCTGAGATGGTTTGGGTATCTCATCCTGTGGCTAAATGTTCATGACACAGGAATACAATCTGCTGACCACTTGGGCACGAGACAATCAGAAACCAACCCACGTAACTTCCCTAGCACCCACCAATGAAGATTTAGATTACTTAACCCTAGCTAAAATTCTCCTAATTCCCTACAAAAAGGCCAATGTGCCTTTTGTCAGGGGTCACCATTTTGATGAATGGTAGACCCCTGCATGCTGGATCTTTGCAGAATAAACATTTTTTTGCTTTGCATACTATTTAAGTCTAGGGTATCATTCTAGGCAAATATTGGACCCTTACAGACTGCTGGGTAAACATAATGTCTAAGAAAAGGTTAGAGAATGTAAGGAACATGGAATCTGCTCCCCAAAAGAAATGGTGTATCCCCCGAGTAAAGGAGATAGAAGGTATACTTGGAAAACTGTACGAATTCCAACCTGTAAGATTTTATTGTCTTGGTGAGGTAAAAAAATGAAACCATTACCAGAGATCTCAGAAAAGGACACCAGTTGCCAAAGTAGTTAATGACAGGTGTTTAGGAAAAGATAGCGATAAGAGAGAACAATGAATGAATAGTATTAGAGTTTGAGAGTCATGAGCTTACAATGAAGCTGCACCGGTAGGCAGAGGCAGTAGGATGTCTGTGAATTCAAGGCCAGTCTGGTCTGCATAGGGAGTCCCAGGAAAGCATGGCTATATAGGGAGAACCTTTCTCAAACAGCAACAAAAATACAATGAAATCAACACACACACACACACACACACACACACACACTCGTATCATTTTCCTCAACTATAGGAAAGCAGGACCTAAAACATTGTTGAATTTATTTGGCATTTTGGACTGTTGATGGGTATGAGGGAATGTTAAGTAGGGAAGATATGTTAAGAACATTGAGAAGGGAGGGCTGGGGACAGAACTCAATGGTCGAGTTCTTGCCTTCAAAGCCCTGGGTTCAACCCCCAGTACCTGGCAGGAAATAGGGAATGGATAAAATAAAGAGTATGTGCCTAGAGACCATCAGATTGGGATCAAGGCCTGGCTAAGTGAGCCCTTCATCCAAGAAACAGAAAGGAAGCCTACATGGCCGGATACGATGGGGCACATTTGTCATCCCAACACGACAGAGGCAGAGGCAGCTTGGTCATAGCTCACTAGCCTGGTCTACACAGTGAATCATGTAGGGCTGCACAGTGAGACCTGTTTCAACAGAGTAACAAAAAACAAACAAACAAAAACAAAACAAAAAAAGGAGGCAAATTCAAACTAATGTAATTCAAGACCACCACGCCAGCACTGCAGAAGATGCAGAGATTCTACACACAGAAGAAGAAAGTGTCAATCAATAGAAGAGAGGAAGGAATAAATGTCTTGAAAGGACAGCATGCAGGCGAGCGGCAAGCTTGCTGCCTTTCTTCCGTAGCCACCAGCCCAGCCCACTTAGCCCTGAGCTCCTGGAACCCAAGCTGCTTCTCAAGCACAGGGGCGGCTTAGCGATGCTGGCTTTAGGGTCTCCCTTGAGGGGAGACTGCTGCGATTCTGAAGGTGTGGGTGGGGTTGTTCACTTTGCTAGCTGGAAGGGAGCTTCCATTCCACACACAAGGGAACAATGGCCCATAGACATCAAATAGTGCCCCCGCTGGGAGAAGTGCAGAATAGCAGGGGTAGCTGCCCAGGTCCCAAAGACTCGGAATGGCTGAGCTAGAGCCTGACACCCGGGCCCCCAGCTTGCAGTTGGGGACTTCCGGGACTTTAGACCGGACCTCATGAATGTTGTGAGATTTTTGCCCCTGGGAAGTAAAGTTAAGCCTAAGATGGATGTGTCAGGAATGTCTGCCGAGTGTATGGTTGTCTTCACGTAATCCCGGCCAGAAAAACTCCATGGCAAGGGCTGTGGGCCTGTGCTTGTGCTATGGAAGCAAAAGTTCAGCTGAGGAGAAAGAGATTATAAAGGAGACATGATGGCAAAATCCTCTACTCGCAGCAGTCAGGGGGTTGGGTGAAAGGACTGCCAGTCTGAGGCTAGCCTGGACTGAATAATGAGATTCCAGCTCAAAAAGGAGGGGAAGGGAAGGGGTACGGGGGAGGGAGGGAGAGGATTGCTGAGGAGAAGGGGGAGGGTGGGGAGGGAAGACCAGATCTCTGACAGGGCTGGAGGCCTCAGTGCGGTGTCCCTGGCCGTTCCCAGGAGCCACTGCTTCACAAGCACATATGTCGAAACAGACTTCTTGCTTTAGAACAAGATTTGGATATCCGGAAAATGAAGTACTGGAGAACATGAAGCTAGTCTGATTTGTGCCAGTGTGCAATGATGTCATTACAATTGGGTGTGGTGGCACATGCCTTAATGTAGTGGGAAAGGATTAAAATATAGAACCGCCCCGCCAGGCCTCTGCTCCAAGTCTCAGCAGGTCTCATTTTCCTGCCCAGCACCCACTCCTTCCAAGTATCTGGCAAAGCATGACTCTTAAACTTGAGAAGTTAACCAAATATATCGATGTATATGAAACTCCCAATTACATAATGCCAATTCACAATGATAAAGTTCTATCCCAATATCTCTAACCTCTCAGCACACCAGAAACACATCTGACTCCATCTGGATCTGCACTTCTCCTCTGCTCCCTCGTGTGGCTCCCAGGCTCCCTCTGTCTCCACCCCTCCTCTTAGCTCCTCCTCCTCCTCTCTTCCCTCCAAGCACTGCCTCAATGTGAATGGTTAGGAACTATCTTGCATCACCTTAATCACAGCAATTGGGAGGCAAAGGTAGGCAGCTCTCTCTCTCTGAGTTCTAGGCCCGCCTGAGCTATATATGGAGTTCAAAAGACAACAAAGACCAGAGGGCCTGGCTGCTCAGGCCTGTGATCCCAGCACCCAAGAGGCAAAAGTAGAGAGACTGCCACAAATTTGAGACCAGAGTGGTCTATAGAAGAAGATCTAGAATGAGACCCTGTTAAAAACAAAACAAAAGGCACAGGATTAAGGAACAAGATCCAACTATGTATTGTCTCCAAATATACAAACCTCACTGGCAGTGACTCATAGAGACACTGTGTGGTAAAGAGTATTAATACATTTGCTAAGTAAATGGAAGTCTAAAGCTAGCTCGTGTAGTTATTCTTATAATGGATCGAATAAGCGTCGGGCCAAAATTAATCACAGAGACAAAGAAGACATGTATTAATACAGGGAAATCTACTTCTTTGCTGGATACAGAATACTCGTGAGTACATAAGCACTAAAGGCTGTGTGTCCTAGTTACATAAACAGTCAGACATAAAAGAACAGATAGGTCCTAATATAATAATAGTGGGTGATGTCAGTAGCTTATACTAACCAATAGTAGGTCATCCAAACTAAAAACTGACAAAGAAACGTCAACATTATGTTACATATAGATCAAACAGATTTAATAAGTGTTTACAGAATAATTCTAACATCTGCAAAATTCACATTCTTCGCATCAGGAAATTTCTCTAAAATTGCCACATGCCAATGACATGGCGTGGGCATCCATGTGGTAGGTAAACTGAGGCAGGCAGCCGTTGGGGATCAGTGCTTAGAGCCACTGAATGGGGTGGATCCAGATACCTATAGGGGCTGCTGCCAAAGGCAGCCAGCGATTAGAGAAACTGCTCAGCAGACTTTCTTGTGAGGGAACAAAACTCAATTTACTGGGGCTGGGACTCTCCGTGGCCAGCAGAGAACTGTGAACTCTTTCAACTCCATGCACACAAATATATATGCATATATACACATACATACAAACCTACAGACAGACAGACAAACACATTCATACATAGACTGGGTAAGAAAAAGCTCCAGCAGGCAGCCTCCAGAATTCCATACATACATACATACATACACAAATGGACACAATCGGTGGATGGAAGGAACAATGTTTCAACCCCCATTCACACCTACGTTACACATACACACATAGTTGATAGATGGGAGATACAATGTTCCGGCCACACCACACTATCCTTTATTCTTTCTCCCATAGCTTATAGATCCCAGAGAAATCTTTTAAGCAGTGTACAATTACAATGTGATTACATTTTAGTTTTCTTCTAGTAAGTGATTATGACAAAGCAGTGTATTTTCCAATACCTTTACAAGAAATAACATTATGTAGTACTGGTAAAGAAAACATTGTTCTAAAAAAAAAACCCACCTGCATTCATAACCAAGTATCTTATTACAGATTAACAACCTATAAACAAGCAAGATGGTTTTCTCAACTAGTTCCTCTTACTGGCAGGCAGAAATTTGTGGTTACAAAGAAAGGATTAATTATTTTATTATTTATCTTTAAAAGTAATCTTTTAAGAATCTCAAAAGAATCACAAATCTAGACTTTTATATAAAAATCAGTCATATCTATCTGAAATCCCCAAAATGTATATCTACACATCAGCAATTCTTAATAAATCATACCAGGAAGCTAAGGACAGGTATGGGTATACGAGGTCAGCCATCACTGTCCAGCCTCAGTGAGAGTCACGTCAGCCAGTGCCGCCACTGGTCTTGTTCCTTGACCATAAACGGCCCTAGCTTAACCAATACGCTGAACTTCACACTGTTTCCTACGATTTTCTACTTCAGAGCCAGCAGTAAAAACATCTCAACTAGCTTCACTAACAACTTTATTTTTCCAAATGTTTTCTAAGGGTGCTGGTCACTGTTGACAAACTACATCTCTACGTTCTTCTCTAGGGTGGTGATAGATCATTAATCTGCTTCGGCAGCAACGCCTGAAAGAGATCAAGCATTAGTACTGTGAGTGCCAGAGACACTGTGTAGTGAGGGAATTGAAGCCCACTTAGAGGTCTCATATAATTCTTAGATTACGAGGGATGTGAGGGCAGCAGGCAGAGCAGACCTCCATAACAGCATTAAAGTCTTCAGGACCCATAGTCCTCGGGGCCGTGCCACACTGAGGCTCACCTACGTGGCTATGATAATCTGTGGGCTGCATTCCATGAGTTCTAAAGACATTGGTGCTTCCTCCTGCACGGCTCTCGGCAATCACATTTTAAAATATTAAGCTAAGAAAAAAACATGTTAATCTCCTGTAATGTACTTGATTAAGGAGGTCTAGCATTAGAAAGCAACAGAAAATATATAAATACACAGACACTTAACAAATCAGTTGTGAACGGAAGAAATCAGAGGAGAAACTAAAACCTGCTCCAGTCAAATGCAAAAAACAAAAAGACAACTTAGCAGAGCAGTGGGAACTGGCAAAGGCAGTTCAAAGAGGAAAGTTTACAGCTGTAAGTGCTTCTATTCAAAAGCAGAGATGGGCTGGGAAGGTGGCTTAGCTGCTCGAGCACTGGCAGGGGTTAGAATCCTAGAGCCCACAGAAAAGCCTGGTGGGCCTGGTGCCTGCCTCTAACCCCAGAACACAGAAGGCGGAGACAGAAGATGGCCAGAGCAAGTCGGCCAGCTAGACTATCTGCGTTTGGTGAGCTCCAGAGACTCAAGGAATAAAGTGGAGAGTGACTGAAGAAGATATCATACCACAATACAGCTTAAAATTTCCACATATGTGTGCATGCATGCACATACATGCATGTATCCACACCCTAGTGAACGTGTACACCCACAACACAATAATATGCAAAAAAAAAAAAATCTGAGATGTCGTATATAACTTAACGATGTACAAAAACAAGCCAGAACCCAAAGTAGTAGATAGAACAAAATTATAAGGACCCATGGAGGAATTATGGAATGGAAACCATTTGGTTGGAGAAACATCAAGTATTTGGGGTACACCACTGGGGAGGTAGCCAGGCTAGCAGTTAGAAAAGTAGACTAGAGGGCTGGAGAGATGGCTCAGTGGTTAAGAGCACTGACTGCTCTTCCCGAGGTCCTGAGTTCAATTCCCAGCAACCACATGGTAGCTCACAACCATCTGTAATAAGATCTGCTGCCCTGTTCTGGTGTGTCTGAAGACAGCTACAGTGTACTCATAAGCAAGCAAGCAAGCAAGCAAGAAAGAAAAAGAGGAACAAAGGAAAGAAAGAAAGAAGGAAGGAAGGAAATAAAATAAAATAAAATAAGACTAGGGCTTACCCCTTTAGTAATTGTCAAAGTCAAATACAATAACCACAATCAGAGAGATTATGGCTCTGTGGTTAAGAGCACTGACTGCTCTTCCAGACGTCCTGAGTTCAATCCCCAGCAACCACATAGTGGCTCACAACCATCTGTAATGGGATGCGATGCCTTCTTCTATGTCTAAAGGCAGCCACAATGTACTCATATACATAAAGTAAATAAATAAGTCTTTCAAAAAATATACGAGTCCTCTGAGGCTCATTTGTATTTAAGCTACTTGGGGATTAGCATAAATGGGTCCTACTACAACAGAGCTCATTCCACAAATGAAAGACTTCTGCTATGCAAGCTGTGTACGTCAGGTGTGGCTGGCCAAGTCTATAGTCAGACCCTGTTTTCAAGGCTGTGCTCAGTGACACAGCTTCAGGCTAACCTTGGCCACATGACCTCACCAAAGAAAGAAAAAGGGAATGCTTTCTGTCATCATCCAGATACCCAAACCAGATTAAAAAAAAAAAGTATAGACCACTATCATTGATAAGCATGGATGCAAAAAATTCTCCATAAAATACTTGCAAACAGAATTCACCACTGTGATGCATTTAAAAAAGGTTATGAGCCGGGCAGTGGTGGCACATGCCTTTAATCCCAGCACTTGGGAGGAAGAGGCAGGCGGATTTCTGAGTTCGCGGCCAGCCTGGTGTACAGAGTGAGTTCTAGGACAGTTAGGGTTACACAGAGAAACCCTGTCTCGAAAAACCAAAAAAAAAAAAAAAAAAAAAAAAAAAAAAAAAAAAAAAAAGGTTATGCCCACAATCTTGTTGGCGAGTGGAGAAGTAAAAGCAGCTTCTGGGAAACTAGAATGTTTCAGCACATATAAGCTAACAACTAATAAAGCACATTATTAGACTCTGAGACAAATCACTTGGACATTCCAATAGATATAGAAAAGGCCTTTGATGTCCCTTCTTGATGCAAGACCTGAATAAACAATGACCAGAAGAGACAAAGCAACTCCATTCAACACAGGAATGGAGTGGAGCAAAACTGAACGCGTTGGCTACCAAATTAAAGCCAAAGAAAAAGGGCAGGAGAGCTAGAGAGAGATTATTGCTCTTGGCAGCTACACGCATCCTGTATATGGGTGTGGGAGTTACAAACCTACGATCCCTGCCACATAACAAGAGGACAAGGCAAGAGGATTTTGAGTTTTGACTCTAGCCTGGACGACATAGTGAGATCCTGTTTAAAAAAAAAACAAGCAGCTTCACTACAAACACAAAAACCCTAAGACATCAAAAGGCAGCCCACCCTCTCACACTACTGACTTCCTGACTGTAAGTCTCACTGCAGAATGTTGCACGGGACACTTCCTCAGCAGAATGTGAACCAGGATGCGGCACCAAGTGTAAATACCAGGCCTTCTCTACTCTGCTAGTTTTGTCTAAGTATTTAGATTATAGAAAGCCTTCTAGAAAAATGCACCAGATAAAGTACCATAGAAAAGCAACTTAGTGTGGTTTCTATTGCTGTTAAAAAAACAAAAAAACAAAAAACACTATGATCAAAAGCAGCTTGGGGAGGAAAGAGTTTATTTCACCTTATAGTTGTAAACCACCGTGTAGGGAAGTCAGGGCAGGAACTTGAGGCAGGAACCGAAGCAGAAACCAAGACCACGAAGCTTGCTGTTCTCCTACGGCTTGGCCAGTTTGCTTTCTTACACCAGGTAGGACCAACTGCCAAGAGCTGGCGTTGTTTATATCAATTTGCAATCAAAAAAAAAAAAATGCAGCACAGACTTCTTTCCTGGTAATCGGAGGGAGTCATTATCTCAAGTGAGGTTCCTCTTCCCATTTGATCTGAGCTCATGTCAAGTTGGCAAAACATTAACCAGGGCAGGAAGTACTATGCGTTTACTTATTATTTGCTGTGCCTGTTGGTCAGAGGACAATCGGTGCAACTGGTTCTCTCTTGCCACCAGGTGGGTTCCAGGTATTGAATTTAGGGGTCATCACGCTTGGCTGCAAGGACTTTCACCTACTGAGCCATATCATTGGCTCTAATACTTTTTTTTTTTTTTTCATTTTGGAAGAGGTCTCACTTTGTAGCCCAAGCTGTCCAAGAATTTACAGATAATCTACTCGGCTTCCCTAGTTCGGGAACTAAAGGCTACAGCCTTCACAGTCCACCCCTAACACTTTTTGTTACGTTTTTGTTTGTTTGTTTAAAGGCAATTGTACTCTTGACTCGATTCTCTCGGAGGAGTGGGGCATTCTCTCTAAAATGTACCCTAGAGACTGAGAAATCACACATTACAATGTGATACTTGCCAGGAGCCAAGGTAATCTACAAAGCAGTCTCGGATCAGCAGGGGCCAGGGGATTGTGGAATTCTATCAGGAGGTAAAAGTGGCTACAGATTAAGAGTTCACATCCTGAGGCTATAGGTGGCTGGGCCAGGAGATGCCTCTTCAGATGAGGCGAGGAGATAGAAAAGGGCTTTTTAAAGTTCACAGCAGGCAATTTTTAAAGCAAGAAGCCAGGCCACCTTCTCTATGATTTAGGGTTCATCTTCTATAGGGTTTAAACTGCAATGCCCTCTGCCCGCAAGGGCAAACTGAGTTGAATGAGACTGTTTACTAAGCCTCTGGCTGCTCAGTTTTGTTCCTGACAACCCACCACGTCACATCTTAGTGCCCCACAAGTTACTTCCAAATTCTGCTCTAACCTAAGAAACTCAGCTTCCTTGAGTAACAATAATCAAGTTTCCTGAACTACTGAGGCTGTTGAGCGCCAGCCAGAGGGGCAGGCACCTCTGGTCACCACCAGGCTTGTAAGCAATCACCTCTTTCATCCTAACCATTTACTGTCTCTCAGAGGCAGAGGACGTCTTGGAACTAGAGCGCGCAGCGGCCACCTTGGGGCTGTGCGATTCCCATTCCAAGGTTGGGAAGGTTCAGCTGAACCGGGCGCAGCACCAGAGCCCCGGCGAAAGTTGGCAGGGTTTGCCCATCAGAACGAAAGCCGAAGTAAAGTGGGCAGCATCTCGAGGCGCCGTCGTTTTCCCTCCTCCGCTGCCTCCCAGTCTCCCGTGGCGTCCCGCAGACCCCTGGAGCCCGCAGGGCTTGAGCGACCCGGGTGGCGCCCCGCGTGGCCGCGCACACCCGCCGATGCAGACTCCGGCCCGCAGGCCCCGCCTCCCGGGCCCAGCTGATCCGCGCCGCCCTGCAGGCCCCACACCTCGGCCCCGCCGAGCCCCAAGCCGCCCGCGCCCGCCAACCCCGCGCCGCCGCCGACCTAGGTCCAGGCCGCGCACCTCGGGCCGCGCGCGCGCCGGCTGGGAGCGGGAGGCGGGGCGGCCTACGCGGTGCGGCGGAGCGGTGAGTGGCGCGGCCCCGCCGCGGTCATGGAGGTCTACATCCCGTCCTTTCGCCACGAGGACAGCGATCTGGAGCGCGGCTACACGGTAGGCCGGTCCCCGTGGGGTCCCCCGGTTGCAGCACCCCCCACCTCCACCGCCCGCGAGGTCGTCATGGAGACGGGTGCCCCTCCCCAGCGCGCGCCCCCCTGGGCTCCATCCCTTCCCCCTCCGCGGCCCGCGGCCTCGGGAGCTTCGGGAGCCGGGCAGGCTACCCTCTGCGTGCGGACTGAGAGGCTGTGTGCAGGTTCTTGATGGCTTGCAAGTTCTGTAAGATTCATTCGGATGGAGAACGTGTTACCAAGAAAATATAAAAATAAAGGAAGGGAGAGAAAAGAAAAAAAAAATCAACATTTTTGTTACTGCTCATTAGCCAGGATAACACATGGATTGATTTTTTTCTTTTTTTCTTTTTTTTGAGTTTGCTTCGTTTTAGTTCTGCAATGGCATGAAACGGCAAAATCAGGTGTTTTACTTGAGCGCATGTCCTGTACTCAGAGTCGCCCAGAAAGGTAGCTTGCTCAGAATAGAAGCAATTGCAGAGACCAGCTCTGGACCCTTATAGAAACAAGTTAAATGAGTGAAGTGTTGGTTGAATTCCTAGTAAATTTAAGCTGCTCTATCTGGATAGCCATTGTGACCCGGAGACATGCTTCAGATTGGCTGGAACTTGCAAGAGTTATTTGCAGTTGTTGGGAAATAGAATAGAAAGATCATGCCCCAGACAGACAAACTTAGTTTCTTCTCTTGTTGACTAGCAGCTGTATTTCTTTTCTTTTGTTGCATTGGCTAGAGTTTCTTGTGAAATACCAAACTATACTTGTGATGCACTTTGCCGCTTGCTCCAGATGAGATGTTGAATAAGACCTTTGCTGTTAGAGTCTGTCTGTCTCTTTCCCTTTTTCTTTTCTCTCCCCACCCCCACCCCAGACAGGGTTTCTCTATGTAGTCCTGGCTGTTCTGGAACACACTCTGTAGACCAGGCTGGTTTGGGACTCAAGAGATCCACCTGCCTCTGCCTCCTGAGTGCTAGAGTGCTGGTACTCTAGTGGTGTGCACAGCACTTCCACCTCTGGGCTAGAGTAGTCAGTCTTTAGCAGATGGAAGGTGTGTCTTGCTGTTTCGAGTATAAGATTTAAGAATAGGTGTGCTACACAATGTTCTCTTCAGGATCTGTGGGAGTGTTTAGGTTTGGAGGAATAGTCACAGAGCAGCCTGGAGGGGTGCTGTCTTACTCACTCCTGCACTGTGTCATCCTGGCACGGTGTGTTAACCCTTCTTCCTCCCTCTAACTATGTTGGTGCCTTGTGACAGACAGTCTGTTTAAACCCTTAACTTTTCAAAATGGAAACTAAATCTCCCTCTGGAAAGAAGATGCCTAAGTGTCCCCCAAAAGTGGCTCAAGTGCACTCCATGGTCAGGAGTTAGTGAGAGGACACTGTGCTCTGCAGGACTCTTTTCTTCTGTAAATATCCCCCCCCCCCCCCCCCCCCCCCCCCCCCCCCCCCCCCCCGTCACTCCACACCTCAGAACTGGAGCCCATTCCAAGGAACAGAGACTTTGGTTGTATTTCTTCCAGAAATTCCATGTCTCCTGTTAGCATCAGCGGCACCTTGCATTTGAAAGACATTTTTTTTCTTTTTTTGAGGTTTAAAGATAAAAAGACTTTTCGTTAAGAACCTTGGACTTCAGGTACCCCAAGAGGAAGGGGGTACCAATAAGAGGTGGGCAATCCAGCTTCCCCAGCGAGAACTGCAGTTGTTTCTTCTTCTTTACTTAGTATTTGTTAAAGATTACATTACATGCATTCATTGTGTAAATGTGTGCGTGTGTGTGTGTGTGTGTGTGTGTGTGTGTGTGTGTGTGTGTGTGTATGTGTGTGTGTGTGTGTGTATGTACACATGTTCCCTCAGTTTGCATGTGGAAGTCAGAGGATACTTCTCTCCTTCCAGCTAGTGGGTTCCTGAAATTGAACTCATGTCTTCAGACTTTGCTGCAAAGCCTTTGAGCTACCCTGCTGGCCCTGTTTGTTATTTGTTCTTTGTCTGACAAACCATTGTTTTTTTTTTTTCATTTTATTTATTTATTTATTTATTTATTTATTTATTTATTTATTTATTTATTGAGACATGGTTTCTCTGTGTAGCCCTAGCTGTCCTGGAATTCACTCTGTAGTCCAGGCTGGCCTCGAATTCAGAAATCCACCTGCCTCTGCCTCCCAAGTGCTGGGATTAAAGGTGAGCACCACCATTGCCTGTGTTTCTTTGTCTGAGATAGAGTCTCCTATGTAACCTAGGCTGGTCTAGAAGTCATAGCAATCCTCTGATCTCAGCTTCTCTGGTGCTGGGTTTACAGGTTTGTCCAGCCATATCTGGCCTGAATTTCTTTCATTTGAGAACCTTATTTTCCTCCCCAAATTATATCTCACTTAGCGATTATGATTGTGTGTTATACTAAAAGAACATGACATGCAATTCTTACTACTTCAATGATAGAGAGGTTAAGTAGAAACCGCAAATGGTCTGGAGATATAGATCTGTCTAATCAAAATACAGCGTCATTCCAAAGGGAACAAGAGAGAGTCTGTTCTGTGCCAGACCTGAGTGACCATGCCCTGGGTACATGTGGATCCACATTGCCCCAAATGGCAGGGTCTACCCTGGAAGCGATTACAGGAGCTTTTACAATCACGGGACAAAAGTCCTAAACCGAAGCCTTTTCCAAATACATTTGGTCTGCCATTTAACAGCCATGGGAAAAATCTGTGCTGGAGGTCTCCAGTGCTGCCTGATGGTGTTCTTAGCTTTGGGGTTGATGGAAGGGTTATCACCTCTTCATGTTAAAAGGATGCTAGATCAGACACAGGTGTCTGATAACTGGCAATTCAGGAAACATGATGATCCAAGACAACATTAGACTCTGAATCTGCAACTTCAAGTCCACAGCCGTGAAGTTCTAAACAGTCTAAGCACCATCATGTAGATGTAGAGCTTTAGATCCTGGCTTATACACAGAGCGCCTGGCCGGCAGCCGGCATGCTGAAGAAGCCGGGCCTTAGCACTTTAATAATAAAGCCAAGATACATCGTACTGTTGTTGACTGGCCTGTGCCTCTAGAGGGAAACAGTTTTTGGAGGGGGAGGGGGTATTCTTAGAGAGTCTTTAGCTAATGCTGTAAAAATGTATATGACCTACATTTGCCAGACACCAAGTTGCCAGTCAGACTGATTCCAGAGAGTCCTTTTGGGGATAAATTTAGGCAGTCTGAAATTTTCGCTACAGCGATAGTTTGAACACTCTTGAAAAGTTTACTTTTAAAAACATGTAGTTCAGTTAGATTGCCAAACAAAAGGTTAAGGTATCTGCTTAGATGTTTTTTTTTTCTTTCTCTGAAAGTTTGTGAAGCAGCTGATAACTTCGTTCTCTTTCCGAGACTGGCATTGTATTTGCCTAGCTATGATTCACTCAACAATCATTAACTAAGGGCCTGCTGCTCGGTGTGCCTCTGTTCTGGGAACAGAGCTGGGTGTGGTGTTTCAGCTCAAAGAAAGAACAGTTTAAAATCCGATACAAAAAACAACAACAACAACAAAAAAAACAAAATCAGATACAGTTTCTTAAATAGGAAGCTGGTAAAACTGTGTACACTTTAATGTGAAAAATACCTTTGATCCATAGTGATTATATTTTTAATAAAAAAGAAAAAGAGAGAGAGAAACATCAGAAATTCTAACAGTTCCTCTGGTAAGCAGATAAACCCAGAGGCAACTTCTTTTTCTCTTGGTTGAGTGTTCCCTGCTCCCAGAGGGCAAACCCTGGAATAGATTCTTAGGAAATGAGGGAGTGGTGGTAGACACCTGTAATCTCAGCACTGGGGTGGCAGAGGCAGGAGGACCTGAAGTTCAAGACCAGCCTTGGCTACACAGTAAGTTGGAAGTCAACCTGGCTATTTGAGATCCTGTCTCAAAAAAATAAGTAAACAGACATTTACTTTAGGCCTGTCTTCTCTTGAGAGGGAATTAAAGGCTGGAAGATGATGTTTCTGCCCTTTGGGCTTCAGGTCTGGAGTTAGGCTGGAGCTGGGAGGAAGTGTTGAGTTCCAGGCTGTCTGGTGTGGAGAGCCCTGTGTGGGCCACTTCTGCTGTGCTTGTGGTGGGGGAGGGTACTTTCAGAATGCTGACACTGAAATCTGATTAGCATTTTGCTAGCATGTGAATTTTAAGAAGAGGAAATACATGACAAAAAAAAAAAAATCTGAGAGAAACGACATTCAGACTCCAAGATAGATACACCAGCTAAATAAACTTGGGGTCGGGGGAGTGTGGACCTCCCAGTCACTTAGATCTCCAGAGAAGCAGGCTGTGGTAACAGATAAATGTTATTTCCCAGAGGCCTGGTTTCCCCTGCTTCCCTTCCCTCTGAGCCTTCATGCCTGTGCTTTGCAGGCTGGGAACTCCTTGGGGTTTGAAAGTATGTGTGTCCAGGTACTGGGCTGTTCCGTATGACTCAGCTTGTAAAGAGCTAGGAGCACACAGACCTGTTTGGGCCACAGGGACCTGAGGCACTAACAGCCCAGAGGATTAGGTGGGGTCGCGAGACCGGAATTTCAAGTCAGTAGCAGGGATTGCAGTTGAGTACAGGGTAAGCCACAGGCTGAGAGCTGTGAAGAGCTGGTGAACTTTGAGTTCCTGGGTTGGAGCTGTTTGGGGAAGGAAGTAACATGATTAGCTTTGCATTTAGAAGTGCTCTATCAGTTCCTTTGGGCTACTAGAATTCCGGCAGACTGGCTGGTTTATGGATAACAGAAGTTCATTTCCTATATGGTTTATGAAACTGAAAAGTTGGAGGAGGAGGAGCTGGCAGAGTCGGTGTCTGGCCATGGGTTGGCCCTGGCTGGTAGACGTGGGTGCCAGTGTGCCTCCTTGGGGAAGGGGACAAAGCACTCCCTGATCCTTAGTTTATATGGTTACGCATTCCATTTATAAGGCCTTGTCTGAAAGACCTAATTATCTCCCAAAGGCCCAGCTGCACAACTGCACAAGGAAGAGTGCGGATGCTTTGTCAGAGGCTACTGGGTTGTCTTTGGAGGCAGAGAGATCAATCTGAGGGGCTGAAGGACTGGCAGGTTTTAAGTGCCAGCTTAGGTGAGCATTTGCGATTTAAAAATATATGGACGGTAAGAGCAGTCAAAGAAGAATTGCCAGATAGGTAACAACACAAAATTTAATATATTGTCCATTTCCCCTATCACAGATGTAAAAATAAAAGCATTGACCTAGGGTGTTTTTGTTTTTTTTTTTTTTTGTTTTTTTTTTTTAGTCACTTGTACAGTTGACTGCCTGTGTGGGTTTGGAAAATGCGTTAGTACCTGTGGGTCTCGCTCAACCCCTCTGGGGGTCACCTAAGACCATTGGAAATATTAGATATTTACATTACAGTTTGTATCAGGAGAAAAACTACAGTTGTGAAGTAACAATGAAAGTAATTTTATAGTTGTGTGTGTGTGTGTGTGTGGGGGGGGGTCACTACCACACGAGGAGCTGTACTAAGGAGTCAAGCATCAGGAAGCCATGCACTGAAAACCACTGCTCTAAACAGGCCACCGCACAGCAGTGCTGAAGAGCTGAACCTCTCAAGTCTACAAGGAATCTCGAAAGATCAGAAATTTGAAAATGCAGCCTCTGGACAAAGCAATTTAAAAGTTCTTTAAGAGACATTTATTGCATTATAATTTTTTCCCTGGGCCTGCAGGAATCTGTCTCTGTCACATTCCCCAGCCTTGTTTATGTCTTTAAAAGGGAATTCATCTGAGAAATAAGCAAGTCCGGCAATACTCCCGCAGTCCACAATAAGGTCGGCAGTGACTGTACCCAGGCATAGTGCTGGGTACAGGGGCCAGCGCCTTCTCAGGGTGAAGCTGGGAGATTTCCAAGTGGGGTCCACACGGGTGCTAGAGTGAGAGGGTGTCTAAAACAGGCTGTAGACCAAACCAGGGCTGTGCTGCAAGCAGAAGCGCTTGGGTGTAGAAGCCATATTGGCACAGGTGTGAAGTCCTGAAGAGATGAGCTGTGTGCATGGAACACGGCTCTAAGGAGAAACGTGTAGCCCTGCATCCAGTTCATCTTCATTTGTTTGTTGTGTGACTGAGAATTGAACCTGGGATGGCTTGGATGTTAAGCAAGGGCTCCCAATCCTGTGTGTCTGAAATCATGTGTTTTACTCGTGTGTGTGTGTGTGTGTGTGTGTATGAGGGCACACACCTGCCACAGGATATATGCGGAGGTCAGAGTCCACTCTTAACTCTTAACCAGTATATATATCTATATATATCAGGACTGGCCCAGATGGAGGCGGTGGATTTATAATCCCAGGACTCAGGAGGCAGAGACAGGATGGTTACTTTCAGTGCCAGATCTGCCTTGGCTACAAAGCAAAACCCGATGTGAGAAAAACCAAACCAAACAAACCAACGACAGAAGCTAGAGAGAGGGTCACTGCTGCAGAGCGGTGGTGTGACAGTTCATATTTTAGACTCTTCGGTTTTCACTAAGAACCTGGAAACCTCTAAGAGACAATTTTCAACATATTGTCCCTCCAGGTGTTTTAAGTATTTCCTTTCTCTGACAGCAAGGAGCCCATCACACATGACTGGAAGAACACCAGTGCTTTCCCAGAATCGTACTTTCTAGCTAGAACTGTCTTTCTCCGTCTGTGGGTCTTGGCCCTTTTGGGGTTAAACCTGAGACCACCAGAAAACACAGATATTTACATTATGAGTCATAACAGTAGCAAAATTACAGTTACAAAGTAGCAATGATGCGTTGTTGTTGTTGTTGTTGTTGTTGTTGGTGGTGGTGGTGGTGGTGGTGGTGGTACACACCTTTAATCCCAGCACTTGGGAGGCAGAGGCAGGTGGATTTCTTAGTTCGAGGCCAGCCTGGTCCACAGAGTGAGTTCCAGGACGGCCAGGGCTATACAGAGAAACCCTGTCTCGGAAGAAAAAAAAAAAAAAGAAAAAAAAGAAAAAAAAAGAAAAAGAAAACAAAACAAAACAACAACAACAAAAACCAAAGTAGCAATGGAGTAATTTTATGGTTTCGGGGGCCACCAGGACATGAGGAACTGTATTAAAGAGTGGCAGCGTTAGGAAGGCTGAGAACCACTGTTGTAGAACTTCTTCCAGAACATTTGCTCCAGTGGCAACTGTGGATCGGGACCTTCTGCTTTCAGAATTTTAACGTTGGGGGTGAAACCTTTTGGAGTTGTGGTTGTCAGGATTTTTCTTTTCTTCTCTTCATTTTTTTTCCTTCCTTCCTTCTTTCCTTCCTTCCTTCTTTCCTTTTTTTTTTCTTTTTTTCTTTTTTTGTTCCGTCAAGACAGGGTTTCTCTATGCAGCCCTGGCCATCTTGGAACTTGCCCTGTATAACAGATGGGCCTCAAACTCAGAGATCCACTATGTCTATCTCCTGAGTGCCAGGATTATACCTGAGTGCCTTTAGATCCCTGGGATCTAAAGGATTTTCAGCTGCAGGGAATCTTTCTCTCTCTCATCCTTTAAGACTGTGTGGTGAAGGCTTATCTTGGGCTACTGACCAGAGCTAGTATACATACAGCCTTTTCTAGCTGGGCGGCGGTGGCGCACGCCTGTAATCCCAGCACTCTGGGAGGCAGAGGCAGGCAGATTTCTGAGTTTGAGGCCAGCCTGGACTACAGAGAAAGTTCTAGGACAGCCAGGGCTACACAGAGAAACCCTGTCTCAAAAAAAAAAAAAAAAAAAAAATCCAAAAAAACAACAAAAAAACCCCAAACCAAACAAACAAAACAAAATACAGCCTTTTCTTCATGTCTGAATTATGTGCATCCTGAACACACGAGGCATACAAGGAGCTGAGATTGTCTCCTGAAATGGTGAAGGAAATGATTGCCACAAAGAGACAGCAAAGAGAACAGTACCTAAGCACAGTGGATGTGGACCTGCTGGTTTCTTTCCCTGTGGGCTTGTGGTTTAATGTGAAACGGAGAGAGAAGGACCTAGGCTGTAAAAAGGAAAACAATTCAGGGACAGGCATGCAACTCCGTAGAGTGTTTGTGTAGCATGCACAAGCCCTGGGTTCAACCCCCAGCACCACATCAGCAATGTGGAAGGGCTCCTTGTGTCAGGACTCGGAGATAGAGGCAAGAGGATCAGGAGTTCAGGGTTATGCTCAGGTACCTAGAGAGTTTGAGGCCAGCCTGGGCTATGTGATTGAAGCTGTCTTCAGAAAATTTGCCTTTGAATTAACTGTGGTTTCTACCTTCTTGTTATCTAATTTCATACAAAATTCAAGAAAGAGGCTGAGGTTGACTAGGGGAGCCTGGCCTTCCCACTCTCCTTTTTTTCCTGAGTAGTTTCTAACTGTTGACAAAATAGTGACAAGGACTGTGGACTTTGTATACAGCATCAGGAGGAAGCGGGCACATGCCCTTTTGGGAAGGGGACATTTGCCTCAGAAGCCCTGAGCAAATAAATAGCCGTTCGTCTGAGACAAGGGAATCCTGTGTGTGACAGGTAGAAACCAGGCTTCCTGAAGCAGTACTGGGCCAGACGAGCTAGTCGGAGTGAAAAGTGGGAGTTTCTGGAGTAGAGAGAGGGGCCAGTCTGTTGCTGTCACCCAGCCCTTAGGCGCGCCATGGAAGAAGTGCACAGTGAGAGCACAGTGCCCTCAGAGGTCTGTCAGTCATCCATCCCATGCACACAAGATGAACGAGGCCCTTGTTAGCAGTGCAGCGCTGGCACTGGGCCTCATTCACGCCGGGCATAGCAGAAGCACACGTTAAATATTTATGAAGTGATGATCTGAGGCGCGTGTGAGCTGTGATCCCTACCCTTGAAGACAAAAATACAGTTTAAAAGTTCTTGACTATAAACAAGCTTAGAAGGATTGCTGCATTCTCAAGACACAGCTGTTGGTGTAGCTCAGTGGTAAAACGCTGGTCTCCGGTCAGATCCCTAGCACAGCAAAACAAACAACTAAATAAATAATCAAAACTTTAGAACACTCGAGGCCCTAGCTTCAGTTCTTAATACCGCACAAAATATAACCACAAAACAAATCACACAATTTGCACAGAAGGATTGAGTTTTATTTTTATGTAAGTGTTTGCATGCAACTGTGTGTGCACATCAAATGCATGCCCAATAATAAGGATAATAATAAGGCTATGAGATGCCCCAGAACTGCAGTTACAGGCAGTAATGAGCCACCATGTGGGTGCTCAGAATCGAACCCAGGTCCTCTGCAGGACCAGCCAAACTGCCAAGCCATCTTTTCAGCCCTGAAATGCAATATCCTTACAAGAAATGATATCACGTGTTTGGAATGTAGAGACTCTTAGTCAAGATAAGATGGTTCTATATATGCTGCAGGATTTAGCAAGCAGTTTTAAGGCTTGGCAGCTATGTTTCCTATTACTGATGAAGACAAACACTGAGTGAGTTCCCTAAGGCTGGTTCCTCAGAGGGCTGGAAGCCAGCCCCACCCTAGAGTCAGGCTACACAGCTGGCAAGTACTCAGGAACCCATGGAATTAGAACTAGGAAGCACAACGACACTGTCTAACTTTGACCTAGTTATCATTAACTATAAATTTTGCACAACCTACAGTCATCTTAAAAAAAAGTCCCAGTTGACACTTGTCACATGGTATACACACACACACACACACACACACACACACACGTGAGAGGGGGAGTAATAAAATCTTTTATTTTTAGATTTATTTTTTGTTATTGAGTGAGTATATGTCCACGTGTTCATGTCCATGTCCGTGTGTGTGTGTGTGTGTGTGTGTGTGTGTGTGTGTGTGTGGGTAGCCATAGAGAAGAAGGTGTCCAGAGGTGTTACCTCTGTTCTCCCCCCTGTGTGAGGTATAATGCAGTGTTGTCAGTCACAGGGCATCTACCTTCTGCTTCTGTCCGCACCCCGCTTCCTTCCTCTCTCACCGATTCCCATTTAAAACTAAGGAAACCACACACGAAGTGCAGCTTATCACCAGCCCTGCACAGAGAGTAGGAAACTCTGGGTTTTACTGGGGGGAGGGCAGGAGAATAGAAAGATTTAACTGCAAATATATGGACTCTTAAAAGTAGAATGGGAAAATAATGACTTATTCTTCTACACAGGACATATACTAACAAATACACACACACACACACACACACATAAACACACGGTTATGGTTGTGTCCCCATTCCCTTTCTTAGGTAAAGAATAGGAAATGACAGGACAATTTTTCTACTTTGCCTTTAAAAGTTACTGTGTGCATGTGCCCGGCAGGGGTGGGGAAGTGTGCATGCTATGGCCTGTGTATCAGCTCTGTCCCTCCACCTTTAAGTGGGTTTCAGGGACGGAGGTCAGGTCACCAGGCTTACAAGGCAAGTGCCTTTACCTAACGAGTCATTTTGTTGCCCTGAGACTTGCCTTTTTCTCCATGTAACCGGAGCTCCTTGTAAGAGATGCAAGAGCTGTGTACAAGAGTGCTCTGTCCTTTGCTATAGTTGTATTGCTTTCTGTTGACAGACTGCCACCAACAAGCTCGTGAAAGGCGTCCTATTCCATTCTGTTGTATTCTGTTTAGAAACAGGTTCTCATGTAGCTCAGGCTGGCCTTAACCTCCTCTTCCTCTTCCTCTGCCTTCCAGGCCCAGGGCCACCAGGTGTGTGCTACTCAGGAGCCTTTCAGAATTCTTGTTAGTGTGTTTGTAGATTCCAAACAGTAGGTTACTGCCCCAAAAGTAGATGTGTGTGTCATCCTCGTAGACATGGGGGGGGTGCAGCAGAGGTTGTGCTGGGTTTGCAGTTCTGTAGCAGTGTACAAATGCTGCTTCGGTCTTCGCCGCCAGCGTGCCAGCCGACGAGTCATTTCTGTTGCTCTTGGAGTTTCACCAATCTGATAGGTGAGGCTGGACATGGTGACGTTTCTGTAGTCCCAGCACCTGGAAGGTGGTGTTAGGAGAATCAGAAACCTAAGGTCATCCTCAGCTGCACAGTGAGTTTGATGCCAGCCTGGACTACATGAGACCTCCCCACCCCCACCCCAAACCCCTTTTATGTCAATCTGGAAGATGTGTAGTTATCTTTTAATGCAATTTTTAATGTTAAGAATTTCTTAAGCTGTGATGTTGAACATCTTTATATACTCAAGAGCCACTTTCATTTTATTTTATGTGAATTATGTGTTTTTTTAAATGATGTTGAAATTAAGAAAAGGATATTTTTTCTTCAAGTAGGTTTCATTATGTACTTCTAGATCACCAGGTTAACCTTGAATTCACAGAGCTACACCTGCCTCTGCCTCCTAGTGCTGGGATTAAAGGTGTGGGCCACCAGATTAGGCTGATTTGATTTTTGAGACTGTACAAAGTAGCTCAGGCAGGTCTTGACTCGCTATCTAGGCCAGGCTAGCCTTCCCCCCTCCTCCCCTCCCCCCCACCCCTGTCTCAGCTCCCTGAGTGCTTAAAAAACAAAAATATAACAAAAAGATTGTTGGAATGGTGATTGGGCAGAGGGCCTCAGGATTGCTACACAAGTGCTCTGCCCTGAGCTGCTCCTACAGGCCCCTCCTCTGAGCTATTCCCACAGGTTCTGCCCCCCACCCCCCAGCTGTTCCCACAGGCCCCGCCCCAAGCTGCTTCCACAGGCCCCTCCTCTGAGCTGTTCCCACTGGCTCCGCCCCTGAGCTGTTCCTACAATACTCTACTCCTATTTAATGAGTATCAGGGAATCAAAGCATTCTTTTCAAAGAGAAGCAGTTACTTCTTCACTAGCCACTCAAACTGGAAATAATGTCGGCCTCACCAGGCAAATGGAAATAAAATGCCCTCATGAAAAATGTTCCCTTAGAGTTTGGGCTAGCAGCGAAGGTGGGTATTTATCTCATGCTGAGAATATTTATCGACAAACAGGACTAGTGGGAAGAATGTATTTCAAAAGCAAGATTCCTACTAGGAAGAGCTCTATATCTGAATGCAGCTTTCATTGAGTTTCCCCAGAGAGAAGAAAATGTAAGTCAGACCATGCACGGGCTGGGGAGATCTAACGGCTTACCAGTGAAGCAGCACACAGAATCCTCTTTACTGCTCTAGCATCCCAGGCATCAGAGCCCTAAAGGATGGCTGGGGTTTGGGGGTGCCTCTTGTGTATGCAGGCATAGCTGGCAGGCTCGCACACTTAGCTTTTGGAGGTGACTTGTAAAGAGACCTCAGAACTATAAAGGTTCTCATTAAAGTATGAAGCAAGTAAATGGACGATTCTAGCCTTGAGGGTCATCCGGGGATGTTAGAGTTGTGCCTTCCGGGTGATGTTTTAGATGAGTTATGAATGTAAGTCACACAGGAGCTGTGAGCTAGTAAATTCTCCAAGACTTTGAGAAAGTCATTGTATGTTTTGACTATTCCTGGACTAACTGTTTTATACGTTAGGGAAATAGGAGTGAAGTAAGGTGTGCTTGATCTGCGGCCATGCTTGGTTCATAAAAACAGGTGATCGTGTAGGGAGGGACCGAGACATGTCTAGCTTGTGTGCATTGGGAAATTATGTCGTCTGCCTCTCTCTTTCCACTTTTCCTTCTACTTACCCACGGGCCATCCTGCCATCCACAGGCTTCCGTGATGTAGCACAGGCTACCTCATGTGCGCTTTTCACCTCAGCCCCCTGAATGCTAGGATTACAGATGTGCAGCGCCACATCCTGGTTTGGAAACCTAGTTTTAGACGCTGACTTTCTGTCACATGGGGGAAGGTCATCTCATGGTTACTAAAAGTTAAGTTTTCTTCCACTCTGGTAACCATCTTTTAACCCCTTGTTTGCATCTCATACATAAATTCTATGTAAGAAGGCTGAGAAGAGTTTTCACTACTTTTCATTTATTTTATTTTTTTTTTAATTTTTTTTTCCTTGCATGTGAGGAACTCCAGTTCCAAAAACTCTGGAACTGGAGTTACAGACAGTTATGTGCTGCCATGTGGATGCTGGGAGTTGAACCCAGGTCCTCTGGAAGAATAGTTAGTGCTCCTAACCACTAGGCCATCTCCCTAGCCCTGTCATTTATTATTTATTTATTTACCAGAAAACTTCAGAAGGAATGGATGATATCCCATATAGCGAGGCTCTTAGACCCTACATAATTTGCTCACGAGACTGATTGCTTGTGTTTCAAATATTTGATTGGCCTGTCTCTAGTTGCCCTTTTATTTGAGGAGAGTGAATGGTATTTGAAATATGTTAATGTTTATTGAAAAGGTAGCTTAATCAGGTTTGTATTTTATAGTTGTGCCTCAGGCTACCTTTCCCTAGTTCTTAAAGAATTCAGGGACCTAGAGATGGTTCTAGAGACTGTGAGCCTCTTTTCCACCCTCACCCCTTTCTTTCCCTCACTAATGGGGATTCCTGTTGTGGTCAAAATGGTATCATAAGGCAGATGAGCCTTCAGGTTGTTGACATGAGCTATTTGCTTATTGTGACAAGGTCTTGTTACATAGCCCTGGCTGACGTCAAACTCCTAGTGATCCTCCTGCCTCAGCCTTCTGAAAACTAGGATAATAGGAGTGCCAACTCTACATCTGGCTTATGAGTTATATCTCTGAGGACCATTCTCATTTTTCTGAGGCTGGAGAGTGGCGTTGGGGGAGGACATTGTATGTTGCATGCTCGGTTAAGGAGCTGTGTTACTCCACATCAGAATGGTGGGGGCTTAGACGAGTTTTGCAGTGCAATGGTGACAGATAATCAGGTTTTAGATAAAAGTTCGATGTTGAAACTGAGGCCCTGCTGGCAAATTGGCTTGAGGTGAGAGGAGTAAAGGTGTGTCTTAGTTAGGGTTTTACTGCTGCCAACAGACACCGTGACCAATGCTACTCTTATAAGGACAACATGTAATTGGGGCTGGCTTACAGGTCAGAGGTGCATTATCATCAAGGCAGGAACACAGCCGCATCCAGGCAGATGTGGTATAAGAGGAGCTGAGAGTTCTATATCGTGTTCTAAAAGCAAGCAGGAGAAGCCTGGCTTCTAGGCAGCTAGACAAGGGTCTTAAAGTCCATGCCCACAGTGACACACCTACTCCAACAAGGCCACACCCACTCCAACAAGGCCACACCTCCTAGTAGTGCCCCTCCCGGGGCTAAGCATATATAGACTATCACAGGGTGAGTACAGGGTGAGAATTTTTAGGCTGTGCAAATGGAAAAATGATGGCGGTGTTTGCTCTGCCAGGACTGGAAGCCTCGCATTGGTGGCTGTCACTGTCCTTTCTTACTCATTTTGTGTGGGACATGCTTGATTTGAGATGTTTGACTAAATGGCCTCTCGTGGCTCAATATTGCTGACTCATGGTTATCTCTAAATCCAACTTTTGTCACTTGATACTTCTTGGTACTCTGTATCTTCAATACTGTGATAGAGAATTAACAGTGCTTGGTCTACCGCGATAACAGATCAGTGTATCTTATTTCACAGGACGTGGGAAGTAGAGAGGAAGGTAAGATATTTCCTTCACAGTTGTCCTAGCAGGTCTCGAGGACGAGACAGGAGAAGGTTGTCTTGACAATTTCCAGCCACCACTTGTCTCTGTAACTGGTCATATGGGTGTAATGGCTTCTTCTCTGTGCCCCGTGCCTTCTGCAAGCATCTCAGCTGCCCATGTTTCACCTGCTGGAGTGACCCAAACCTTTATTTACAGAGAATCTGGGCCATTAGTGGTCCTGCCTAAATTGAGGTTCAGTCACCGTTATATAAATATATTTTCTATTTTTTAGTTACACGTATTTATCGGAGGAGGGAGGGATGCATGTACCTGTGGAGGTCAGAGCTGTAAGAGCTGGCTCTCTGATTCTACCTTGTTGGCCCAGGGCATCGAATTCAGATTGTCACACTTGGCGCCAGACACCTTTACGGGCTGAATGGTCATGCAGGCCTAAGCTTTATTTTACCATTGATCTGTATTCTAAACCATCGGTGGCAGTGGAGTGTAGGCTGGTGACGCAGCTCAGCTGATGTCCTCAGAAGAATAGAGCTTATGATAGCTTTCATCACAGGCTTATTAGACAGATTTGGGCAAAGGCTAGGACACACCCAATTGTGGGCTTCTTAAAAGAAAGTCACAATTAAGTGTCTTTGCAATAGCGGCATGTTATTTTGGTGACTTCTAAAGTTCCATCTCAAAGGGGACATAAGGAACCCAAATGAGACCATGGGTTGGTTCGGATTGCAGCTGATAAGATGCGAACCTGTGTCACCATTCCTTGCAGATCTTTACCATCAAGCCTGCCTGTTTTTCTAAGTTCTAACTCAGAAAAGGGTAACCTCCCCTCTCCCCTCTTTTTCTGTTTCTTTAGATGGTAACCAAAATCCTTAACAAGGTTGCTCTGATCCTCTGGGCTTTTTCACTGTTTTCTTTGAAGAACCCTACACATTATACAGCTGCTTAGGACCTCCATTGCGTCCCTAACTCGAAGATGTGACTTGTGTTCCTCCCCTCTCCTGATGGCCTGCCATATTGTTTCTCACTCTTACTAATAAAAGGTCCTCTAGCGCTTCAGAAGCTAACAAAGACCTAAGTCGTGAGGGTTGGAGAGGAAGCTAAGTGTTTTGTTTTTTGCTGTGAATGAAAGTTTATAGACTTCCTTGTGAGAATCCCAGAAATT
Organism: Apodemus sylvaticus; assembly: GCF_947179515.1. NCBI lineage: Eukaryota > Metazoa > Chordata > Mammalia > Rodentia > Muridae > Apodemus > Apodemus sylvaticus. The sequence continues at coordinate 44,636,422 of NC_067484.1, read as the reverse complement.
TTCAGGTTTACATCTTGGAGAGGACTAAGGTCATAAGCTGTAATGCTCAGCAGGGCTTCAGTGTGGGCTCTTGCTATTTTAACATTTTTTACTTGAAATAAATATTAATAGGAGTATTGCTTGTCTATAGGTGTCCTTCACAGCAAATGTTAATTGTGCTGGAATTCTTGAGTTTTTGCTGATGAAGGCCTTTCAGCTAGACTCTGGAATGAGTGATTCCTTTGCCTCCCATGGCCCCTTAATCACCTATAAAAAGCCATGTTCCAGTCCTCTCTCTCTCTCTCTCTCTCTCTCTCTCTCTCTCTGTTTGAAGTTTCCCTTCCCTCCCTTTCCCCCTCCCCTTAATCTAGATTTGTAGCTAAGGATGACCTTGAACTTCTAATCCTTCTGTCTACTCCACCTTCCCAGGAGTACCCCTCCAAACCTGCTTTGTTTGGTGCTGGAGATCAATACCATGGCTTTATAAACACCCTACCAAATGATCCGCAGCCCACACCACACCATTTAACCAGGATGCTTCTACATAGCTCAGGCTGGCCTCCGACTCACCATCCTCCTGCCTCGGCTCCTAAGGGTTATTATTATTATAGGCATGTATCACTAATGCCCAGCCTTGCACCGGAGGATTTGGTGCTCATAGTGCAGGGAATAAAAAGTTCCAGAAGGAACTTCTGTTTCCTTTATTTCTCATCACTAAACAGTGAGCTCTCATTGTCAGTGAAAACTGATGAGCCCGCCGCAGCTTCCACACCATCGAGCCCGTGCTAATAAATGCAACAGTTGTTCATAATCTGGTGGTAAATGACCTTTAAATGTGACCATTTATGGAAGCCGTCCGTGGGGAACAATTTAACTTCCAAATGTTGTCCTGGAGTACTTATCATTTACATATGCTTCCTTCTGTCAATACGGAATAACAAACACTGGTTAGATTTCTGATGTTGATTCAGACGGTAGGAAATCTGCTGAATAAATCAGTGTGCGTTTGATTTATATTGACCAAAATTTTTTACACTGCTGTGTTACAGGTCAAGGTGACATACATTTAAATGCACTGTAGAGCAGAGGTCACAGCTGACTGACAGGAGTGCTTACTCTGTTTTTAATTGACTTTTAAATATTATTCTTAAACTGTTTCTCTAGAGCCAATTATTCGACATGGGATTGAAGTTAACTTAGGGCGTTAATGGACCTTATTTTAAAAGTCAATAATCTTGACCATTCCCCTAAAAATTATGGGAGTATATTATGGCTGTATTTTAGCTACTGATTTGTATCAGATACTGAGTGCATTAGGCCTTTTCCTTTGATTGTTTTGAGAACCATTCTGAGAGAACATGGACAAAAACCAAAGTAATAGACAGTTACTACAGGAAGTACTTCTGAAGCAAGACTGTTTTCTTAGCGCTCTTGAGATTTTTTTCATTGATGCTGTTATGTGTATGGGAAGGAGATTTCCCTGCAGAGGAGGGATGTGGGGGACATTTTCTAGTCATTCCTTTGTGGTCCGGAAGCTTTTGTGGTCCGGAAGCTTGACCTGCCCTCTGAGAAAGCATCTTCACATGGAATCTTGATGCTTTGGTATTGGAACTCAGTGCATTTTGTTTTCCCACTCTTCAGATTTGCATTTTTGCCCCATGCAATAAATAGTGTTCACAGAATTCACAGTTGAGTATGGGACTGTGCAAAAGCTTTTGTTCTTTTTAACCATGGGGATTTTTTAAAGATTTATTTATTTATTGTAGCTATCTTCAGACACATCAGAAGAGGGCATCAGATCCCATTACAGATGTTTGTGGGCCACCATGTGGTTTCTGGGATTTGATCTCAGGACCTTCAGAAGAGTAGTCAGTGTTCTTAACCTCTGAGCCATCTCTCTAGCCCCCACGGGATTTTTTTTTTTAAGCCAGGCATGCTAGTACATGACTGTAACCCCAGCACCAGGAAGGCTGAGGCTAGATCTTTGAAGCCAGCCTGGACTTCTTAGCTGAGACCCTGACACCAAACAAACAAAAATAAAACCCAAGTCCACCAAGCAAATAAAGATTCACAAACGTGAAAAGACAAAGCAAAGGGGGCGAAATGACGGCCCAGTAGTCACTACTCTCAGGACGCGAATTTGGTTCCCAGATGTGGGACTGCTCACAACTGCCTGTAATACCAGCTCCAGAGGATCTGAAGCCTTTTTCTAGCCTCATGGGTACAGCTGCACACACACACACACACACAGACACATACACAGACACACAGTTATAAAAAACAAATTAAAGCTGGGCGGTGGTGGTGCACAGCTGTAATCCCAGCACTTGGGAGGCAGAGGCAGGTGGATTTCTGAGTTCGAGGCCAGCCTAGTCTACAGAGTGACTTCCAGGACAGCCAGGGCTACACAGAGAAACCCTGTCTCGAGAAAACCAAATCCAAAAAACCAAAACTAAACCAAACCAAACCAAACCAAACCAAAACAAAACAAAACAAAACAAAATTTAAAACAAAACAAAAATTTGTTGATTTTTTGGGGCTTGGGGTCAGCAGGCTCACCTGGGCCTTGCACTGGAAGAGATGCTCACTCTAGGAAGTCAGCACAAAGTCTATCCTCCTGGGCAAACAGGGTGAGACAGTTCTTTAAAGTAGGAGTCCTGGCCTTGTCAGTTTAGTGACAGTCATATGGTGGCTCCTTAGTCTGTAGCCTTGTGCCTACATTTAATGTGACCAGATGGCATTATCCCCTGATGGCAGAAGTGACCGTGCTGAATGTTCACAAGGGAGAAAAGGAAGCAGAGAGAGTAGCATTGGAAGTCATGTGAGAAGCACTCACCAGGCAGAAATCTCTGAGTAGGAGGCCAGCCTGGTCTATGGACACACAGAGAAACCCTGTGTCAGAAAAAATAAAAAGAGAAGAAAGTGGTTGGGGAATGAATGGCATTGTGGTCTGCTGTGGGATGAGTCACTCCCTGGTGGCCTGGAGGGAGTGAGGAGGAAGGGAGGGCGGAGCTCTGCAGAGGTATCAGCTGCAGAGGGAGGTGGGGGGAGCAGGGAGCCACCGGAACAGTTTTGGTTGCCAGCACGGAGGCAGGCTCAGTGACAGGCAGGCAAAGGGGTGTGCTGGTTGGTGTTTGTTGTATAGTTTGCTGCAAGCTCTACACAAGCCAATGATACCTGGGAAGGGGAACCGCATTTGGGAAAATGCCTCTGTCAGCGTGCTAACAAGCAAGTCTCTGGGGCATTGGAGCCCGGCTCCCTAGGAGCAATGCAGTCATTGGGCAGGTGGCCCTGGACCCAAGAAGAAAGCCATGGAGAGCAGGCCAGGGAGCAGCATTCCTTCATAGCCTCTGCTTTAGTCTCTGCCTCCAGAGTCTAGCCTCAACCTCCTAAAATAAACTCTTTTCTCCCCATGTTGCTTTTGGTTATGGTGATCACAGCAACAGAAGTCAAACTAGTTCATTGTGTAAGGGTCGAAAAACCTCTGAAGGAAGACCCCAGACTCACATAGTCTGTTCTTGTATACAGAAACAAAGAGTGTTTATTCTACAGAAACAACCAGCATTGGGGGGAGGAGGCGTCAACCATTCTTTGAAATGGCAACCCCAGACTAAAGCCTTACCGGGAACTGGGGTAACTCTCTAGGATTAGGTAATCTGAAATGTCATTGGTGGTTGCTAGGGGGTCACAGGCAATCAGTGGTCTACATTCCTGTGTCATGAACCTTCAACCATGTGATGAGATAGGGCTGTCCAGCGCAGATGGTCCATTCTGAGATGAGATATTTCCCCATTCTTGTGGTTATCCCCAGGCTGTTCTTCGGGAGGGGGTTTTATGATCTTGTTCTGGATTTTATGGTCTGTTCCTAGAGCTGCGGTCTTCTGACCTAGTTTCTGGGATGTACTGTCTATTCCTGAAGCTCGCGCCTTACGGCCTTTTCTGAAATCGGGCCTGGTCCTCAAAACGGAGACAACAAATGGGGTTTATATTGTCCTTTCAGTTGCCATTGTGATGGCCGCCACTAGCAAGATCTCCATCACAAGGACTAGGGCCTTTCCATGCTAAAGCCAACTGCGTGTCCCTAGCTGGACTTCAGAGTCACCCAGAAAGGGTACTCATGGGTGATGCCCTGCTCTCATTTGAGAGAGTTTGAGAGTTGGGGGGGGGGAGGGGTGGATTAAGTATCAGATGCCCCACCTCCTTCTCCTGAGGAAGATGGAACCTAAAACTTTGTCTGTGCTGGACAAATGGACTGCCACTGAGCTACAGACCTAGTCCAGCAGGAGGCCTTTTCCTCTGTTGCTTGCGCCAGGGTCTCCCTGGCTAGCCCTGGCAGCCCTGGAGCTTCCTTTGTAGACTCCGAGATCAGCCTGGCCCTGTGATTACAGGCACGTGCCACAAACGCCTAGCAGAGAGGCTTTTTAAATGGTCCCTCCCATGATTCTAATGAGTAACCCGGTGAAAGCTACTGCAATAAAGTGTCCCAAGACCCACGTATGAGCTCTGAGGATGTTAGTAAGGCTAGAGACAATGGTGTAGAGTATGAGGCTATGGAGTCCAAATGGTTTTCCAGCCTCCGCCTGGGCCGTAGGACTCTCTAGGTGATTTTAATTAGTAGGTAACCCTGCACACTGTGGGATGGGCAAGTTACCCTGTATTTCTGTTGCTGTGATAAACACCCTGAGGGAGGAAAGGGTTTATTTCATTTTATATGTTACAAACTATCATCAAGGGAACCCAGGAGCTCGAACCAGAAACCACAGAGGAACTCTGCTTATTGGCTTGCTTCTAGGTTCAGGTTTCCTACCAGCTTAGGTCTATCTGTCTAGAGGTGGTGCCACCCACAGTGGGCTGGGCCCTCCTGTATCAACTAGTAAGCAAGAGAATGCCCCACAGATTGCCCATAGGCAAGTCTGATGGAAGCAGTTCTTAGTTCTGCCTAAGTTGACACCATGATGAGCCTCCACACCATTTTGAAACGGTGCCCTCCAGAGCATGCCCTAGGGTGGCATGAAAGAGAAACACCAGCTTTGTTGGGAAGATCTAGAGTGCCAGTCACATTCTGATTCAGCAGAAGTGCTTCCCGTACTGGCTTATAGGCACACCAGCTTCAGGGAAACTCCTCTGACCTCAGCTTCGTTGAGGAACTTCTAAGGCATGTGATGAAGCCTCAGGCTAGCCTGCTCACTAGTAAGGGAGTTTGTGAAAGTCATCTATTCTCCCAGAGCTTCATGTCCCCAAAAACACCTACCTCAGCCTTCTCACAGAAGTGTGAGCTCTAGGTGCACAGTAAAAACTTATAATGTGGGAACAGCTATTATTCATCCCTAATACTGCTAATTATATACTTATAATTATATATTACATATTTTTGACAGTTGGGGTTCTGATGGTATCACATATGTTACTTCCCTTTCATTGTATATTAGAATTTCTTGTCTCTTTGAAGTAATTCTGTATTCACCACTTATTTAAATGAAAAGCTATTCTTTTTTTTTATTTTAAAAACAAGGTCCCATGCTAGGCTGGTGTAGTCATGACAGCTCTTGCCCTTTCTGCCTGTGTCTGCCACTGCCTCAGTTACTGTACTGGCCTTGGTTGGTCCTCAGCACCACTGTGCATCCCGGAGGAACCCAGAAAAGGCCCAGGACTCCGTGTCCATCCTTGATCTCTCGAAGGTGCTTGGACTGCTCACACACTTGTACTGTCAGGATGTGTCAGGATGGTGACACATTCCATTTGACATGAGAGGAAATCAAGGACAGAGTACTAAATGTCTCCAAACTATGCAAGATTGACCAAGAAAAGCACTCAGTAAATTCTCTTTTTATTAAGTACCCAGGGTCATATAGCTTGGGCCTACTGGAGATTATTTTGGCTATGGGAGACTATTTAGAGTTGAAATTCCTGATAGGGATGCAGAGAAGTTAATGCATCCATGACAAACTGTAGAATATATTGCACATGAGAGGAGTATATATGAATATTGGGTCAGTCTTCTTCTTCAACCAACTGGAATTCCAGTTTGGAGCAAGTTGGAAAGGTAAAAAAAAAAAAAAAAAAAAAAAAAAAAAAAAAAAAAACTTCAATAAGCAAGTCCCTCATGAGCTGATAGAAAGTGGAAACAGTCGCTTTGACTGTTGTCCGCTCATATTCTGTGCCACAGCAACTCTCCATTTTCTGACTGGATTGACACTAGTGATAAAAAGTGATGTTACACAAAAACTGGCAACAACTGGCTGGTTGGACAGAGCAGATTCTCCATAGCGCTTCCCAAGGATACACAGACACACGCACACACATGCACACACTCACAAGTTCATAGCCAGCGTTGGTTCTGCCAGAGTCTTCTGCATATCTGATCCACCACAGCTCTTTGAAACCATATGTCTTCGAAGTCTGCTTAGCACATCCTTGGGATGAGAAGGGAGTGGCAACACCGTCAGCCTGGTTCTTAGGACAGCATCACCAGCACGGCAACCCAGCGAGGCTCTGAGACATTACGGAACTGGGCTCCAGTTTTTTTTTCTCATCCTCCATATTCTTACCAGTGGACTACCGCTTCTTCAAGCCTTTTGACAACTTTTTGCAGAGCAAATGCTTCTGTGACCAGCAGAATGCAGAAAATGCCTTCCAAGAGCTAGTGGACTCTCAAAGCCTGCATTTCCATGGTAGAAGAATAAACTTACTTCCTGTTGGCAGAAAAGGCAGGAATTATAATAGTTCTACTTTGATGAATGAAGATATGTTTAAACCTAGAGACAGTGATTCAAAGCACAGTCTGGAAACGCCTCTCCTTTTGCACCAGCCTAGGTTACTGCTGTAGCCTGGCAGTGGGACAGGGCCAGGCCTCCTTCACACCCAGTCTTGTGTCTCACTCTGATCAGAACTTGACTCCTGACTCATTGCTCTTGAGGTCCCGCCAGTTCAAATGAGGTCAGCTTGGGTGAAGTTTTTTTTTTTTTTTTTCCAAAGCTATTTTTGCAGTCAGGGTTTGTTTTTCTTGAGTTCTGGCTCTAGAAAAGTTCTGTGCAACTTTTCTTTCAGTGACCTAGAGGATTCTAAGTGACTGGGTGGGGAAGCCAGCAGTCTAATTGGAAGTGTAGCACTGGCTTCATAGTGATCTGCTGTGAGCGTGTTGTCGATCTGGGTGCTTGATGAGACCTGAAGGGCCAGTGGGGAGAGCCAGGCAGAAACTGTAACAGTTAGCAATGGCTGAGGACTAGGTAAAGTCACAGAGATGGGTTATGTAAGGCACAGTTGCATATGAGCCCCAATCTTGAAATTAAGTCTAGTAACAGAGCACTTGTCTAGCAGGTGCACACTCTGGGTTCCATGCCAGCACTGTGCCCTGCTCCAAAGTCCTTAGCACCAGTATTTATTTAGATTTTTTTCACCCAATGATTTTTTTAAGACCTTTAATACTTTTAAGTACCAGACTTTTAGAGAGGCTATCCCATTAGGGTTTTGTTTCTTATGTAATCTGGATAAATGTTTTGCCTGAATATATGTGTGTTTACTATGTGTGTGTGTTTGGTGTCTACAGAGGTAAGGAGAGCATCGGATCCCCTGGAACTGACATTGCAGATGTCTGTTAGCCATCATGTGAGTGCCGGGAATTGAGCTCAGGTTCCCCGAAAGAACAGCCAGTGTTCGTAACCATTGAGCCATCTCTCCAACCCAGACTTTTTCCCCCCCTTTCTCTAAGACTCTTAGTAAATACCAGCAGTCTCTTAAGGGAGTCTACCAATTTGTGAAATAGTATATAGCAGAGATGTTGTTGTTTGATCCACTGACCTCTTATTGTTCTGTGGAGAGAGAAACATACATACAATTATATTGTTAAATGTAAATTAGGACCATTTCAGTTTCTTTATCATGAAGAAGTGCTAACAAGGAGGCTGGGGACATAGCTCTGTTGGTAGAGTGCTTGTCTAGCATGCATAGAATCCTGCGTTTGATCCCTAGCACCATGTAAAACAGGTATAATAGTGCACACCTTTAATCCTAGCATTTGAGAAGAGGATCAGAAAGTTTAAGGTTAGTTTGGATTAGCCTGGTGAACTCAATGCTAATCCAGGCTAAATGGCACCCTATATCTTGAGAGAGAAAGAGAGAGAGAGAGAGAGAGAGAGAGAGAGAGAGAGAGAGAGAGAGAGAGAGAGAGAGAGAGAAGAAAGGAGAGACAAGGCAAGGCAAGGAAATAATCTTTGCAATATGCTTAGCAAAGGTACAGTTAGTTCAGTGTGGGCAGATAGTGTCATGGCTGTCTTCCGCCTTAAAAAGTGTGGCTTAGCTCCTTCCCTGAAGGCCCTGGGCTAGGATACAGCCAGAAAAGTGTGTGGGTTACAGAGAGCACCAGATAAGGTATCTGGGGTGAGGGATCTTCACACACTAGAAGCTAGGTGGCATTGTGGTGGTCAGCCATTGAAGTGAAGGTGTGAAGGAGAGGTGTAGCTTTGCACCTACTTATAGTTGGTTCTGTAACAGCATTGTACCTACAAACTAAAATATTTTGTTGTTTTGAGGCGGTCTCATGCAGCCCAGGCTAGCCTTGAGCTTGCAGTCCTCCTGTCTCAGCCTCCTGAGGGATCCCAGGTAGGTCTCCCTTCACTACCAAAGCTGACAGCAACAAAAATAAAGCCTTTTTGGTAAACATCAGTTAGAAATTTCAGAATGGCAAAGGGATTTGGGTAGACAATGTTGTAATTTGACTTAATTTTATTTATTCATGAACAGTTTAGACAGTTGAGTGTGTGTCCAGTCGAGACCACTAAAGCTGATTAGTGGTACAGTTTCAACAACTGAAGACATACAATATCCCAGGGAAATTTTTCTTCTTCTTCTTCTTCTTCTTCTTCAATCTTCTTTCTTCTTTCTTCTTTCTTCTTTCTTCTTTCTTCTTTCTTTTTCTTCTTCTTCTTCTTCTTCTTCTTCTTCTTCTTCTTCTTCTTCTTCTTCTTCTTCTTCTTCTTCTTCTTCTTCTTCTTCGTCTTCTTTCTTCTTCTTTTCCTCCTCCTCCTCCTCTTCCTTTGTGAAACTAAGATGAGGTAATGGAGGGAGGGATGCCAGTCAAATCCTGGGGTTGCAGGTCACATTTCTATAGCCCAGAGCTGTGAAGCATGGAATAGCTTCATTGTCTCCTTATCTCTGAAGTGGGGTAGTCAAGACAAATTTTGTTTTATTTATGTTGGGACATGGTCTTATGTAGCCTAGACTGGCCTCATATTGGATACATAGCTCAGGTAGCCTTGAATTCCTGGTCCTATTTTGTCTCTACCTCCCAAGTTCTAGATCTACCATCTTGTCCGGCCAGATTTTAATTAAAATGAGATGTCATGTCTATTGTCATAGGATTATTATAGAAGACTTAAAATACCTAGTAATTTGACCTTCAGTGAAGGCTTCTCAAATAATTTAAAATGTAAGACCTTTAGGTTACTTTATTTATTGCTAATTGCTGTTATATCTAACTTTATTTTAATTTTAAAAAGATTTCCTTTTTAATTATACATAGATGTGTGTGGACATGTGCATGTCCGTGCAGGTGTCAGACCAGATGAAAGTGTCAGCTTTCCTGTGATCTGCCTCATGTAGGTGCTGGGGTTTGAACCCTGGTCCTCAGAAGAGCAGCCAGTGCACTTAACCACTGAGCCATCATCTCTCCAGACCCCTCTGGTACTGGCTGGTTTTGTGTGTCAACTTGACACAAGCTGGAGTTATCACAGAGAAAGGAGCGTCAGGTGAGGAAATGCCTCCATGAGATCCAGCTGTGGGGCATTTTCTCAATTAGTGATCAAGTGGGGGAGGGCCCCTGTGGGTGGTACCATCTACCCACACAGCTATAAGAAAGCAGGCTGAGCAAGCCAAGGAAAGCAAGTCAGTAAGTAACATCCCTCCATGGCCTCTGCATCAGCTCCTGCTTCCTGACCCGCTTGAGTTCCAGTCCTGACTTCCTTTGGTGATGAACAGCAATATGGAAATGTAAGCTGAATAAACCCTTTCCTTCCCAACTTGCTTCTTGGTCATGATGTTTTGTGCAGGAATAGAAACCCTAAGACACCACTACTATAGCTGATTAAAAAAATATATTGTGTATGTATGCACACACCATGCCACATAGTGTGGAGATCAGAAGACAGCGCAGGGGAGCTGACTCTCTCCTTCCATGGGGTTCTGGGAATCAAACTCAGGCTTAGGCTGTAGTGGTGAGTACCTTTACCCACTGAGTTATCTTACCAGTTCTCTCTCTCTGTACACACACACACACACTTAAATAAATAAATGTATGGGGAAATAGAAATTTCTGAAATTTTAAAATAATTTTGTTCAGTGTGTGTGTGTGTGTGCCTCTGTGTGTGTGTGTGTGTGTGTGTGTCTGTGTGCACATGAGCCTGCAGAGGTGACAAGAGAGTGGTGGATCTTCTGGAACTGGAGTTACTGTGTGGGTGCTGGGAACAGAAACCAGGTCCTCTGCAAGAACAGGAAGTGCTCTCACCCTCTGAGGCATCTCTCTAGCACCTGAAATCTTGACATCAGAGTTTAACCAAAAACTATCTCCTTCCATTTTGTATCTTACTCTGGAAACTTTATTTCCATTAAATCTATTTCACAGCATAGATTTTGTGTTTTGTCATTTTTAAGTTTTTTTTTATTTATTAAATTGAGATGTATTGAGCAGGAATAAATGTGTGTTATAGGAGACACCTTAGAGAGTTTCAGAAACGGAGTAGCACACTTGAGCATTGGGGGCTGGTGTGCCTGAGAGGCATGGCTCTGACAGGCAACGCTATTTTACTTGCAGTACAAACTGAAAAAAAAAAAACTTTTTCATTAAGAAACTCTAAATACAGGGCTAGAACAATGGCTCAGGGGTGACGAGCCCCTGATGCTCCTGCCAGGACCCAGGCTTGTTCCCAGCACCCATACAGCAGCTTGCAACTGCCCGTAACTCCAGTTCCGGGGATCCCATGCACTCTTTCAAACTGTGTGGACATCAAGCACACATGTGGTACACAGGCATATATACAGGCAAAGCCCTCTTAAAAATAAGAGTAAATAAACCTTTACACACACACAGAGAGAGAGAGCGAGAGAGAGAAAGAGAGAGAGAGAGAGAGAGAGAGAGAGAGAGAGAGACATGAGGATTGCCTCAGGCTAGCCTGTGCTACACAGAAAATTCCAAATAAGCCTCATCGACACAAAGTAAGCAAACATATCTATTTATGTGTGTGTCCATATACACATTTGGATATGTGTCTATGTATGTATTTCTGAACCAGCGTGGAGCTCTGATGGAGACAAGGCAGGAACAAGCCACGTGAACACTGCTGTCCATATGCCCTTATCTGTGGGTTATGTTCTATTTTTCAAATGTGCTTTTACAAAAATTTGCAGAGAGTCAGGTCGTGTCATTTAGAGAGGATATATGCACCTGCCTGCCAACTTCCATCCAGCTCAGCCTCCTAATGGAGCCCAGGGTTGATTTTCGCCTATAAAAGTAGAAAATAGACCTGATAAAAATGTTTAGGCTGCAAGGTTTCTTTTTATTAATCATATCAGAAAAGAACAATGTTCTGTTGGGCCATGGTCAAAATAGAAGGCGACCCCGCTTGTTCAGAAAAAGCTCAAATCCTCGAGATAAGGGGGCAGAGTAATAGAGTACAATAGAAAGAGTGGAGAGTAATTATTTGTAGCTTGTCAAGTGAAGCCCTTTCAAGCCCCTGGTGATTCGAATCTGGGAACTCTGCACCGTTCTGTAAACTAACTACAGGCAGCATCAGAGAAATCTCCCTGGCCTGCAGACAGCACCGAAATTGCATCAGTTTGTCATGCACCAAGCATGCCAGCCTCGCACAATAGCATTTGGTTGCAAATGGGCATGGCCCCAAAGCTCCGAAGCACATTCTGCCGTATCTGACTCTTGGCCTGCGATTTGTCATGTCCCTGCTGCTATCAGTGTGTGGTAATTTTAATAGATTCTGATGGTTTCCTCTGAGTTACACAGGATGCCTCTGGTTTGGATGGAGGGTGTGGCAGGGGTCCTTCTGGCCACAGATAGCAGGAATGTATATAGGAACCTTGGAAATTCATCTGACTTCATAAAAATTTTGTTGCAGGCTAAATAGTGCTAATTTCTGATTTAAAATTCATTGTATAGTTTAATATTTATATAGCACTATGGGATTGCTTTTTTCTTTTCTTTTCTTTTCTTTCTTTCTTTCTTTCTTTCTTTCTTTCTTTCTTTCTTTCTTTCTTTCTTTCTTTCTTTTTAGTTGTCTCTAAAGATCTGTTATTGACTGACAGCAGGCTAGACTTCAGAACTCACAGTTGTAAGAATAGAGTCAGTGTAAGGTCATGGATAAGTTGGCCCTTTCACCATGACTCTTAGCAATACTGGTGTTAGGACATTGAAACTTGGGCTGCCAGGCCCCACCCCAGATTCTGCAGAACCCAATTTGCCCTCCCAGTCTCTCCAGCTCCCTGGGGGATTCACCTGTGTATATGCAGGTTCGAGAAGCTCTTGAGGAAGTGGAAGCCTATCCTTCTGACTGGATCTGTTTGATTTGGGCCATTTGATCAATTACTCAACGCTTCAGATTCTGAAGGGGGATTATAACAATTGTTATCACAAGGTTATTTTGAAGACTGAATAGTGTCTGCCTCTGTCTACATGTATAGTAGCTGACGGCACATGCCATAAGTAAAAGATGTATATAGTGGTAACTCCATAAACTTCTCTTCAGAGTGTTTGAAACTGGCTGATTGTGAAATGATTCACCTGTGATTTTCATGGCACAAGGATTGCGAGATAAAGTTTTACTGAGTGTGTCTGACTTTAGTGGCAGTGTGGCAGTATTGCCACATCACCACTTAAGTTGTTAATTTTGCCCTACAGCACAATTGCGATATGTGTGTGACTCAGGGTTACAGCTAAGCCGGAGGAAGTGCTGGCTAACTGGACAGAAATTCCTGATTGCTGGAGGCTGGTACCATCTTGGGACCAGCTAGGTTCTCTTCCAGAGCCCCCAGGTCCCTAGTCTTTGCCCAGGTTGTATAGAGCTCCTACCCTCTTCTTCATGCCATAGTTCTGGACCATATAAAAGTAATTTGATTTACTTCCTCTTATTTTCTTCACAGTGAATCTCATGTTGTCTGTCTGTCCAGAGTTGATAGCTCTTACTGGCCAGGTGTGGAGGACTGGAGTTTCATTTTATGTAGGCTTCATTTATATAACACATAACCAGCCAAATTTTGTTGATTTCTTTTTTTCCCCTGTGCTGGGGATCCTACCCAGAGTCTTGTGCATGATAAGAAAGTAAAATAAGATCTTTCTGAGCACATTCTCAGCCTTAAAAAACAAAACAAAACAAAAAAAAACTTTGATTCACCAAGGCACAGTGGTGCATGCCTTTAATTTTAGCACTTGGGAGGCAGTGACAAGCAAGCAGATTGTTTTTCTGAACCCAGCCAGTGTGACGTAGTGAGATCCTGTTTTTGATTAATTATTATTTTTGTGTGTGTATGATGTGTGTTGGTGAGGTCATGGGTGTGTGTGCATGCCACAGCACATGTATGGAGGCCAGAGAAAATGTGTATAGAGTTGGTTTTCTTCTTTCGCCTATATTTATGTGTTACAAGGATTGAACTCAGTGGTCCAGCTTTTGCAGCAAGCTCTGTTGTTACATGCTGTTGTTACATGTCTTGAGAGCCTCCACCCTTTGGTGGGTTTGTTATTACTCTTTAGACTACTTCATGTAATAGGTATGCATGTTTTGCTTCCATGTATGTTACTGTACCATGTGCATGCTGGGGGCCCTCAGAGGCAGAAGGCATCAGATGCCCTGGAAGAGATACTTGTAAGTACCGTAGGGTGCTGGGAACTGAATTGGGGCCCTCTGTTAGAACCACAAGTGCTCTGGACCTCTGGGCTGTCTCTTTGCCCAGCCCTTGGCTTTTAAGGTCTTGTGTAGTACAGGATGCCAACACTTCCACAGTGCCGGGGCTGCAGACAGACACCACCTTGCGAGGCTTTTAATTGAGTCTTCAAAGTGAGAAATCATTTTTGTTAGTAAGGGTTGCTGTATTTTGTAGAAGAAAGAAAATAAATGGATACTTTTTAATAAAAGTATCCATTTACTCTGATTACAAATACATTTCTGTTTAACCTGGGTTTTCAATTTATTAAATTCTTAACTCCTAATTCCAGTAGATGCTTATCTTTTTTTATTTTTGATTTTTTTAAGCTTCAGGGACTTTCTGTCAACAGAAAGAGGGCTACCATTTAAAAATATTAAATATTTTATAGATGTGAATTCACTGTTGCTGTCTTCAGACACACCAGAAGAGAGCATTGAATCCCATTACAAATGGTTGTAAGCCACCATGTGGTTGCTGGGAGTTGAACTCAGGACCTCTGGAAGAGCACAGTGCTCTTTACTGCTGAGCCATCTCTCCAGCCCTTGTATTTGATTTTCTTTTTTGAGACAGGGTGTTGTCTTATAGTCCATGCTAGCCTGGAACCCAGGATTAGCCCCCCAGGTACTAGTATTACAGGAGCTTGTCATGCTCAGCTAGGTTTTTGTTTTTAAGTCTCTCCCTTATGTGTGTATATTTGCCAGCCATTTGCAAAACTATAAATTTTATATTTAATTAATTTTTTTAAAGATTAATTTATTTTTATTTACATGAGTACATTGTAGCTGTCTTCAGGCACACCAGAAGAGGTCATCAGATCTCATTACAGATGGTTGTGAGCCACCATGTGGTTGCTGGGAATTGAACTTAGGACCTCTGGAAGAGCAGTCAGGGCTCTTAACTATTGAGCTATCTCTATAGCCCTTAATTTAAAATTTTAGTATCTGTCTTTTGTTGTTACTTACAGTTTTTTGTTATTTTATCCCTTCTCCTGTGCAAGGCAGGAATCGTTATACTCTTCCCCCACCTGCCAGTTTCCTTTTTCCATAGTCTGGGATTCACTTTCTTAAAGCAGAAAGCTGCTTTTATTAAATAGTTTCATCAGCATATGTACTCATTATTTTTCCTTCACACATTGTCTCCCTCTGGGCATAGCTGTTACTTTATTTGCCAGTCAGAATTCATTTCATTTTGAAGCTCTCTGGAGTAACTGTTGATACAGCGTCTTTAATTAGTCTGCCGTGTTAACTTGGCAGATTTCATATCGTAGCCTAGTTTCATTTGTCCATCAGAGCCAGTAGTCATATTTTGTCTGCTGCTTGAGTGGATTATGTCATCATTGATGTCTTTCATCTGATGGAGTCCTTATCATCATTGTCTATAATCTATTTTTCTCTCTAATAGCTTTTAAATTTCACTCTCACCCTTCCTGTTGTGGATTTCCAACTGCCTCCCTGGAGATGGTTTGTTTTCAGTCAGAACTCATACCTGTGTTGAATTCTGGGAAAGTATTTCCTTCTGGCATTGCCTTTGATATGTGTGTAGAAACCCCTCGGTCTGCCCTCATCCCCTCTCATTCTCCGCCTCTCACTCACTGTCTGTCAGATTCCCTGCCACATCTCTAATATTCTCTCTAACTCTACTTAGTCTGTTGTTTCCTGAAGTACCCAGTCCTTGATTTCAGAGCTTATGTTGGTTTTTTTGTGTGTTGGATTTATAGCTGACTCCTTTTTTTTTTTTTTTTTTTTTTTAGGGTTTTTTTTTTTTAATTTGTTGATTTCAAATGATTTCCTCTTTTCTGGACCCCCACTCCCCGAAAGTCCCATCAGTCCCCTTCCCTCCCCCTGTTTTCCCACCCAACCCTTCCCACTTCCCTGTTCTGATTTTGCTCTATACTGCTTCACTGAGTCTTTCCAGAACAAGGGGCCACTCCTCCGTTCTTCTTGTACCCCATTTGATGTGTGGATTATGTTTTGGGTATTCCAGTTTTCTAGGTTAATATCCACTTATTAGTGAGTGCATACCATGATTCATCTTTTGAGTCTGGGTTACCTCACTTAGTATGATGTTCTCCAGCTCCATCCATTTGCCTAAGAATTTCATGAATTCATTGTTTCTAATGCCTGAATAGTACTCCATTGTGTATATATACCACATTTTTTGCATCCACTCTTCTGTTGAGAGATACCTGGGTTCTTTCCAACTTCTGGCAATTATAAATAGGGCTGCTATGAACATAGTGGAACATCCTTATTAAGGATAAGCATGTATCCTTATTACATGCTGGGGAATCTTTTGGGTATATGCCCAGGAGTGGTATAGCAGGATCTTCTGGAAGTGAGGTGCCCAGTTTTCGGAAGAACTGCCAGACTGATTTCCAGAGTGGTTGTACCAATTTGCACCCCCACCAGCAGTGGAGGAGTGTTCCTCTTTCTCCACATCCTCGCCAATACCTGCTGTCTCCTGAAATTTTAATCTTAGCCATTCTGACTGGTGTAAGGTGAAATCTCAGGGTTGTTTTGATTTGCATTTCCCTAATGACTAATGAAGTTGAGCATTTTTTAAAGATGTTTCTCTGCCATCCGAAGTTCTTCAGGTGAGAATTCTTTGTTTAACTCTGTACCCCATTTTTTAAAGGGTTGTTTGGTTTTCTGGAGTCTAACTTCTTGAGTTCTTTATATATATTGGATATTAGCCCTCTATCTGATGTAGGATTGGTGAAGATCTTTTCCCAATTTGTTGGTTGCCGATTTGTCCTTTTGATGGTGTCCTTTGCCTTACAGAAACTTTGTAATTTTATGAGAAATTTATTTGTCAATTCTTGATCTTAGAGCATATGCTATTGGTGTTCTGTTCAGAAACTTTCTCCCTGTACCGATGTCCTCAAGGGTCTTCCCCAGTTTCTTTTCTATTAGCTTCAGAGTGTCTGGCTTTATGTGGAGGTCCTTGATCCATTTGGATTTGAGCTTAGTACAAGGAGACAAGGATGGATCAATTCACATTCTTCTGCATGCTGACCTCCAGTTGAACCAGCACCATTTGTTGAAAAGGCTATCTTTTTTCCATTGGATGTTTTCAACCTCTTTGTCGAGGATCAAGTGGCCATAGGTATGTGGGTTCATTTCTGGATCTTCAATCCTGTTCCATTGATCCTCCTGCCTGTCACTGTACCAATACCATGCAGTTTTTAACACTATTGCTCTGTAGTATTGCTTGAGGTCAGGGATACTGATTCCCCCAGACTTTCTTTTGTTGCTGAGAATAGTTTTAGCTATCCTGGGCTTTTTGTTATTCCAGATGAATTTGATAATTGCTCTTTCTAACTCTGTGAAGAATTGAGTTGGGATTTTGATGGGTATTGCATTGAATCTGTATATTCCTTTTGGCAAAATGGCCATTTTAACTATATTGATCCTGTCGATCCATGAGCATGGGAGGTTTTCCCATTTTTTGAGGTCTTCTTCTATTTCCTTCTTCAGAGTCTTGAAGTTCTTGTCATACAGATCTTTCACATGTTTGGTAAGAGTCACCCCAAGGTACTTTATACTGTTTGTGGCTATTGTGAAGGGGGTCATTTCCCTAATTTCTTTCTCAGCCTGCTTATCCTTTGAGTATAGGAAGGCCACTGATTTGCTTGAGTTGATTTTATAACCTGCTACTTTGCTGAAGTTGTTTATCAGCTGTAGGAGTTCTCTAGTGGAGTTTTTTGGGTCACTTAGGTAGACTATCATGTAGCTGACTCCTTTTTATTATTACCTAGGGACTCAGACCTGGACTTGGTTTGGATTTATAACATTTTTTCTGGACAGATATTATTTCTTCCTTTCCTTTTTTTACTGCTTCTGGCAAATAAGTGTTAACTTCCACAGGTGGTTTTGTATGTGCTCCCTCCCCCAAGTTACTTATTTATAAACTGTCCTTGTGTATTTTAGAGTTTGTGCCCTCCCTTCATCCCTTGCATTGTCTTTCCTATTGATTTGGTGGACTGTTTTCCTTTCTGTTCTGTGCTGTCACCTGGGCTCCAGTCAGGCAAGATACCTGTCACTTACAGGGAGAGGCCTTCTAGCACATTTGTTAAGAGTGCAGGCACTGGAACCGCACACCCGAGTTCAGATCCCCACACTACCCGATATGGGTGCATCGTTTAACATTTCTGTGTCTCAGTTGCTCATTCGTCATGTGAGCATCATCTTGTGTGAATTTTCACTTAGGTAATTTAATAAACCGTCACTTAGAAGTGTGTCTGACTCACAACACACACTCAATGAGTGTTCAGGTTACCGTGGGAATCGGATCACATACACCCAGGATGAGCGGCCGGGCATTTGTTCAACACCAGGCTTTGTGACTGCCAGAGATCTGCCTCTGCCACATATATTCAACTTTATTTAAGTGCGCCCTTAGGTAACAATCCCCAGCTTTAAGCACTAGGTGATCATGGCCTCCCCAACTCCTCAAAATGGATTTTTTATTCTTATTACACCACATAAAAATGAGCTAGTAGCCCCTCTGCTGGCTACAGGTCTTACCGTTTTGCGGGTTCTAGATGTGATGCAGTCAGTATACATATAAAAACATTATTTAGAGACAGGATCTTACGGTGTAGCCCAGGCTGTCCTCAAACTCATTATCCCCCTAATGCAGCTTCTCCAGTCCTGGGATTGTAGGCACACGCCATGCGTACGGCACAGGAGGGAATATATTTCTGAAATAATTCCAAATATACAAAAAATTACAAAAATAATTAAAGAGTTCTCATTTCAGGATAGGCAGGCCCATCCCATTTAAAACCTTGCTGCTTTGCTTGTTACTCTGTCCCTGCTGCCCGTGTTATACTCGAGACTATGTTGTGTACATTAGCTATGCCTCGCTATTCTGTTAATCCCAGGGGCTCTGTTAATCTCCTAACATCACCACTGTAAAATATCTAGGATATTTAACATTAACATTATACTTTGTAGTTCATATTCGGAATGCTTTAATTGTCTCAGTAATGTCCTTTATTTTCCCCTGGTTTAGGATGTAGACAATGTATTATATTTAGTTGTCATTTGGTTCCCCCCCCCCCCCTCAGCTTTTCTTTGTCTCTCATGACGTTGGCATTTTGGCACAAGACAGGTTGGCTCCTGGAGTTTCCTGTGGCCTAAATTGAGGAGATGCGCCGGGGTAAAAAGCTTCATAATCCTCGGGCTATGGCTTCTGCTTCCCGCTAATGGGTGCTGCTAATTTCGACTGCTTGGTTAGGCTTTGTTGATTTTTTCATTAAAAAAAATTGATTTTGCATCAAAACAAAGACCATGGCCTCATTTCTTATCAGCAACCCATAAACTAAGAAAGGATGGGGTAACGTACGTCAGGCCCTGAAAGCAGATAGCTTCCAAACAAGATAAACTTAAATGTAAATAGCTTCAACTCACCAATAAAAAGACACAGACTAAGTGACTAGATTTAAAAAAACAAAAAACAAAAAACAAAAACAAGTTATCCACCACAGTACAATTCTCACTGGCAAAACACCCACCGAGAATCAAACTAGCATAACTGCTCTGACAGTGGCCTTCAAAGGAACCTTGTAGAGATAAAGAATGTCAATTTGTGCTATAAAAGGGAACAGCCCACCAGGAAGCCATGACAGTGGCTGAGAGTACTTATATAAGCTTGGGGCCTGAGTTTGGATTCCCAGCACCCACATAAAATCGCGATTATGGCTGTGTGTACCAGTAACTCCAGGGAGAGACGGGAGGGTCTTGGGCCTTGCCAGCTGGTCTACCTGAAAAACCAATAAACTCCTGGTTCAGTAAGGAGCTCCTGTCTCAGAAGAATAAGGTGGAGACTGGGAAAGTAAGGCACTCAATGTCCTCCTCTGGCCTCTGCAAGTGTGTATACAGACACATAAACACACATATAAATAACATACCGGTGACATACCAATGCCAAATGTATATGCACTGAATATTGGAGCAACTAAGTGGTGCTCTGACTGTCACTCCCAAATCCCAGCACCTCATCCACTGACCCAGTGATGGAGCAGAGGGGTGGGTTTTCCTGGGAAAGTTATTTTATCACTAATTGTTATGTTGTTATGGGGTTTCTAATGCTACCATTTCTTCCATACTCATTAGCTGGTACACTTCTTAAAGAAGGGTTCATCCTTTCCCTCTTCCCACTGTCTATAGACTTGTGACTTTAAAAAATGACAGCTCCTCCTCCTCCTCCTCATTATTATTATTATTATTAGCAAACATGATCCTTCCATTCTGATGACCTAGAGGCATGGCCCCACTTGCTTCTGAGTGCCATTTCTTGCTTTCTGTCTAAATATGTCAGCTCATTTTAGACTTTCCCAGTTCCAGGCTTTTCCAAGGACATAAGATATAAGTAGCAATCGTGCTTCTAAGACCCTTAGAGTAGAGAACTGGAAAGCATTCTCATCTGTGCTTCATGCATATCCTAAGTGCCCTCCTCACTTCATGCGTCATAGTCAATGGGCAATACCTTTTTGAATTGCATAGGACCAGAAGTGCTTTGGATTTCTTTCTTTCTTTCCTTCTTTCCTTCTTTCTTTCTTTCTTTCTTTCTTTCTTTCTTTCTTTCTTTCTTTCTTTCTTTCTTTCTTTCTTTCTTTCTTTCTTTCTTTCTTTCTTTCTTTCTTTCTCTCTCTCTCTCTCTCTCTCTCTCTCTCTCTCTTTCTTTCTTTCTTTCTTTTGTTTTTCGAGACAGGGTTTCTCTGTGTAGCCCTGGCTGTCCTGGAACTCACTCTATAGACCAGGCTGGCCTCAAACTCAGAAATCTGCCTGCCTCTGCCTCCCAAGTGCTGGGATTAAAGGCATGCGCCATCACCGCCCGGTGTGGTTTGGATTTCTGATTTTTTCTTTCATATTTTGGAACATTTGCAGTGTGTGATGTTTTGCTCAGTTCCATTTTTTCCCTTTTTAAACAAATTATTAGATATTTTCTTTATTTACATTTAAAATGTTTTTCCCTTTCCTGGTTTCCTCTCTGAAAACACCCTATCCCTTTCCCCCTTCTCCTGCTCAACAGCCTACCTGTTCCTGCTTCCCTGTCCTAGTATTCCCCTACACTGCGGGATCTAGCCTTCTCAGGACCAAGGGCCTCTCCTCCCTTTGATGTCCAACAAGGCCATTTTCTGCTACATATGCAGCTGGAGTCATGGGTCCTTCCATGTGTATGTACTCTTGGTTGATGGTTTAGTCTCTGGGAGCTCTGGGTTGGTAGAGCATGGTTAAGTTTCATGTTGACCTTTCAAACATGTCTTGATGGTAATTCTTTTTCAGCTGGAGGTAATTTTACATGATGTATGATTTTTGATGGTTACCTATCACGTGAATTCAGGTATAAAGTTTTCTACTTGGCGCATCATTGCTTTGTCTCAGAACTCACCCCATCATCGTTGCACAGAGTACAGTGTTCACAGTGTCCTTGCCTTAACCATTGCTCTGTTGTCTTGGCGTTAATTTAATATGCAGCCAGATCTTTTCTGTTAATACGGTTCATGGGAATTTTTCCTTTTCTTTTGAATGAGACTTGAGTTTGTGGGAGCTGAGGATGTCGCTCAGCTGTAGGGCTATGTATGCTTCATGTCTACAAGCCTCTGTCTGGTTCAATCCTAAGCACCCAAAATATAAAAAATAAAAGCCGAAGATTAGCAATGTAAATAGAACATGTGATGGCTCAAAAGTTGTAACTGTATATATACGATCTCACTGTGATGTAAGGAAGAGCAATTATATTCTGCCCCTGGATTGACGTATCCTCACCTTCCAATGGCTAGACATGTTCCAGAAGGAAGTGGGCTGGGAAGGACAGTGGATTAATATGCTTTATATCTATGTGTGCATGCATGTTTGTGTGCATGTGTTTTGTGCACACTTATTTGTTTTGGGGGATTAAACTAAGCCCCTCATACACGCTGTACCTAGTGGTTACATGTACTTCAGTGTTTGCTAAATTCTCAGTATCAGCTGCGTACTCTTATGGAAGGAGGATGAGATCATAAACTTTTAGGCTGTGCTTCTGAGTAAAAACAAATTTTTAAGTTAAAATAAATATTCTTCAGTAAATCATGGTAAATAAACTTATTGAATAGTTACAGTTGCCGAGTTTCAGTAAGTCATTTCATTTTTATTTGTTTTGTTGGGTTTTCAAGACAGGGTTTCTCTGTGTAGCCCAGGCTGTTCTGGAACTTTGTAGATCAGGCTGTCCTTATACTCAGAGATCTTCCTTTCTCTGCCTTTCAAGTGCTGGAATTAAATGTGTGAGTCACCACCACCTGATTGGTTAGTTTTTTTTGAAGTACTCTATGTAAGGGTGCACATTTGAGTTCACAGTTCACATGAAAACCATGTACACTGAGTTTTCTGAGCAGGATGCCAGCCATTTTGGCATATATATATATATATATATATATATATATATATATATATATATATTTTTTTTTTTTTTTTTTACTACACCTAGGCTATTCCTATTGGCTGAGGACCTGTCGGTAACCAGACAGTTTTCCAGCTGACTCAAAACAGATCTGGCTTGTCCCTTTTTGAGTTCTCGAGCCTCCCTGTCTTGTTCTTGCTTTTGATGTACAACCCATTGCATAGTCCCACTTTGACCTTCCTTCTACAATGGGGAGCCCTACATACATTAATTTGTATGTAGGAAGTCCTCCAGCTAATGAGCTGCAAGAGTGACTCACAGCTTGTTTTAGTTAGGACTAAACGTATTCCCAATTAACAGGTATTTCAGTAATCACAATGTTTTTAAAAAGATTTTTATTTATATGTATGCCTGTTTTACCTGCATGTATATCTGTGTACCATGTGTGTGTTTGGAAGTCAGAAGAGGATATTGGGTCCCCTGGAACTGACGTTATAAGTGGTTGTGAACTGCCTTGTAGGTACTGGGAACTGAACCTCAGTCCTCTGGAAGACCACCGACACCCATAGCCACTGAGTCCCTCCAACCTCAGTATTACAGAATTTTTAACAGCTATGCAAAGCAGCAGGCCTTTCATTAATTGTGTACCTTTGTTTTTACTCTGAATGGATTCCTCACACATTTCTTCCTGTCCTACCTCCATGATTCTTCACTGTTGATGGTTCATGCCGTCACAAATAACCTTAGCAAATGTCTTCACATACATTCCATTGCAAAGTATTGTAAAGCCCATAGTTATATTAGTATGTTATATAGTTTATAGTTTTCAGCTTTTAGAATCAATTTGTGGATAATATGTGGTTATTTGATAGTGATGTCAAAATTATAATGCATGCGTATATTCATGTATGTGTATGTTGCCTGTGTGTATGTCTGTGTGTGTGTGTGTATACCTGTCTATGTGTGTGTCTGAGCATGCATGTATGTCTATGTTTCTGTATTTTGCATGTGTGCCTGTGTGTGTATATATATGTGTGTGTGTGTGTCTGTCTATGCTTGTGTGTCTGTGTGTGTGTGTGTGTTGCTAGAGATAAAGCCCAGGACTTTATACTAGGTAGATGCCCTACCCCAAAACCACACCCCAGCCTAGGTATTTTTGATGCCATTAAAGTAAAAAGGATTTCTTTTCAAATAGTGTTTGAGTAAGGCCAACAAACACTAAACGCAGGCTTCTGTTGCTGGACAGATGGCTTAGTGCTTAAGAGCACATGCTGTTCTTGCAGAACACCCAAGCTCAGTTTCCAAAGCTTACAGAGCAGATATTTTAAAAAGTTATTATTATGAACATTTTTTGTTTGGTTTTGCAAGACCAGGGTTTCTCTGTTTTTTTACTAACATTTTTGTTTGGTTTTGCAAGACCAGCGTTTTCTTGGCTGTCCTGGAACTCATTTTGTAAACCAGGCTGGCATTGAACTCGGGGATCCCCCTGCCTCTGCCTCCCAAGAACCGGAACTACCACTGTATTGGTTGGTTTTGTGTGTCAGCTTGACACAAGCTGGAGTTATCATAGAGAGAGGAGCTTCAGTTGAGGAAATGCCTCCACAAGATTCAGCTATAAGACATTTTCTCAATTAATGATCAGTGGGGGAGGGCCCAGCCCATTGTGGGTGGTGTCATCCCTGGGCTGGTGGTCCCTTGGTTGTATAAGAAAACAGGCTGAGCAAACCAGGGGGAGCACGCCAGTAAGCAACACTCCTGCATGGCCTCTGCATCAGCTCCTGCCTCCAGGTTCCTGCCCTGCTTGAGTTCCTGTCCTGTCTTCCTCTAATGATGGACTGTGATCAAAAGTGTAAGCCAAATAAACCCTTTCCTGTGCAGCCTCCTCTTGGGTCACGGTGTTTCATCTCAGCAATAGAAACCCTAAGACATCCAGCTTTGTAACTCATTTGAAACCTTATGAAGCTGCAGACCATTGGCACACGTCTAAGTTTCCCTTTCCGTGCCCATACCAGACATTGCTAACTGATCACAGCACGGTTTCTGTTGATTCTGCCTTAGAAACCTTAGCAATATAATGTAGCCACCGTCATCGGTCATATTTGGCATTTGAGTTGCACATTCTGTTCCTAAGGTAATTTTGCCAACAGAGTACCTTCACAGACAGAATCTACCATGCACATTCATGGCAACCCGCTGGTCTGGCTTGGCTGACGTGGTTAGTAACTGCTGGCTTAGTCTCTCAGGTTCTTGTGCGCCTCTCATGTCCTCTCTGGAGCATCCAATCTTAGCGTGTCCTGGGCTGTTCTATTTTAAACAAATATAACTACTGAACGGATTCTCTACCTATTTCCATGTTTTTTTCCCAAGCTGCCTGGTCTTGAGTTTATTCATTCTCCATGGTGGAATTCTGTAACAGCATATGTACAGGCAGAAAAGAAATTCTTACATCTCGCCTCGTTTCTGTGATAGCCCGCAGCTTATTTAAAATAAGCCACAGCTTGTTTAGGAAGCAGCTGACTCCTCCCCACCACTGTTTTCTTGGTCTATGAGACTTTTAACAATTAGCACATTATGTGACTGCCCTCAGCCAAACATAATGGCCCCAGTCGTGTCTGAGGCTTAACTCTAACCACTAGCCAGACATACTTATGGATTTTGGAAATTATGAATGGAGTAGCGGAGTGAAAGCTCCAAGCCCTGCCAGTCTTAAATCGAAAGGCAGGCACCGGGCTCTCGTGGCCCAGCGTTTCACTTTTAGTTCAGTACAACATTTCAGAATAGCACGCTCAGTCAAATGTCATTTCACAGGAGACAGAGACATGTCTGTGAGACTTCTGCCTGTGCACGGATCTTCTGAGCCCCATTGTCTTGTTGCTGCACCAGTAGGTGTCACTGTGTGCATTAAATGAAAATCAAAGATGTCATTAAAGGAATTTTCAAATTAAACATCATCACAAGTTTTGCAGACAGCTACCCGCAGTAAGCAGGGTACTTGCATTCCTTTGCCCACTTTGTCTACTATCCGAAGCCGTTACCTTCTTCTGCTGGTTTAAGAAAACTCACCTTGTTCTTTCTTCCCCTGTAAGTGAGCTCCCATGCCTATGCATACGAAGACGACAATGTTGGGTGCATTGGCTAGAATCTGAACATGACACGCAGTCCAGTCGATGTGTTAAGCTGAGGTGTGGATCATTTTCATGTGTGTCTGTCTGTCTCTCTCCTTGTGAGGAATTTATTTTTAGAAACTCTTCTTTGGAGAAGGCTAGGCTTCATTAAGCTTATTTTTATATATGTATGTGTGTATATTATTATGGGCGGGGCACAGAGGTGCTATAGCGCATGTGTGGAGGTCGGGGACCAACTTGCAGGAGTTGGTTCTCTCCTTCCACCCGGTGCATCCTAGGGATCAAACCCAGCCTCAGGCTTCGCAGCAAGCGCCCTATGCCCTGTGCTATCTCACTGGCCAGGGTTAGGTTCCTTTACTACAGACAGTGTGTGTGTGTATGTGTGTGTGTGTGGTATGTACATGATAAAGTATCGAATGTGTAGAGATTGTTTGCATCTGAGAAGTTTTCAGAAGAATTTTTAGGAGTTCCACATGCACATCAGACTACTTTTCTTTTTCTTTTTTTCTTTTAAGTTTTTCTGAGAGAAAAAGCTGTTACATAATCACGTTTCATAATCTTGGCTATGTTTTCCACATTGCTGGGACTGCACCAAACAGACATTCATGTTGTCTTTGAACATCCTCCCCACCTCCTTCAGGGAAGTACTGACTCGTGGACTTTGGGTGTCCTGTTACTGGAGCGTGGGGTAGTCGTATGCCCACTTGCAAGGTTTCAGTGCTAGGAGCAGTGAGCCTCACAGAATGTGCACCTCTGGCAGCGTGCAAAGTGGGTTGCATAAGTGTCCTGGAAAGCTGTGCCTGTGTGGGAACAGGGCAGGCGGTGCTGGCGCAGTGACGCCGTCTCTGAAATACTTAGGTCAGGTCAGTTCCTAAGGAAGTGACCGCTGTATTCTGAAAGAATGACGTGGACAAGATCCATGCAGATGGAGTGTGCCTGTGTGAGGCGTTAGGGTGTGGGCTTTTAAGAACTCCAAAGTCACTGCCAAATCCCCTGGGACCCTATTGTCCCTAACTTATGCAGTAAAGACGGAGATAAAGTCCATTTCATGGTAAGGGCAAAGTGACAGTAAGACACACACAAAAAGTACCCAGGGACAGCGGTGCTCATGCAGAATGTTTTTTCGAGACAGGGTTTCTCTGTGTAGCCCTGGCTATCCTGGAACTCACTCTGTAGACCAGGCCGGCCTCGAACTCAGAAATCCGCCTGCCTCTGCCTCCCAAGTGCTGGGATCATAGATCAGGGCCCGAGTGATACATCAAAACTCAGTGCTGTGTTTGTGGACTGGGCTAAGATTTTCTGTTTTTGAGTTTTCTAGTCTGGAAAAGGACATGAGTGGTGTTGATGTTATTATGTAAAGGGTTTGGGCTGAATCTATAATGTCTTATCTGTTTTTAAAAGAATTATCACTGTGTATGTCTGCTGTGGGGGTGGGTATGGAGGTCAGAGGATGTTTCTCTCCTTCCTCCCTTCTGTAGGTTCCGGGGACTGAACTCAGATTACCAGGGCTTGTACGTGCACAGCAAGCGCCTTTACCTTCTGAGCTGGTTTTGCCAGCTCAGCCTTTTACTTATTAAAGAAATGAGATCAAAGTCAAGTGTGAGCGTATGTCGAGCCCTGTTGAATCCGGATCCTGTGGAGATGTGTTTGTGTATTGTCTGTTCAGACACTGGAGGCTGGAAGGAGACGACACTTTGGAAGAGTTCCTGGGTGTTTGGTTACTAAGCAGACAGACTGAATGTGATTTCTGGGGCAGTTTGATAAGCCAGGCTCTTGGAATTAGAGTAAAAACCCTTTAAAGTATTCTCATAGTTTGGAGCCTGGGGAGAGGAGCTGCAGGGTTACCGTGCGCATGTCTCCTTGCATCATTTGTGGTGAACTGTCCTGCTTTGAGCTAGCTCCCCCTTCCTTTCCCTCTCTTTTCCTCCGCCTTCCTTCCTCCTTCTGTCCTTCCTCTCCCCTTTCCCTCTTCTGTACTGCGTCTTGAACCCAGGGCTTTGAGCATGCCAGGTAAGTACTGTTCCACCGAGCTAGGAGCTAGCTGGCCAGCATGTCCTCCCCCGTGTTTCACTCGAGCAGCACAGGGCTGAAGCTCACGTACGCTAGGCAAATTCTCTCCCTCAGAGCCAGCACCCTCAGCTTCTCACTTTATTCTGTATATCCCAGGCAGGCCTTGAACGTGGGATCCTACTGCCTCAGCTTGTCAGCGGCTGGGGTTGTGGGCACGCAGCACGAGGTCTAGCTTGTCCTAGCAGTTTTGAAAGCTTTTCATCCTTTGTGTTGAGAGCTTGGCCTTCACCTGCTGTAGTCTGTACTGTCCCTGCTGTCAGCCTCGGGCCTGTCCCCTCTGTCCTCACTCCTGTGGTCTTCCATGAGTGTCTGGAGGGAAGTGTGTGATGGATCCCGACAGCAGATGTTTGTGGGCTATGGTGGCAGCAGCGGCAATACTCTGACCACACTTCTTCAGCTCCCGTGGAGTCTGAAGAAATCAACATGTGGCGTCTCAGGAATGCTCCAGGTGATGGTGTGAAGCTCACTAACCACACGGGGCGTGGGCTCTCTGCTCGCTGCACCTTACAGATGAAGGGTCCAGGAGCTCTCGGTCTCCCGCACATACTATGTGCTTTTATGGGGGTTCTCAAAGTGATGGGGGAAAGTCTCCACTCCTAAGAAGAAAAACCAAGAGCTTAGTAGAAACTGTTTGGAAATATTGATATGTCCCTCCCCATTTTTCCAGTTTTATTGAGGCATAAATGACAATTGAAAATTTTATATTTAAAGAGTTGAAGATGACATATCATATTATATAAAGTGAACAACCAAGTTAATTAGTATATCCATCACCTGACATAATTATCTCTGTGCGTATATGTACATGTGTGTATGTGAATACATATATATGTGTGTATACATATATATATCCATATATATGGGGCAATTTTTAAAATGTGAAACATAAAACATCCTTTAAAAATTAGGAACAGAGCCAGGCAGTGGTGGCTCACACCTTTAATCCCAGCACTTGGGAGACAGCAGCAGGTAGATTTCTGAAATGGAGGCCAGCCTGGTCTACAGAGTGAGTTCCAGGACAGCCAAGACTACACAGAAATACCCTGTCTCAAAAAAAAAACAAAAACAAACAAACAAACAAAACAAAAAATTAGGAACAGGAGAAATGCAGGGCGGGTCTGTGTCCGGGAAAGGGTTCTCATATTGTCCATATGGAGATGGGCGTGGTGCGCCATCGGAAGGGTAGTGGAGAAGGGTAAGGGTGTCTTAAAGACCTGGAAGCCTGACTTTTATTCCTCTACTAATACATGTGGTGCTCACTTTGGAGCCAGGGAAATAATTTGTGTATTTTGAAAAATGATAAAATATTGCTAGTATTCACAGCGAAGAGCTGTGAATATTCTACCTCAAGAGGTTTTGGACCTCTTGAAATGTGGCTTGTTTTCATTCCACAAGAATTCGTTGTGTTTTTACATCATGCTTTGAAGTATGGAGAGGTTTATACAATGCAGTGTCCCTCCTGTGGAAACTTACAGGCTATTTGAAGAGTCTGTAGTAAACCAGCAAGGGAACCTAGGCAGACTCTGAGGAGAGAATAAAGACTGGGGTCTTCTGAGGATGAGGAGCCTTGGTTAGAAGCGGCCGTGCAGGAGATAGGCAGTTCATCTAGTCTCTGTCCTCCGTCTCAGCGTCCACTGCTGCCTTCACCCTCGCCTTAGTGCCCACCTCCGCTTCCCAGGGCTGCTCCACTCCCATCATAACTTCTGACTGACTCCTACCAGCGCCTCTTCACTAATTTCGCCTTCCAGATTCAGAGAAAAAAGGATTTATTTATTTTATTTTCTCCATATAAATCTTTGCCTGCACATATGTATGTGCACCGTGTGCATGCCTGCTGATGTCAGAAGAGATGTCAGCTCCAGAGCTGGAGTCACAGGTGGAGCTTGCTAAGTAGACTAGGCTAACCGCAGACTCTGAGATCTGCTGGCCTGCCTCCCCTTTTAGTTGTTTGTATGAGATAAGGGTTCGCTCTGTGGACAGGTTGGCCTGGAACTCACTGTTTAGTTCAGGCTAGCCCCAAGCTCACAGTATTTCTACTGCCTCTGGCTCTTTAGGACTAGAGCTACAGTCTTGAGCTGTCATGCCCTGGTGTTTTGTTTGTTTTATTTTAAAGAAATACCAGGATTCGAACCAAGGCCTAGGCAAGTACTCTCCCACTAAGCCGTGTCTTCTGGGCCCTCCACTGTGTCTGTTGCCTGTGTCATACATGTGTGTTTTTGTTCACCTGATCTTGACCTCTGCTGGGAAGCACAGAGCCACTGATGTCTGTCTGCAGCTCATGTGGGATCGCCATGTCCATCTGCCTTCTTCCTGAGTTCTTGAGTCTATCTCTGTACATGCAAGGCTGGTCCTCCTCCCCCTCCTCCTCCCCTCCTCCTCCCCCTCCTCCTCCCCCGTCCTCTTCCTCCCCCTCCTCCTCCCCCCCTCCTCCTCCTCTCCCTTCCTCTTCCCCCTCCTCTTCCTTCCCCTCCTCCTCTCCCCTTCCTCCCCCTCTTCTTCCCCCTCCTCTTCCTCCCCCTCCTCCTCCCCCCTTCCTCCCCCTCCTCCTCCCCTCTCCGCATCATCCCCCCTCCTGCTCCCCTTCCTCCTCCTCCCCCTCCCCATCCTTCTCTTTCCCCTCCCCCTCCTCCTCTTCCTCCTCCAATTGCTGCAGTCTTCCTTTGAGCCCTGTGCCTTAGGTTGCCCACACCACCTACCTAGTTTTCCGAAATGAAATGGTTCCTCCTGAGCACCCTTCCGTCCTCTTCTCCACCACCCTTCCTCTATCCGGGTATTCGTCTGTTTTCTATAAATGGCTACCCTTGGCTCCTGGTCCCAGCTTCTTGTGGGTGCCTCCACCCCTGGGTTCTGCCTCGCTGCATACTTACCAGGCTTTGCTCGCCACTCTTAAACTTGTCTTTCGCCTTGGCTGCCTCTGTCTGTGGTCTGGGTGTCAGACTTACAGTTAGGATTTTGTCGTCCTTCTTCCCAGTCCTGTCCTCACTCCCTTCTCAAACCTTCTCTTAGCCTGTTCTCCAAGTCTCAGCCTATGCCATCGGCCACTGCTGTCCTAATGTATCATAGCGGTCCTGGGTCTGTCCACCTAGGTATTGTTTCTTAGGCCCAAGGGGTTCCACCTTCTGTGATCTGTAAAGAAACAACCCAGTGCCAGCGCAGAACCCTGACTCTCTCTGCACCCTCCTAACTGCCCAGGAAGGAGCTGCTTGCGGTTTCTCTGTTTTCATGTTTCCCGTTGCCAGCGTCTGTGATGTAGCAGACACCAGCAGTGCTCTGTCCGTCTGCTCGTCTATGCATCTGTCCAACACCCCCTGTTTTCTGCATCCAGGTGCCTCCTGTGTGCTGGTACTCTCACGATATCCAGATCTTCCCAGTTAGATGAGTAAAGTGCCACACCGAATCACTTTTAAAGTTGGGAAGTATTTGACTACAGATTTAATGTTGAGTTTTGTTTCTTAATTACACATAAACTTTGGGTTAGTATCGAGTGTCTGTGTAATTTAAAGCAGAATGACTAAATCTGTTTGAAAAGGATATGTTTCACAATTTTCCATATGTCTAATAAGCTGCTCTGTTGAATGTATAATGTCCTTCATCACGGATTACTCTTTCTGTCTAATAGACTCTATTAATTATACAGATATGTTCCATGTTACTTTCATAAATATGCTTTTCAGTAACCACATAAAAAGACATACATACAATTCAGATTACAATTAAAACCTTTAATTTTTGAATGTTTTTGTTAGCATATATTATTTATACATAATAATAGATTTTATTGTGCCCTTTCCATCCATGTACATAATGTATTTCAGTCATATTCATTTCATGTCATCCTTTTTTAAGACCCAATGAGTTTCATTAGCATTGCTTTCAGGAATATAGTGAAGATTTGTTTGCTGGTGTGAGTTCAAGTATGCAACAGCCACATCATGTCTGGACATTAGTGTTCCACGCCACATCCCCAACCCTTTCTCTGACTCTTACATTCTTTCCACCCCTTCTACCAAGATACTCCCTGAGCCTTGGAGTGAGTGCTGTCTCCCGTTGTCAGCACTCTGACCAATTATAAGTCTTTGCAGTTACTTCTGAATTTTGTAAAAACAAACTTCTGACCAAAGCAGAAAGGAGCATCTAATCTATACTCACAAATGTAGGTATTTATAGGCAATTTGACAGATACATCATGCCCACTTAGTAGTAATTTGGGGGACCTCCCTAGGTATTAGGACTTCCCCAGATACCAGCTTTTTACTAGGTTTGCAATACCTATGGACTGCATGGATTCTTTCCTATGAGCAGGTGTCAGATCCAATCAGAAAGCTGTTGGTTACTCCTATAACAGACTAGCCACTGTGGCACCAAACTGTCAGGATTCTTGTACATAGGATCTATAGCTGAAAACGTTGTTTTTGTTTTGTTTTGTTTTGTTTTAGCATTTGTGGCTATCGTAGCTAATGGCTTCTAGAATCAATGATCAGTAGAGACAGGATACATAATGTTTATCTTCATGGCCCTGGTAAGTTCTTGAATTATATACATGGTTAGAGATAGGATCTCACTGTGTAACCCTGGCTGGGCCTGGAATTTACTAGGTAGACCTATTGGCCTCAAATACATGAAAATACACACACACACACACACACACAGAGAGAGAGAGAGAGAGAGAGAGAGAGAGAGAGAGAGAGAGAGAGAGAGAGAGAGAGAAAGAGAGAGAGAGAGCTTGAGTACATAAAATACATTTTAATTTTTTAAGTGAAATTGAATTATTTGTATTTATGGGATGTCTTCACTCATGTATCTATACTGGTTCATAATGCAGCATGGCTTCTCACATCCATCTAATTGCAACTTTGTATCCATTGGCCAACCTGTTCTATCCTTCCCTCCCCACAACTTTCTCTGGTCTCCAGTAACCACAGTCTGCTCTCAACTTCTTTAGCCTCAGAATATTAAGCAATTAGTTATTTAGAGACAAGTCTCTGTAGTCATGGACTAGGTAGCCGAGAAGGGCTTTGTTCTTCAGATGGTCCCACCTCCATCTTGTGCTAGGATTGGTGGGACATGCCCCCATGTTTGAGCATGGAACCCAGAGTTCTTTGCATGATAGGCAAGCATTTTACCAGCGGAGCTACACCTTCAGCCTGTGAGCAAAGGCTTTAGATTCTGTATGAGTCAGATCACATGGTGCTGCTATTGTCTTCCTGTTTTATTTCGCTTCACATAATGGTCTTCAGTACTGTTTATACTGACACAGACAGCAGGAGGAGGTTTTATGATGGAATTGTATTCCCCTGATGTGTCTGAACCACATTTTATCTGTTCATCAATTGGTAGACACTCAGGCTGATTTTATAATACAGTTTTAAATACTACAAGCAGGGAGAGCTTGAAAATGATGGGTTGTTGAAGTAAAACAGCCAGTGAATGGAATGCTGAGAAAGTATGTTGATTACTGCAAGTTGTTCTCTCTGCAAATGTATAGCTCCAAACTCCTAGAATTTAAAAACTGTTTTTTGTTATAATTTTCTATTATATTATATGCATGTTATTAGTAATTCATGTTACTAATAATGGATAAATTTAACTTAATATATTTAACTTATAAATGGATAATTTAACTTAATATATTTACTATCTGGTCAGTATACTCTTTAAAATTAATTCTGTGGGCTGGGTATGATAGTGCATACCTTTAATCCAAGCACACAGTAAACAGACAGCAGAGGATCTCTGTGATTTCCAAGTAAAATTTTGTCTTTCAAAAAAACCCACCAAAACAAAAAACAAAAAACCCAATATATATGCAATAAATATATAATATGAAATATGATACACACACAATATCAGATTGCTAAAAAAACCCCACCAAACCAAAAAACCCAATATATATAATAAATATAAAATATGATAAACACACACATCAGTTTGCTAAAAAACTCACCAAAAGAAAACAAAGAACCATATATATATATATATATGTGTGTGTGTGTGTGTGTGTGTATTAAATATGTAATATGAAGTATGTTTATATACACACACACATCAGGTTACATTTTAGTTTTGTTATACACACACACACACACACACACACACACCCTGGGACTAGAGAGATAGTTCAGAGGTTAACAGCACTTGTCATGATTGGAGGAGGACCTGGGTCCAGTCCCAGCACCACATAGCAGCTCACAACCACCTTCAGCCCCAGATCTAGCTGATCTGATACACATTTATTTAGCTTCCATGGATATCAAGTATGTACATAGTACATATACATACATACAGGCAAACGCCAATAGGCATATAAAAAAACATAAATAAATCTTGTAAATTAGCTTTGACCAATAGAGTAAATCAACCCAGAAAACAAAATGATTTTTATTGGTAATAAATTTAGAATTAATTTTCTTTCTGACTTTCAGTTAAATTCCAAGGAATTTAACTTAAAACAAAAAAAGCCACATGATCATGCTTTGGTGTGGAAGAGAGATAGCCAGGCAGCCCAGGTGTGCTCAGAGGTGCCTGTTCATGAGCGGGCACATCAACCACCCATGGGAAGCCTGAGGGTGGGTGGTCAAGTAAGTCTGTAAGAGTGTTCGTAACGCCTCAGAGTTCTCGGTGAATGTCCCCATAAAAATGGACTAAAGGTCGACATCTTGGACTGGGAGGGTTTTGTTTTTGTTTTTTGTGTTTTGTTTTGAAGATGCTCTGTTCTTGGTGACTGTATTTATGTGTTTGTTTGTTTGTTTGTATGGTAGGTGGAGGGAGGCAGGCCTGGGAATCGAGAAGAGGCACTGGGGAGAGTTAACCTTGACAGTGGGGTCCATTGCACCCGTGCACAGTGAGGTCCCACTACCTGGTAGAAGGCTGTGCGACTCTGGGTCTCTACTGTATTGATCAGAGTGGCCTGACCCTGGTGCCCACTGCCTGCCCCTGGTACCCACTGCCTACCCCTGGTGCCCCCTGCCTGCCCCTGGTGCCCACTGCCTGCCCCTGGCACCCACTGCCTGCCCCTGGCACTCACTGCCTGCTCCTGGTGCCCACTGCCTGCCCCTGGCACCCATTGCCTGCCCCTGGCACCCACTGGTGCCCACTCAGGAACCAGGAACTACAGGTGCTGCTGGTAACCACACCCCGAGCTGTCTCAATACAGCATCAGGTCTTGACCACTTGACTGGAGCTTTGCCCCAGTTGGTCCAGGGCTAAGGGCCTTTTCATATGTGTACTCAGCTCCCATGCCTGTCTCTAAGGTCACACTGTGTCCATGCTTTACATGTGTAGAAATATTACCTAAGAACTCAGATGTATGTTACCTTTACCCAACAAATCATTGCCGTCCCTGTTGAAGAAACTCTGGTCTCCCAGGTAAATTATAGTCAAATGAATCCTCCCTGACTCAATTAATCATTCAACTGCAGTTCAATATCTACTATCTGGTAAGGTGCTCATTAGGCATGGGAGATAAAATTAGAGTAGCAACCAAGGGTTGGGCAAAAAATGTGTATATAAGAACATACTTGTATAAATCTGTTATCCGGGCAGTGGTGGTGCATGCTTTAAATCCCAGCATTTGGGAGGCAGAGGCAGGCAGATTGCTGAGTTCGAGGCTAGCCTGGTCTACAGACAGCCAGGTTCCAAGACAGCCAGGGCTATACAGAGAAACCCTGTCTTGAAAAGACCAAAACAACAACAACAATAACAAAACAACAACAACAAAAACAAACAAACAAAAAACCAAAAAAAA
This sequence comes from Apodemus sylvaticus, assembly GCF_947179515.1. NCBI lineage: Eukaryota > Metazoa > Chordata > Mammalia > Rodentia > Muridae > Apodemus > Apodemus sylvaticus. The sequence continues at coordinate 44,601,196 of NC_067484.1, read as the reverse complement.
AAAATCTGTTAACCCGAGACTGGGTTCAGTTCCCAGTACTCACATCAGCCAGCTTACAACTCCTGTAACTACAGTTCCAGAAGATTTGATGCCCAATGGCTTCTGTGGGCACTTGTACGCTTGTGGTACCTATAAATTCATGTATACACACAGGCACACACTTGGAAAACAAAACCTAGACTCTTGCAGTAAACACAAAGGGCCCTTGTGAGTGTGGAGCCCCTGTGTGTGTGTGTGTGTGTGTGTGTGTGTGTGTGTGTGTGTGTGTGTGTAGTGAGTGTTCCTCTGCAGTCTTAGGGTGATCTTACAACTTACCCCAAATGACATGAGGCCTGGATAGTTGTGAGAGGTGAGAGCAGTGGATTTGAACGGGCTGGCGCGAGCCATGGCGCTGCTCACTCTCACCGTAATCCCCCTTCTCGGGGTTCAGCCTGGGCGCTAGCCCGACCCTCTGTCGTTGCCTACTCCACGAGGAGTGTAGGTAAGGCTTGATGCTTTCCTTACTCAGTGCAAGTCCAGAGAGTGAGGACAGCAGTGTGAGTCTGACTCCAGTCAAGTTTTGTTTCCAACTGGAAGACCAAGAGCACAAAGCCAAAGTATTTGGAAGCAGGGAATTTGCAAAGGTGCTAACACATGCATTCTGGTCTGGGTAATTGAAAGGGAAGACTTTATTCTAGTTATCTCACAATACAGAGACTGAAGCAAATCCCATGAAATGGTAGGATATGTGAAGATTCATGTTTGAAGTAAACACACTGAGTACTTTCCTGCATCTTTCATTGTTTTTGTCATCTGTGCTGGTGCCATAAGCAAAAGGCCTGAAGCCACATCTAGTATCCCTGACTCAGATCTACTTAAATGTCCCCTAATCCTGCCCATGCAGGCAGGGCCTTTAGAGGGGAGACTGTGTATTCATTCAGCCACCCCACTTCTCGCTTGATGCTTTTTGCCTGGCCTTGAGAATGAATGTCCCAGAGGTAACTTAACCTTTTTCTTTTCGGGGTCGGGGGTTGGCCCTGTGACTGAGGAGTGGGTCTGTACAGCCGAGGGGCGTGTCTGTACAGCCGAGGGGAGGGTCTGTACAGCCGAGGGGTGTGTCTGTACAGCCGAGGGGAGGGTCTGTACAGCCGAGGGGTGGGTCTTTACAGCCGAGGGGAGGGTCTGTACAGCCGAGGGGAGGGTCTGTACAGCCGAGGGGCGGGTCTGTACAGCCGAGGGGAGGGTCTGTACAGCCGAGGGGAGGGTCTGTACAGCTGAGGGGCGGGTCTGTACAGCCGAGGGGTGTGCCTATACACAGTGCAGGAAGTTTTGAACAAGTGTTGTCATACATAAGGGTGACTTTTGATTGAAGCAAAGGAACAAAATGTGATCTTTACTAATAACGACGCTTCTGGAGTGAGTCCAAATTTCTTCTGCCAGTCCTGTTTTGTTCTGGTTTTTGTAAAGTAAGGTCTACATAAGCAAACAGGATATTCAACATTTTCTTCGTGCCAGATTTGTGCCTGGCCCGTCACACCCTAATGCCATCTTTTCCTTGGAGCAGCTCCCCGTAGTTCGGTTTGCATACTGCTGATTTATTCTGTGCAAATGAGAGGAAGGAGAGGCACAGGGCGAAATGACTATAGAGTGGCAGGGTAAGGGAGCAGGATGGTGGCGTCCTATCTGCGGGACCGGAGCTCCCAGGGCTGCCTGCAGGCCACAGTGCTCAGAAGATGATTCAGGTGGTGCCTAGACATTGTGTAACGTCACAGGGAGACAGTTACCCTCTTTGCTTCTAATCCCATGTCTTTTCTTCCCACCCACCTAAGAAGATGTCTCCCGAAGCTTTCCTTGTCGTTAATACTCTCCCATAAGAAGGAAGAGAGTTAGCTCCAGCCCAGAGCCTTCAGTATGAAGCATACTTTAAAAAGTGGCTCTCCTTTCTTACCCTGACCTTCTATTTATAGCAAGGGATGTTGGCTTTCTTTTTCTGGTTGGAACAGAAAGTTGTCTTTAGATCGTATTGGAGCAGAAAAATCTATTCAAAGGGAAATCTTAGGTCCAGGTAGGATGCAGATGTGGCCAAGTTATGAAGGTGATATGGGGATTCGTAATATGGGGAAAATTCTCAAGGGAGCCATTTGGGAGTGAGGTAACAGCAGGATGGCTCTGGAGAGAGCAATCCTGTTCCTTCACACGGAGCCAGAACACCAGCAAACAGGTCTCCCTGGCACAGCCTTTCTTCCCTCGGGCAGTCCTCTGTGTGATTTGACAGTTCTTGTTCCGGACACGAGCTGAATCATAACGTCACAGCCGTGTAGACGCATTGCGTTGGAAATAGGAAGTGTTTGGCACGATTATCTTTAAAGCCAGAAGGAACAGTTCGTAGGCACAGGGCCTTAGACTTGGTATCTTGGTGCTTGAGAAGCAATTAAGTTCTGTTTATAAGGAGATTCCAACTGTATCCAACTCATCAGTTTTTGTTCATGTTTCTGACAATGCCACAAAGGAGGGGGGTGGACCTTGAAACATTCAAACTTCTTTGCGCAGTGGTATCAAAGTTTTCACCTGAGCAGTTATAGCTCACTAAATGGTAATTCTATTTCTTTTTTTAAGGGACAGTGCAATTAGATTTTAGTGAGATGGAGACTTCAGTGTCTCTCGGTATATTTGTCAGGACAGAGTCAGAGGTAGTTTGCAAGTGCTTGAGGACAAACCTGGATGGTGAGACATTGAAACCAGCACAAGGAGATTGCCCTCATCACCACATAGACAAAACAGTCAGGAGCCAGGCTCGGCCCTGTAAGCGCAAGTGGCATGATATAATGAAGTTGTATTCCATTAGGCTTCTGTGTGCGGGGAGCAAATGTCATCACCCGAATGTGGCCGCATCTCTGTGATACATCCTCATCTGTTCCGTCAACTAGTTTTGCTCTGATCAATAAGCAGTTTTCTGTGGCCTTTCACTGCTGTCAGATGTCATGGAGTGATGTAAATGCACGTCAGAAACTAGGAACTTGACAGCTCACCCAGAGTGGGCAGAGACAGAGGAGGGAAATCGCCACCACAGACACAGGTGACAGCTGACAGCGCCTTGGGGTGACTGATTGGACCCTGTATCAGCGGGCATTTTCCCAGCATCAACACAAAGAAGAATATCCTGTTACATGTAAAAGGCAGAGCAGATGTCTCCAAATAATTTAAGAAAAAAATTGTTTTTTTAAGTTGTAGCACGGTGATTATGTGATTTATATAAAACATTCCAAAAATAATTAGGATTTGGCAAAAGAAAAATTAAGGCGGATGGAAATATATTTCTAGCATCTTCTCTACTATCCATTGCTCAAATTATGATTAAAAGTATTTGTCAGTCACAAAAAGTTGAACCAAAAAAAAAAAAAACAAAACAAAACAAAAAAAAAAACATTTACTCTAACTGTCTTCATGCAATCAAAGGAAGGAAAGGAAAGTGTCTCGACACAGGAAGTTACCCAGGGTTGCAGCCCAATGGAAAAGACAGAGGACAAGCAGACTCATTGCTGACCCAAGGTTGACTGTTGAGATATGCACAAAGCACACTGGAAGGATGGGTGACCAGAGGGGGTGGTTGGGAGGGAAGATTGGGACCTGTCAGGGGAGAGTGTAGTGTGAGGGGCAATTGCTTTTCTCTCCATGTGAATGTTCTGCATTTCAAAATGTTAAATTTGAAAGTACTTGGAAAGAAATGTGGTATCACCAAAGGACACAGGTTCTCTTGAGAATTCTAGTTATATTCCTATCACTACAAGAGCATTTGGGACTGGGGTTATAGCTCAGTGCTTCCTAGCATTCAGGAAGGCCAGACTTAGATCACCCAAGCACCACATAATCCCAGGTATGGTGTCTTATGTATGGGATCCCAGAACTTAGGAGAGAACGGCAGAAGGATAAGAAATCTAGTGTTATCTTCTACTACGTAATAAATCTGACACCAACTTGGGTTGCATGAGTCTCTGTCTCAAACAAATAATGACAAATGAACATGTACTCAAGATCTTCAGGGATCTGAGAACACAAAGAATGGGGACGCAAGGCTGCATTGGGGGGTTGGGTGCAGGGCGGTAGCAGGAGAATTGTGTGACTGAAAGGACCTAGATACATCACCTTCCAAGGAACACAGGAAACTATCACATACTCTTTGCAGAACAAAAGAAAGACCGGGACCAGGGAGTCTTCTCCATCTAAAGATGGGAAGAGGCATTAGTCAAGGGATGGCTATGAAGGAGGCAGCCACTCTTGCTCTCCTCCGTGCTCCAAGTCTATAGAAGAGGACAAACGGTGACACAAAAAATGAGAGAAAGGGACAGAGATCAAGACAGTGATGGACCCAGAGAGGACTAGGACCTTAAACTTAACTGGTTACGAGATTGTCTTCTGACCAAAGAAAATATTTGAAACAGAGCCTCTTAAGAATGAAGAGGACAAACGTGGCGGAAGAGGCTTAAGCCCAGCTGCTGCTCCTGGAACTCGGACTGAGAGAAGACTGAGGAGGAAGACGGAGCTTAGCCCTGGCTCCTCTCGAAAGGAGTGCCGGAGGCTCGACCTCCAAAGCCACGCGGCAGGCAGCCGGATGTGGAAGCGTGACAGGTGGTGCTCAAAGAGAGGGAGGAAGGAAAAGATTTAGGAAGATGCTGGAAGACTCAGGAATGTCGGGAGTGCAGAGATCAGGAGGGAGCAAGAGACCAGTGGACATGGAGATGAGAAAGAATGGAGGCACACAGTTGGCAAGAGGAGGAGAGGGAGCACGGAGCTGCACAGTCTTATGTTACCTGCCTGACATCTGAACAATGACCACAAGTTTGTCATGGAGTAGGATGTATCTGAAGATATCTCTGTTGACAACAACCGCCTGTAAGACAAACAAACAAACAAAAAACACAAAGTGGAAAAACACCAGGCTGCCGGCCACTGCTGTTCCAGAGGACCAGAGTGCAGTTTCCAGCACCAGTGTCTAAGGGTTCACAACTACCTATAGCTCTAGCCTCTGTATGGCTGGGCTTATGCAAATATACATATTCTCTTCCTCCTTCTCCCTCTCCCTCTCCCTCTTCCTCCCTCTCTCTTTCCCTTTCTCCCTCCCTCTCTCCCTCCTTCTCTCTCTCTCTGTCTCTGTTTCTCTCCCTCCCTCTCTTCCTCTCTCCCTCCTCTCTCTCTCTGTCTCTGTTTCTCTCCCTCCCTCCCTTCCTCTCTCTGTCTCTCTCCCCCACTCTTTCTCTCACTTAAAAATAATAAAAACAAATCTTAAAAAACAAACAAAGAGCAGGACCGGATGCATTTGTTGGGATTCATGATTCATTGTAAGCGCCAACATAAAGCAGCAGAATCAAAGCAGCCATGTTTCTGTGAAGACTTGATGGAAGAGGCAAACTCTGGACGAGAAGGAGAGGGAGGAAGAAGGACTTGACAGATTTCATGAGAAGCAAGGCAGGCAGCACTGGGACAGCCACCATTGGTCCCAGAAGTCAGATAAGATGATAGACGGACAGACTAGTGAATCTTTGTAAAGGGCTATAGCATTATCACCAAAGGTAGCAAGATTCCCAGTCCTCTGTGATCACAGAAAGAGTCTTCTCATCTCCTGGAGGCCATTGCTAAGTATAGCTACAAGAAGCCAACACCTATGTAAGTTCCCAGTGTGATATAGGGCCACGACATCATCAGTGTGGCTGAGACTAGCTGTGGCAGGACAGCAGTCTCCCTTATTCTGTTACTTGTCTGAATCACCACACTTCCAGAGCTGCAAGAGTCAGAATAGGGCCCTTATCATTCTGACTCTACCCATGACTTATCTCAACAGACTGAGGAGGAAACCTTCAAGTATAGAAAGCTGCTAAGTATGCTCCATATGGCTGCCATTGGTGGTATCTCCAGAGAAGACTGAGGCCTCAGGTTACACACGGACCCTACAATATCTGATTGATGGATTTACAGAAGAGCACTGTCTGCTGTTGATATTACCTGTAGGGTTTGGGGTGAGGCAGATAGGATGGTTGACATAAGCTTTGAGCTAGATGTCCTGAAGATCCTGGCATATATACCTGTCAGCAACCAAAAGCCAGACACGGATGAGGCTGAGAACCTGAAGATGTTGGCCAACTTTAACAAGTATCCCCAAACAGCCACGTTCATGGCTACCATGCTTCTAGAAGTGAGCCATCTATCCAGGAGCTGCCTTCAATGACTTGAAGGCAAGCCCCATGAGCATGTGGGACAGAAGATCTTATGTCAGGGTCAGAGATGGGGGAAAATCTGCTGGCAATCTTGGAATATGGTTTTGGTCTATCCACCACCATTTTTGTCAACCAGGAGGGTTGTGACATGTTAGCCAAGTCCCTAGAAAAGATGAAGTACTGTGCTTATACACTGCATGAAGGAAAAAGCCAGGAACAACAGGAATTTTTTTCAACCTCAAGGAGACAAGGATATTTAGTTTGGCTTGGTCATGGTCATACCCAAGATATGTCTAAGGTTGTCAACTGTGTTATGGCAAAAAATATTGATGGTAAACATTCACAATTCTGGCCACATGGAACAAGCAAGAAAGAGTGGTGTAGCGACCACAAGAACTCAGCCATCTTCTATGAGCAGGAGCAACTTCCTTGCGAGCCCAGTGTCATCCTCCCAGACCCTCCCAGAGTGGGTGAGCCACCAGATGCTCAGCACGGGCCACACCCCTCACCAGGAATCGCCAGAAGAAGCCATTCTTGTTTGACAGGACATCTCCATTCGATTAAGGTTGTGCCTTGGGCTGATGCCTGTTCTTTAATACCCTCTTATCTCTTCTAGTTTCTCATTCTTGTTCTGGCGACAATTAGAAACAACCATACACCCTAGCCTTAGACCTCCAAGTCTGATGGCCTGCGTGAGGGCTACATAGGATAGGAAGTAGGGAGAGCAAATTGTCACAGGGTTGGCTCAGTGCTTCCTCTTGCACTTTAGGGGAGTGGCTGGTTGCCGGGTGGCTGTTTATTACTGTCCCCTAGTCAGAACAAACCTGGCCACCTGGTGTGGGACCTCGGGAGGACCAGAAGGGTGAGTGTGTAACTGTGTTGCAGTGACATTGTTGCTGAAAATCACCCAGGGTATTTGGCATCATGAAGATTGTGGATGGATGGTCTCTGTTGCTTTAGTAACTGTTTTCCCATTTGGAGTATAAAATAGATTAAGGGGCATTAGAACTGTGCACAGCCATATGCCGCAGGACGCTGTGTACTCTAGGTACCTCTGCCCCAGGGAATTGTTTTAGATATAGGGACAGGATAAGCTGGCTGTGTCCATCTTTAAGTCACAGAGTGTAAAATTTTTTTTTCTTTCCTTTGAGAAAATGTTTGTATGTTCTGTGAATATATGCATGGGTATAAAACAAACAAACAACAAAACCATTCAGGGCCTACAAGAGGCTCAGGAGATAAACGTACCTGCTGCCAAGCCTGACAGTTGTCAGGGATCCACGTGGTGAAGGGAGAGAACTTACTCTTTTATAAGTTGTCCTGTATATGTGTGTCTGAATGTATGCATGAGCTCACACATGCACACATGCTAAGTGATATTTTATTTTTAAGATTCCTTATTTGTATTTAGTGTGTCAGTGTATGCTGTGTGTTGAGTGGGTGGGTAGGGGTGGGGATATGCATGACTGTGGAGTCCCCTTGGAGTCTAGAAGAAGGATCAGATCCCCTGAAGCTGGAGTTACAGATTGTTGTGAAGAGCCCCACCCTGGGGGCTGGAAACCAAAACCTGCTCTTCTGCAAGATCGAAGTTCTCTATGGTTATTGAGTCAGTTTTCCAGCTTCTGATCAAATGATAATTTTTGCAATACACACACACACACACACACACTCATATCTTCACAAAGAAAGTGTAACCATTTCTCCTTAACAGATAAAAGCTTACTGCTTATAGACCTTGAATAATATTGAAGGTCTTGTAGCTAGTAAACAAGAAGGTGGAACTTGAGCCCAAGTTCTTAGACTCCAAAGATAAGTTCAGAGTCTCTGTCACAGTGTTGAAAAAGTTTAAATGTTGAGCCCAACTAGTCATGGTGACACACTCTTGTCACATACTGTCAGCGTTTGGGGGTGGGGGCAGTGTTGCTGGAGCCTTGTGAGTTCAAGACCAGCCTGGACTACATAACAAGACCCTGTCTCAATATATAAATAAATAAATGTATTTTAAAAATAAGGTAAATGCTAGACATGGGTACTCTGAAAACATATTTGGCTATGCAGTGTAGTGTGAATATGGGAGGTCCCTCACATACTAAGCTTCCCCTTAAGATGTCATCTAGGCAGTAGGTGCCTTTCCTTCCATCTCTCATTGCAGCCATTATATGGTTAATCAACATGTCTTCCTTGTGTTCTTTGGGAGCTAAAACAGGTCTCTTGGCCACCAAAAGTACTTACTAAATATATGCTGAGGGAATAACTCCAATATTTAGGGCAGCAATGTCTTATCACAGTGACAGCATTTTAAAGTTGTGTGTGTGTGTGTGTGTGTGTGTGTGTGTGTGTTATATGAAGACCAGAGGACAACCTTGTGGATATTGCTCCTCAGGAATGATATCTACCTTTTTATTTTTATTTTTATTTTGAGACAAGCTTTGTCACTGGCCTGGAGCTTAACAGGTAAGCTAGGTAAACAGCCCCACTCCCATCTTCCTGTTTCCAGACCCCACACAAACAAGTGTGTGCAAGCATTATGATAGTTATGTGGTTCTGGTGATGGAACTCGGGTTCTTGTGCTTGCAAAGCCAGAGCTGACTGTCTTCCTGGCCCAGAAACTCCGAGACTGTATCTCATTGGTCCTTTCCCACAAAGGCTGTGGTTGGGTAATTCATTCAGGAGCATTCTTTTCACTGAGGACTGCAGCACTGAGGCCAGGTGGCATGGGAAAGCATAGGTTCGAGGCAGAAAGAGTTTTTTTTTTCTTGAAATAGTGAGCCACTATTTACTATTAGGAGTAGGAGCTGTAATAGGAGAAGGCTGGGGAAGTTAGGATCACCAGAGGTCAAATTCACTTTGAGAATGAGAAAGTTATTTGAAACAATCTAATGAGAGAAAGCTACTTTGGAACTCTGATCCCTCCCCACTCCACCCCTCCAGCCCCCTCCCTCGCCCACCCACAGGTTTCAGATATTTTTTGTGTTGTTCCAGTTGTGCTGAGACCTCCCCACCAATGTTAATCTCCTGGGCTGCTTCTGTTTGCACCGCCCCACGATGTCTAGTCTTTGCTCTTCACTGTTGCTTTTGAAGTTCTTTTCTTGTTCATTTCAGGGTCAACGATATAAGACTAGAGAGAGGAGTTCAAAATTAGAGTCACCCCCTACTGGGCTGCGAGGCCCAGCTGGGGTGTGAGGGGCAGACAGCCTTCTGTGAGGGAGCCAGCAAGCAACAGAGCAGAAGAAAGCTAAGCAATACTTAACTGTTGCCGCAGATAGAGGTTAGCAAACAGCTAGCAGTTTCATGGAGACCTGGGATTTGGATGATGTTGGTCATACTGTTTTCCCATAAAACTGGCTTAAAGGGTTTTCTCTGTTCTTACACACACCTTGCAGACACTCTCAGCAGTGTACGGATGTATAGCCCCCCTCCTCCTCCCGTATACCCTGTGCAGTACTGGGGGTTGAACGTAGGGCATGGCATCTGCTGGGTCCCACTGCTGGCCTATGCCATAGTCTTATGCCTCACATTCTGTGTGCGTTTTGGATGGGCTCACCAACACCTTTGCTCTCACTGGCTCGCTTAAAACAAAGAGGCTCTTCACCTGTCCATCTATCCACAGCCTGTGGTGTGTCTGAGAGCTGACTGGTCAGCCTCCTCTGGTGCGTGATTTGGGATGTAGGCGTGTCTGCTTGCATGGCATAGCCTGTCATCGTGTTCCATGCCCCCTCAGTTCCATACTGTACACAAGTTTGCCGGCTGGCCTAAATTCTGTTATTGAGATCGATACAACTTCACTCGCTAGCCTCATTTTCTGTGAAAGAGAAGGCTTCTACTGAAGTATAAATGACTCTCTTGCTCTCAAGAGGCCACAAGGAGCAGAAGAATCCTGATCCTGATGGGCTTCTGCCTCATTCAGCAATGACCTCCTTAGAATATGGCTTCCCCAACTAAGCACAATAAACCGTCACAGTATGATTTGCTGGGAACTTACTTTGCAGGCTTTCTGTTGTTTCTGTTGTTGTTGGTGGTGGTTTGGGTTTGGGTTTTGTTTTTGTTTTTTGTTTTTTGTTTTGTTTTGTTTTGTTTTTTTGAGACAGGATTTTTCTATAACAGAGCCCTGGATGTCCTGGACATACTTTGTAGACCCCAGTGGCCACAAACTCACAGAGCTCTGCCTGTTTCTGCTTCCTCGAGTGCTGGGATTAAAGGTGTGCACCACAGTGCCCAGCCCACTATGCAGGCTTTTAACTTCGTAGAATTAAAGGCGTAAATGTGCTGTTTGTTAGCTTATTCTCCTCCTCTTTCTCCTCCTGGACTCATACCTGGTTCTCAGATATTTAGGTAAAGAGGTGGTGTGGTTTCAGACTTGTGGATAAGGGTGCCAGCCTTGGCAGAGTGATTTGCTCGTTTTAGGTTCTTAGGTGTTGCAGTGAGGATTCTTCTAGATTTAATTAGCAGCAATCTAGAAATCACAAAGCCACAATCCTCATATATTCAGTAAATAGTTCTAAGACAGAACTGATGCTACTTTACATTGTCATTGCATCCATCCATCCATCCATCCATCTATCTATCTATCTATCTATCTATCTATCTATCTATCTATCTATCAATCATCTATCTGTTGTATGTGTGTGTGTTTATTTGCATGTGTGGGTATGCATATTCTAGGGCATATGTGTAGAAGTCAGGGGACAACTTTGTAGAGTCACATCTTTACATGGGTCCTAGGGATTGACCTCAGGACATCAAGATTCATAGCAAGTGCTATTACCTACTGAACCATCTTGCCTGCCAGTAGGGTCTATTTGGAATGTTGCAAATAAACCAAGAGGCATCGTTGAGAGCAGTGAAGGTTATTTTTAAGGACAGGAAAGGTCCTTGTACTCCGAAGAAGCTCTGTCTTTGGTCTCTGCCTCTTCCTCCTCCATTGACATGAACAGCCTTGCTATGTGGTTCATTCTAGCCTCAAACTCATGATTGTTGTGAATGGCTTTCCGTGCCAAATTCATACCAACTCCTCTTGTCTCAGTCCCCACGTAGGAGCTGCCACAGTGATTCTTTCTCCTGTGAGGTCATGTTGGATTAGGGTCCCGCCCTTTTGACCTTATTCAACCATAACTAGTTACTGCTCCTTAAAGGACCTCTCAAAGTACAGCCTCATTGAGGGTTAGAGATTCTGCATGTGGATGGGAGGAGATTAATGGAGTTTGATCTACAAACGAGATGCTCTCAAAGAGCTTATGTCCCTTTCTGGAATGTCCCCCATTGGCTCAGGCATGGGAAACTGTTCCCACTTGGTGCTGTTTGGGGAGGCTTAGTAGGTGCGGCCTTCCTGAAGGGGTTCAGTCGCTGGAGACAGGCTTTGAGGTTAGGGTTATATAGCCTCTTTCTACTTCCATTCCCTCTGTGCTGCGTGATTGTAGCTCAGCTGTGATTTCTCAGCTCCCTGTTTAAGCTCTCATGTCTGCCTGCTGTCCTGTCTCCCCTTCTATACGTTGCCTTGCTCGTGGTGTTTTATCACAGCAACAGAAAAGTAACTAGTATGTCCCCCTCACAGGGAGAATTCTTCCTTAGGTTTAAAACAAAATCCATTTATATTATTGGGAGAGTATAGTGCTTTATAGTTAATTATGTTCCTTTTTTATTTACTAAGTTGTAAGTCTCCTAAAACTGTAGATTAGAATTACTCGGCCTGTGGCTAGTACAGAGCTTGGCACTGTATTTATTAGAAATTTAATAAATAGTTCATAGAGCTTAAGAGGCAGGTGAGTACGTGGTAAATGTCTAATTTAATTTCCTGACACATGTCCAAATGAGAGGGAAAAGGCATTTGAGAAAAACTAGGTGTTTACCAAAGCCACAAGTCCTGAAGACAGAGCAGAGAATGGTCTTCCTGGCACAGAGTCTCCAACTGTGTGCCACCCAGCGCAGTCTGGGAACAGAGCTCAGGCGAGGTTCGGAGTCTGTGCTGTGGTAAGAGCGTTTCTCCAGGTACAAACTCAGGGCTGTCTGTGTCTGATCTATAGAAAAATTTATGTTATACTCAGTGCAATTACAACTTTTTGCCACTTATTAAGACTTCAGAGATACAAACCAGTAGCCCAGTAATTGCTTTCTTGAATCTGCCTTTAATAATTACATTTAGTAAGGCTGTATCGAAAATTAGAAAGGCAGAGACTAATGGAAAACTAGATTTTTCACTGAATTAGAAAGCAAGACAATCCATATATTGACAACACTTCAAGTTGAAACAGATCAGGAAAACTGTTTTGGACTGTTTGCGCGGAGAGGCGGACGTGGGCCTGATAGGCAGCGGCACCCGTGGTTTATGGAAGCAGAGAAACTCTCAGAGATTTCATGTAAATCGGCACGCTGAGGGAGAGCGTCCAGCTCTGATTTTGGGAGAAGTCATTTGAATCTTTTAAAGCCTGGAATTTCTCCGAGGTGCTAACAAAGCAGTAGAAAATAAAGAATTGTGTTAATGAAGTAGAAATATCTTTGAATTGGAAAAAAAAAAAGGAGCACAACTCATTTGGTGGTCATCTCTTAACCAGAGTGAAACCTGAGCCAGAGCATGGTAGGACGGTGGTTATGTTTGTTTCTGTGGTGTTGGATATTGTGGTTTTCATGACTAGGAAAATTAATCACTTTAGTTTCCTTGTATTTTACGAGCCTAACAGAGAGATGTAACAGTACGTTAACTCTTCCAGGTTGTTAGGTATTAGGAAAGTAATGTCATAATCATAAATGAATCAAACAAAATCACTGCCACATCTTTACCTATTGGAGGGTGGGAGCCAAGAGGCAAGGTCAAATAGCCTTTCACATACTGGATTTCCTCCCAGCTCAGACCCTGGCTCTGCTGGTCACTTGTCTGAGGTCCAGGGAACTCTTCTGAGGTGCAGGGTTATGGGAACTTTAGAATGACTGCCCTCCAAAGGAGCTGAATCTTTTTAATAGTGACCTGTTAGCCTGGGGCAGAAGGCCAGCGTTTGTGTCCAGCCTTTGCCACTGGCATCTTGTACATATCTAAGGTAAGAGGTTTTGAAATGTCCAGAACCAGAGAAGCCAGGTAGTGTGTAATCTTGAACAGGCCTTACAGCATTTCCTTTTAGGTCAAGAAGAGAGAAGTAACTAAAGAGGCCAATGGGATAGGACCGGAACAGAAAGTGTGTATGCGGTTGAGGCTCTCTGAAAACCACTGTCAAGCCGAGATAAACCTGGGTCTTTTGTTTGATAGACTGAACTGATTCACAGCGGAAATCCCACAGTGGGGGAGTTGGGCAGGGCAGGGAGAGCCCATGGTAAAGGTGGCCCTGCCTGGAGAACTATATCTGCTCCTTGGCAAGAGAGAGGCCAACCAAGACAGCTAGCTGGAAGAGGCTGCTACTGAAAGGGGGTGGGGGTAGGGGACCTCGAGGTAAGCAAGCATTCCTAGTTATGGTGGGATGGGTGATTGATTGTCTGTGCACTGCATAAACTGTAGCATGGAATATGTGCACTTGGAACACACGTACCTGACAAAGCAATGGTGAGATGTTATTTTTTTAAAGATTTATTTATTTTATTATATGTAAATACGCTGTAGCTGTCTTCAGACACTCCAGAAGAGAGCATAGGATCACATTGCAGATGGTTGTGAGCCACCATGTAGTTGTTGGGATTTGAACTCAGGACCTTCGGAAGAATAGTCAGCACTCTTAACCAATTGAACCATGTCTCCATTCCGAGATGTTATTCTTAAGAAAAAATATTAAGATGTTAAAACAGTACCTGGTCACCCATCTTAGGTTACAGATGACAGAAAGCAGAGAGCTAGGAAGCCTAAGGAGCGTTACAGAGGGAGGGCGTGTTTGGCGTTCAGGATTTATTAGGCTTTTTTTTTTCTTTTCTTTTCTTTTGTTTTCTTTTCTTTTCTTTTTTGTCTTCTTTCTTGTTTTTTTTATTTTTTTAATTATATATTTTTTTTCTATATTCATTGTTTACATTCCACATGATTTCCCCTTTCCCAGTTCCCCCCTCCCCATATGTCCCATAAACCTTCTTCTCTCCACTCATTTTCCAATCACCTTTCTCCTTTTTCTCTGTCCTGATACTCCCCTCCAATGCTAATCAAGCCTTTCCACAATGAAATACTACTCAGCAATTAAAAACAATGAACTCATGAAATTTTTAGGCAAATGGTTGGATCTGGAAAATATCATCCTAAGTGAGGTAACCCAATCACAAAAGAACACACATGGAATGCAATCTCTGATAAGTGGATATTAATTAGCCCAGAAGCCCTGAATCAAGGCAAATTAGTATAACAAATGGCTTTTTTTTTCTAAACTGAATATTTTCAGTCAAAAAAGGTATGTCTGTGTGTTATGTACTCTGTGTGTAGAAAATACAAGAAAAACTTGAAAAGGAGGAGAAAAAAGGGGAAAACAGAAGGGACAAAAACCTCATAATTCTTTAAAAGCATTCTCCTCTCCTCATCCCCCATCTCCCTTCCCCAGTTGTTTCTTACAAAGGATGTGTGACTGAACCTGTGTGCAGGTGCCATCGTGCACACACTATTACTGAAGGAGTCGCTCTTCCAGGAGCCCGCTTTCCATTTGCTCTGGTTGGGCGGAGCTTGCAAGGAAGCCCAGGCCAGCTTAGAACCTGCAGTGCCTTAGTCTCCTGATTGCTGGGGTTACAGCATGTACCTGCCCAGGTTGGTTTTGTTTGTGTATTTTTGTTTATTTTTTTAATTTTAACAAAATTAGCAGTATAATTTCAGGTTGAATATGCTGTTACTAATCCTTCCTTAAAACATTGCATTGTTTGTAATTTTTGTCATTAAAGTGTACTTTAAAAAAAATATTTTGTCTTAGTTAGAGATTCTGTTAATGTAACAAAACACTATGACCAAAAAGCAAGTTGGGGAGAAAAGGGTTTATTCCGCTTACATTTCTATAGCACTGCTCATCACTGAAGCGAGTCAGGACAGGAACTGATACAGGGCAGGATCCTGGAGACAGGAGCTGATGTAGAGGCAGGGGTGATGATGGTGGTGGTGGCTGTGGCGGTGGTGGCGGTGGAGGTGGTGGCGGTAGAGGTGGTGGCGGTGGAGGTGGTAGAGGTGGTGGCGGTGGTGGTGGTGGTGTGGTGGTGTGGTGGTGTGGTGGTGTGGTGGTGGTGTGGTGCTGGTTTGGTGGTGGTGGTGGTGGTGGTGGTGGTGGTGGGGTGGTGGTGGTGGTGGTGGTGGTGGTGGTGGTGGTGGTGGTGGTGGAGCTTACTTACTGGTTTGCTTATCATGGCTTGCTCAACCTGCCAGAACCCAGAACCACAGCCCAGAATGGCACCACCCACAATAGCCTAAGCCTTTCACCATCAATCACTAAGTAACTGTCCTACAACTGGATCTTATAGAAGCATCTTCTCCATTGAGGTTTGCTTCTTTTAGATAATTCTAGATTGTGTGTCAAGTTGACATGAGCCTACCCATCACAACTTTCTTATAAATATAAAAATGAGATATTATATTTCAATTTTAGCTTGGAGCTATATACAATAAATAATATACATCAGTATATGTCTTAGGGTTTTACTGCTGTGAAGAGACACCATCACTAAGGCAAGTCTTATAAATGACAACACTTAATTGAGCTAGCTAACAGGTTCAGAGGTTCAGTCCATTATCCTCAAGGGAGGAACATGGCAGCATCCAGGCGGGCATGGTGCAGGAGGAGCTGAGAGTTCTATATCTTCATCTGAGGGCTGCTGGCAGAAGACTGGCTTCCAGGCAGCTAGGATGAAATTCTTGAAGCCCACACCCACAGTGACACACCTATTCCAATAGGGTGACACTTTCTAACAGTGCCATTCCCTGGGCCGAGCGTATACAAGCCATCACAGTATATGACTGTATATTATAGAAATAATCACCGCTTTGTGTTCTATTATTGTGTGTGTACATGAGAATATACATAGTATGTATATGTGCCGGTACACTAGTGTGGGAGTGCTCATACACACATGTGCATCTCCATGAGGAGACCAGAGGGTGACCCCAGGTGCTATGCCCAGGACTTCCATCTGTCTTCTTTGGGACAGACTCTCCTAATGGCCCGGAGCTCATCAATCAGGCTAAGCTGGCTGGTCAGTGAGCCCCAGGGACCCTCCAGTTTTCACCTCCCAAGGACTGGGATTATGAGCCTTGGTATCATTTTTAGGTGGGTGCCGGGGATCGAACTCATGTCCTGGTGCTTACAAGGGAACCTTTACCATTCCTGCAGCCCCCTGTTCAATTTTCCATGTGCATTGATTCCAAGTAATGTACCCTTGTGGTTTGTCTCCCGAAAGCCACATAATAGTACAGACAAAGCTTTTATTTTCTACCACCCACTTGTGCGTATCTAAGCACTAAGCTGAGGGGCGAGGCTCGCCTGCTGCACTTGCTCAGTGTCTGAGGTCTCCACGGCTTTCTGCTTTAGATTTTCTGTGGGCTCCTGGGGATGCCTGGATTAGAGCTTTGCGTGTTCAATTTCTCTAGAGACTCCGTACAGCGTGTTACTAAGCGTAAGCAGCGCATACATGAGCAAAAACGCCCTCAACATGATTATATTTCTGCAAGTCAACACCTTTTCCTGAGTCCATTGTTCTTTTCTAAAGCAGTCAGACAAATTAAGTGATTATGATATATCATGTAGCCAGGAGAATCTCTTTGTTTGGCGTAGGAGAGATCAATACCAGAAGCGCATGGGATGGCCTTTTCCTCTCTTTCTCTAGCAGCTCCCTGTGCGTGGGTTTAGAAATGCTGATCCCACATGGAGAATGACAGTGATTCATGTGAAGCCCAACCTCGTTAGAAACCCGCGTCCTCTCCAGGCCCTTTGCCACTGGTGTGGCCGTGGAGATCTAGAAAAAGTAATAATTGGTTTGATGCGCAAGTTTAACTGTAATTTTTATAAATAAATGTAGTACTTAAGCTCTGGGACAGTGCAGGCTTTTGTTTGTTTTTAGTGGGTTAATTTAAACCCAATACAGAGCGGTGGGTTGTTTCTGTGCATTCTGTGATGCGATCTCATCTTCTGTGCTTATATTATCTTCAGTGTCGCCCACTCTGACCATTCTGCTGGAAACCGCCACTGGTCCCCCGGCAGTCCCAGTGTCTTTTTCCTGTCTCCTGTACTAACACATGAAATTCTGTGAAACTAGCATTCCCCCACTGTCCTTCTTTAAAATCTAGATTTTAATTTATTATTTTGGGAGAGGCTCAAACTGGCTTTAAACTTTCTGTTTGCCTTAGTTAGTGTTCTCTTGCTGTAAAGAGACATGGTGACCAAGGAAATTTATAAAAGGAAGCACTGAATTGGGGGCTTGCTTACAGTTCCGAAGTGTTAGCATTGCCGTCATGTCAGAGCGCCTGGCAGCAGGCAGACAGGCAGGCAGGCAGGCGTGGTGCAGGAGCAGCAGCTGAGAGCTTACATCTGATCCTCAAGCACCCAGTCGGCATGGTAGGAAGGTAGGGAGCAGGAGAGAAAGAAAGAAACATCAAAGATGACACACCTCCTCCCAAAAGGCCACACCTCCTAGTTCTTCCTAAACAATTCTACCCATGAGGAGCAGAGTTTTCGAATGTGTGACCCTATGGGAGCCGTTCTCGTTTAAACCACCACTCTGTCCTACCTCAGCCTCCTGAGTGGGTGTTAGTGTTATAGACACACACCACCGTACCGAGCTTTGCCACTTTAACAGTAGACTGCAGACCCTTTGGCTGAGTTCCTCTCATGCTAGGTTCTCAAAAAGTATTTGGAGATAGTTACTAAGTGAATAGTTACTTGAAAACTTTTTCTCCTAAGATAGTTATTAGCATCTCTTGAGTTTTGAAGGAAGCTAATCCTTCTATGATCTTCAAGAGCTTCTGGTCTTCTTATGAGAGGACATCTTAAAACCATCAATGCATGCTTTTTAAATACCTTTTCACTGCACAGAAAAGCTGATTTCCCATCACTGGGAATGTGGGCAACAGGGCCCCTGATTTTAGATGTGGCTTTCTTGAGCTGGTGGGCACAGAGCTTGCTCAAGGTCTGTTTTGTGCCCACTTTTCAGAACCAAGCACGGAGCTTAGGTAGGGGAGTCCTTTCACAGCTGTTTGTAAGCAGCCCTCCCTTAACAGGGTCCAGGAGAGCCAGTAAGTTCAGTCCAGAGGTGACTCTGCCCCAGTGCCCACAGAAAGCGGCTGTGAACAAAGCGAGAATTCTCAGCAGCACAAGCCTGTGCTTTCCACAACTAGAGGTGGAATTATCTATCCACCCACACGTGTAAGATGTGATTGTATAACTTAAGAGAGATTAGAGTTTTTTAATTAAACTTTATTATTAAAAGGTGTAAATAAAGAACATCACATAGCAGCACGAATCAGACCCAAAACCTATATATACATCTTGAAAGAATGTTTCACCCGGTTTTCTTTCTGGCAGGAATAACTTGTTTTACTCTTTTTACTGTAATATTACTAGGCTGGAAAGAGGAATTTTCTTGTTCTTTCCAATTTGTCTTTCTGTGTCAGCCAGCTTTCTGGTATCAGTACGTGAGGTGAGAGGGCTTTTGGTATTTAGTTTTGAAGGATCCAGTCACAGTCACATGGATGTAGTGCCTTTGGGCTGTGGAAGGCTGCAAACTGCAGTACAGTACAGCAAGGATGCTCACCTTCTGATGCCCAAGAAGCAAAGACAGGAAGAGAAGGGGCTGAGCCTCTGAGTGCCATCAAAGACATAACCTAGTGACCAGAGGACCTCCCATAAGGCTCTACCTATTAAGATTCTGTTCCCCTCTCCCTCTCTCTCTCATACACAACAGTAGCACCAACTTGTAACCCTTAACATGCAGGCTTTTGTAGAGCAGGTAAGATCCAAACATTCAGCGCCTGCTACCAACTCCCCACTCACCTGCCCTTTCTTTCATATTTTATAGACTGAACCTGCCTTATCACCAGGTGCTGTTTAAGGCACCAATAGCAGCATCATGGCATTTTAAAAGGTCATTTCCTGATACCAGGCCTCGGGGTCACCTGCTGCTGAAGATCTAGAGATTTTATTTGACTCCCAGGGCATCATAGGACAACCTGTGGTTATTACAGGTACTGAATCCTAAGCTGAAATCCAGGGGTGTGACTTGAGTCATTGGAATGGCCAAGCATTTTGGTTTTGAATGGGCTTTGAAAGAGGTGAGCACACACACACACACACACACACACACACACACACACACACACACGATGTGATGTGCACACTTTGGGTCAGCTCCTCCTGTGGAAAGACCGTGATAGATCACTGTGGTAGCTGAATTACTGTTACATGGGAGTCACCTTTTTCTCTCTCCAGTAACCTTCCTTAGAAAGGATTTTAACAGCCATTTTATAAGTTATGAGTAGGCAACATTATTTAGAAGTCTTATTAAATACAAGACAGTGCAATGAGTAATTTGTATGGATAATCTCACTTATCTTCAACCTAGGTGACCAGCACTATTTTAAGCTCCAGGGTGTGCCTGAGGACACTGGAGGCTGTCAGGGCTAGAATTGTTTCAAATTATAGTGTGTTAGCAGACACTCGAAGAATGCAGTGAAATACACAGTTGGATCCCAGGCAGTGTGACACAGAGCTACAGGCTAACCACTGTCCTGAACTACTACTACTCAATTGTGGAGTAATATCAGTACTGCCATTTGTGAATACTCTGAAGCTGGCATTAAAACTCTTTACACTGATGCTATGCAAAGTTATATGTTGAGTTTTAAACTGAAGAATGAACTTGGGGTATGCTATCTATCCATTAATATTTTAATAGTAGCATTTCATTGAGTCCTGGATTAGTTTTTTTTTTTTTTTTTTTTGGAAAGAATGCTGATAAATCACATTTTAGCCAGACAATAGTGAATAATGCAAGATCTGAAAAGGAGAGTAGCTGCTCAGTGTAGGTGCTGGGAACTGAACAACAGTCCTCTGGAAGATGACCATGTGTTCTTAACCCCTGAACTATTTCTCCAGACCCTGACTTGGTTTTTACCTGGAGTAAGAGATGTGTATTTAGTTCCAGTCCTCTAGATGTAGATATCCAGTTTCATCAGTACCCTTGGTCAAAGTGGCTTCTATCTTTCCCAATATATGTTATTTTGGCATCTTTGAGAAATTAGATGTCTGTAGCTGTGTGGGTTAATATCTAGGGCCTCTGTTCTATTCCATTCGTCTGCGTATCTACATCTGTGGCAGGACCATGCTGTTCTTGTCACTGTGACTCTGTAGTATAGTTTGAGATCAGTTATTGCTGCGTTGGCTATTACGGTCTTATGTGTTGTCATATGAGTTTTGGATTGTTGTAGTTCTGTAAAGAGTGTTGTGCTTAGGCAAATGGATGGAGCTAGAAAACATCATACTAAGTGAAGTAACCCAGACTCAAAAGGTGACTCATGGTATGCACTCACTAATAAGTGGATATTAACCTAGAAAACTGGAATACCCCAAACATAATCCATACATCAAATGAGGTACAAGAAGAAAGGAGGAGTGGCCCCTTGTGCTAGAAAGACTCAGTGAAGAAGTATAGGGCAAAACCAGAATGGAGAAGTGGGAAGGGGTGGGTGGGAGGACAGGGGGAGAAAAGGGGGCTTATGGGACTTTCGGGGAGTGGGGGGCTAGAAAAGGGGAAATCATTTGAAATGTAAATAAGAAATATATCAAATAATAAAAAAAAAGAGTGTTGTGGATTTTGGTGGAAGTTGCATTGAATCTGTATATTGATTTTCCCAGTGTTCTGGTGGTCATTGAGCCTAGGAGGTCTTTTCTTCACATAGTTTTTTTGTACTTCCGTTCTAACAACCTCATAGTCTTAGCTTTCATGGTTGTCTTAGGGTTTTACTGCTGTGAACAGACACCATAACCAAGGTAAGCCTTATAAAGGACAACATTTAATTTGGGGCTGACTTACAGGTTCAGAGGTTCAGTCCAGTATCATCAAGGTGGGAACATGGCAGCATCCAGGCGGGCATGGTACAGGAGGAAAGTTCTACATCTTTATTTGAAGGCTGCTAGCAGAATACTAACTTCCAGGCATTTAGGACTAGGGCATTAAAGCCCATACCCACAAGGCCACACCTACTCCAATGAGGCCACACCTCCCAAAAGTGCCACACTCTGGGCCATGCATATATATCACAATGGTGATGACAGTAGAAATTAAATACTAAAATAGTAACCAAAGCAATCTGTTGTGACATGTATTAGCTACTGGTTCTGTTGTTACAGTGTGAAGTGTCTGGCCATAGATCAATCAATCTATGTGGAGATGAATATATGAGTAAGTAATAAATAAAAATGAGTGAATAATTAAGAAATTCACAAATGTATTAGAAAGCAATAATGGAAGTCTAGCATGACATCACAAGAACACCTCAGCACTTGGAAGGCTCAAGCAGGAGGATTATGATTTAGAGAAGAACGTTAGCTGCATAGCTAGAACCTGTCTCAAAAGTGTATCTTTAATGAGTGATTGTCATTTATTACTTTTATGTTATTTTAAAATGAAAAGGCAGGGACTCTATTTCCTCATAATAGGAATAAGATGTGCTCTGATACAAATCCTCATTTTAGAGACAATTAAAATCATTAGTAACCCAACCACTCAAAGGCCTATTTGAGGTTCTCTTTCAATTTATATTATTGTCAACAAGATGATACAGGTACAATTTTCTGGATTATTTCAGTCGGTACTGTATTACAGATGTTTACTCAAAGCAGTGCTATAGGTCCTCTTGAAAATTTCTCCTGAACAAAGATTCTAAAACATTATGGCGTATCTGGCATATGTAGTTTGTTTTATCCATCCAGGAGTCTGTTCTGTAATGCTGAGAATTAATTGAGATTGTGATACACTTGACATATCGCTGCCATTGAGATGCTCTGTTTTGGGGGAAGGCATAGCAGACAGCAATGCCTGGGCTCCGGCAAGCTCTGCAAAGGATCTGGAAATGGACTTGTGTGCAGTCAATCAGAGGGCGTCAATCCGTCGGTATTGACCTAGGGAGTAAAGGCCTGAAGGACTAGCCTGCTCTGCACAGGCAGTGTCCAGCAGGGTGGGGAGTTGGCTGTGGTAAAGGTTCAGTGGGTAAGTCGCAGGTTCTGGAAGCAACCAAAATCATTGTTCTCTGTATTCCTGTCAGACGCCATGGGTCCACGATTAGAGGATACAATCTATAACTAAGCACTTTGTAAGAAGAAAGATGGGTTCTTGGTTCTCTATGTGCCAAGGTGTTTCAGCTGCCTGTGCAGCCTCTGAGACAGGCTGTCTTCAGAAGCCCTTAGAAACTGTTTTCTGCTTTCTTCTGGGGGACTTTGTTTGCTTCTTCATAATTAGCAATAATTTTTCCTTCTCTTGCAAAGCATCTTGCCAATTGTGTACAGGCAATTCCACTGGCCTCCTCTCAGGGACCTAGCAGCTGCTTGTGTCATGACCTACCATTGCCAGTGTGTGGCAAATAAAAGAACCCGCCCTCCACCCCAGCTCTCGCCCTGTTCCCTGTGTTCTCTCTCGTCCTCCCTCCCTCTCTGCCCCCTCTTTCCCTCTCTGTCTCCCTTTTCTCTGCCCTCATGAGTCTGTTCCCATTTGTCTGCCTGTCTACATGTCCACATGTCTGTCTCTATCCCATCCCCAGGTCCTCACTCTTCCCCCTCCCCCAATAAACCCCTTTACACCAGATCTGTTGCATGGCCTAATTTCTCAGGGTTGCACCTTGGCTCTGGGCTGCCACCAGGACCCCCTCACCACATATTTCATAACACAAAGACCAACACATGTGTTCCTTAACATGAGCAGTGTCAAGACATTCTTATTTCATTTGTGAAGATACTATATCACAGCTATTTGCAGATTTGCGCAAGTTAGTAAGAAGTGGAGATAAAATGTATTTTCATTCCTTCAGAGTATATCGGGAGGGAGAATGGGAAGGTTCAGAAAGCACCTCTCTTCTGAATGGCATTGTTTAATAGATGCAGTTTATTAGCAGAGTCACACAAGTACAGCCAGAGCAGCATTTGCATTGAATTGAGCATCCGAGCCAACGTCATAAGATATTGAAGCTAATGAAAAACTATGTAGACAATAATGTGTACGACCTGATGGCTTTGACTGCGTTTTTCCCCTCGCTGAATTGATTGATTGGTTTTGTGTCATACCAATGATGTGGCTGAAAATAAGAAGAAAAACGAAGACTTTCATAATCAAATAATCCGTCAAAAGGCAGCCGCTAAAACCACTACTAGGATGTAAGATTGAAAACCCGAAGCTGTGAACGTATCCATAACCGGTGTCCTACAAATATCAATAAGCTCAAGAAAACCTTTCCTTCTGTCTCTGTAGAAGGATTTCAGACATTTGACCTAATTGGCATCATATTATGATGTTTGAAAGCAGAATATGTGCAGGAGGGAGATGAGCTATGTCCAGGGTCCCAGGGTTCAGGAGTGCAACTGTCGAAGCTCTCAGGAACTCATGTTCCCTGCATCTCTTGCTGTCTCAATTTTCAGGTCTCCACTGACAACCAAATACTTTGCATGATGAACTTTAGCACATTCAGCTTTTACCATGAATATGAGTTTAATTTCATGAAGTATTTTAAGTTTTAAGTTATTGTGTCTGTGTGCACACCTGCACTCCCTCACAGCCTTGGTCATGCGTGTTGCGTGGAGGACTACTTTGTGGAGTCATCCCATTCCTTCTACTTCCACGTGGGTGCTGGGGATCAAATACCCCACCCACCTGGCTCGTGCAGCAAGCACCTCAATCTATCAAGCCATCGTGTTCAAGAGCAAAAGCATCACTTCATAGTTGTTGAGTTAGTGCTGCTCAGTGCAAGCTATGTCAAGGAAAGGTTGCTACCAAATCATGTTATATTTAGTTTGTTTTCTGTTTGAACCTGTATATTGTATATAGTTTTTTAAGGGGGTTAGGGATTTTAAGACAGTTTTGCTCTGTAGCCCAGGTTAATTTGAAGCTCATAATGTAGCCCAAGCTGTCCTCACTTCTGGCTCAGCCTCCTGTTTTCTTAGACTATAAACATGAGCTATCACCTCGCATAAATTTGAAGTCCATACCCCTCTTTCTTGACAGAGAATGGCAAAATCTTTGGGATTGTCACTAGAATCTTATGTTTGAATTAGTATTAATCATGATCCCTCTCACCCCTGTTTTTGGGGGGTTTGTTTGTTTGTGAAGTTTTATTTTTGTTTTGTTTTTGTTTTTTTTATCTTGGTTAAGAACTACTTAAAGACTTCTCACTTCTTATTTGAATGTGAATGCTTTCTAAGCTTCAAAATTCTTATTTTAGGATTCTTCTCTCATTTTCTTTTTAGGTCTAACCTTGTGCCCCCTCCACCTTTTCTTTGGTGTTTTAAAATGTGTTCTTCAGAAGAATCCTAAAAGTATACATGATAAATTCGAGTGCCCCTACATGCCTGAACATTTACCTCACCTCATATTTAGCAGATTTGGCAGGGATTTGGATTGACTAACAATCACCCATTATCATCTTCCACCAACCTTTCTGTAGACTCTGGCACTCAGTATGGTGGAGAAAACAGTCATCCTGATCTTTGTTTCTGCCTTTCCCCTTTTTGTGCCCTGCCCTGGCACCCTTCTCTTCTGCCTCTTAAATAAGTGTCTAAAAGCACTTGCGAGGAAAGCGTTTATGTGACTTCTAGATTATAGTCTATCATTGAGGGAAGCCAAGTCAAGACTTCAAGGCCAGGCCCCTGGAGGAACGCTGCTCACCAGCCTGCTTCAGGCCGACCTTCAGCCTCCTTTCTTATACATCCCAGGTACCTGGATGTGGCACCGCCCATAGTGGAGCGGTCCCCTGATATTATCCAGCCATTTAGAAAAGGCCTCCATAGCTATGCCTCAACAGCCAACTGAGGGATGCAGTTCAACTGAGGGGCCCTCTTCCCAGGCGTGTCAAGCTGATAACACAGCTATGTATATATTAGCAACACTTTATTGTTTGTAAATTAAAAAAAAAATCAGGTGGAATAGATGTGGCTGTTCTTGGCTTATCTTTATACCTGGGTCTGGCTAACTGCTTCAGTTTCTTTCTCTTTAGAGTAATGAAAGACCCTGACCAAAGCAATACAAAAGAAGTTTGTTACTGGGGTTACAGTTTCAGAAGTTTAGATCCCATGATGGTAGAGCAGAGGCATGGCAGCAGGAGCAGCTGCTGTCTCACATCTTGATCTAGGAGCATGAGGCTGAGAGCACATTGAAAATGGCAGGAGTCTTTGGAAACCTCAAAGCCCACCTCCAGTGACACTCCACCTCCAATTAGGCCACGCCTCCTAATCCTTCCCAAACACGGCCACCTTGGGACCAAAGTGCTTAAACATATGAGCCTGTGGGGCCATTCTCAGTCAGACCACCACAGATTCTTTCCATGGTCTCAGCTCAGGAAACTCAAACTTCTCCCATCGTTGGTTTTCCTCTTGCTTTCAATGTTTTTTGTTCTGTTCTGTTTTGTTTTTGTTTTTGTTGTTTGATCAGGAATTCTTCCAATTTTACATTGACTGTTTTCTCTTCCCAATCAGCGTTTGATGTTTCGGTTCTGTTTGCTGTCATGGATTTGCTGAGAGAATTATATTTATATGACCACCAGCCTCCCATAAACATAAATACAACCAGGAACTTGGTGTAATACTGTATCTAAGTATTACAGACAGATTCTGGAATTAAATTGTGGTTTGAAAGTGCAGCCAAGTTGTGTAATCTCCCTATTTCCTGCCTTCCCTGGTAAGTGGGAATAATGGTACCTGTCATGTAGGACTGGTGGTAGTAATTAAATGGGTTTTTACTATGAGTAAAGAATTGGATTAGGTTTGCATGGATGGTCAATTCAAATCTTTTAAAATATAAATTATATATGTGTGCATTACATATTTGTTATTTATAATAATAATATTGCTTTATCTTTCTTCTTTGTCTGGGTAATGTCTTTACTACATTTCAGATTTTCTTTGAACAATGATAATGCGTTTGTTTTGCTGATCTGTCTTTTCCTAAGGATGTGTGTATATCATCATTGAATTGGCTTTATCCACTAATATTTTCTATTAATTGGGATGGGGAACAGCTGTGATTTCATTGAATATATTTGCTTTACTTTCTAACCTTCATTGCTGAATCTCTCTTCTACTGTAGGGACTTTGGTTTATAGATACATTTTTCTGTTTAGTTATCATATGGTTCACTGATAGTGTGTGTGTGTGTGTGTGTGTGTGTGTGTGTGTGTGTGTGTGTGTGTGTTTGAAACAGTGTTTCTCTGTGTAACAGAGCCCTGGCTATCCTAGATCCATTTTATAGACCAGGATGGCTTTGATCTCACAGAGATACTCCTGCCTATGTCTCCCCATTGCTGGGATTAAAGACATGAACCACCATACCAATTATTTCTTTATTTTTTTAGTTGTTTTCCCTCTCTTGTTGCAAGATATTTGATCATACCATGAACATCAAGATTGTATTATTTACTGAAAAAATTGTTTCTAATTGTGGCTCAGCCTTAGCACACACCTTTAATACCTCTGGCTGGAATACAGACACACCCTTAATATACAGCTTTAATCCCAAACAATAAAGGTGAAGTTTGTTTGTTCATAGAAGGAAGCACCATGTTTAAAGTGATGTCTAATTGAGTAGCAGAGAAAGATTTGACATATAGGATATGCCCAACTCTTATGAAAAAGAGGCTTCTTGCAAGAAAGCGGTACAGAAGAAGAGAGAAAGGAAGAATGGCAGTTTTACCAGGAGAGTTTTAGAGACAGGTTGAAGAGAGGACAAGCTAGACACCAGTAAAGACAGAATGAGCCAGGAAATGAGAAGAAACCAAAAGATTAGAATTTATTGTCAAAGTCAGTATAAGGCCAAGCAGAGCAATTCAGTCAGAGGCCAAGAGAAGCCATATTGAATCAGTCAGCTTGGAGAGGCATTTTGAGCCAGAACAGCTGAGTTGAATCAGTCAGCCAGAGTCCAGGACGAACTAGGATGGGGTGAGCTTATTTAGCAGCAAGTCTCAGAGGCTGAATATTGGGCCTAGATTAGATTGTACAGAGGCTAGAAGCCTCCAGGACTAGACCTAGGAGACAACAATTACATCAGAGAAATAAAAGATAATTTTTACACCCTTTCTCGTGTTTGTTTCATGCGGGATAGTTTTTCATTGCTAGAGTCTCAACACTAACCATTTCTTCCTCCATGACTTGTCTGTTATTCATCATATCCAGTGTAATTTTCATTGAGGATGTTGATGATTTTCTCCACAAGACCAATTCCCACAGTTTAGACTTTCTTTTATAGCTTTCCCATTTAACCCTTAGCTTTTCATTCCAGGATCTTGAAAGTAAGAAATTCCTCGAAACAATAGTACTAATGAATGGTTCTGTCCCCTAGTCCTGTGTCCTTTCTGAATCAGTGTCTGTCATTGCTTTTTCTTTTCCTTATAAGTTGTGTTTCCTGCCATTTTCCAGTTGGTTATCAAACTGAATTTTATCTGGCTTGCAGGTTGTATATTTTTATATTTCTTAAAAATATTAACTCATGTACAATTTTCCCTGCCACTGTCCTCAGGGAGACCTTCCCTGCACACTGTTTAACACTCTTGTCAGGCTCCATGCCTGGCTTGCCTGAGTATGTCTAGCTGGACACCATGTCACTTGTGCACAGATGTGTGTGTCATCCAGCTCAGTCATTACTCAGAGGCCAGGCTCTTGTCTTTTCATTACTGAATCCTAGAGCCTAGGACAACTCTCAGGCACACTGTAAACCCTTAGTGCATGTGTTAAATAAATTAATAGCTGAATGCCAGGTACTATGCTGCATGCCTTCTACACACTATTCTTGAGTCCTGAGATGTCACTGCTATCCTAGAGCAGTTTCTACACTGGAACTTTTCCAGGACCACAAAATGAGAAAAGGGTTTTCTATGTAGTGGAAATAATAAGAAAATGTCCTGAATTGGCTCCATCCTGGCTAACCAACTTCCTTTCCAAAACCCAGAAGGAAAAAAAAGTGTTAGCAGCACTGGGTACATTTTACATTTTCAATGGCAATATAACAGGGTTAACACCTGTTATACACTTCTCTTGTACTGGTGTCCCTTCTACTCCTCTGCCTCCATTGTGAACTTAGTATTTGTGAAGAGTAACTGTAGAACTTTGAAGACATAACCATCTTGGGCAGGAGATGGGATGGCACTTCTTGAGTCAGCCAGAGCATAATGTGTCTATGATGGTTTGTATATGTTTGGCCCAGGGAGTGGCACTATTCGGAGGTGTGGCCTAGTTGGATTGGGTAGTGTGTCACTGTGGGCATGGGCTTTAAGATTCTCTTCCTAACTACCTGGAAGCCAGTCTTTTCCTAGCTGCCTATGTCTTACCCATGGCCTTCAAGCTGGTCAGTCTGAGGGTTACCTAGTACAGTAGGTTGAAACTTACCAAGGCTCTGTCCTTTGATCTTTAGTAGACTTACCAATTGAAGGGGCTGTTGTGAGACAACCCCAGTATCCAGACTGGAGCAGTTTTATCTGCTCAGCAGATGGAAACTACTTTCATTGTTGCCTGACTGTTTTGATCAAATCAGGGACTTGACATTAAGAAGGAGCCCAAGTTGAAGCCGTCCGACTCTTGCATCTGTTTTTGGAAAAGTCTTTCTAGTTCTCTTTCTGACAAGCTCTTGGAAGAAGGATTATTTTCTTTGGTGAATTAGGAAACAAGATATTTTTCTAATAAGCAATGGATGTATATCTGAGCCTTTGAAGCATATATGTATTTTAGAAGAAAACATTTTCCTCAAATCATAAAGAAAAGGATTGAGGAAGAATTCTTGAAGAAATGGATTGGTTATATGAAATATTGATTAAACTGATAAAAATTTTTCCTGTAAATTTTTAGAAAATGGGTTTCTTTAACTGAGTTTTGCAGTAGAAGAATATATAATTCAAAGATATACAAAAAGTGTAGGTAGCGTTTACGATTGATAATATGTATGACTTTAGATAGTTGTTTACATATAAAGCAAAAATACAACACTATTGGGCTCTATTTTCATAATAAAAGTATAGAAACTTTTATGTCCTGTGTTAAATATGAGTTCATATACTTTGGATTAAAGTATGGTCTTTTTGTTTTTGTTTTATTACTCTGGGCTGTCCTTTATTTATTTTTTTCAAAGGGTTGGCTAAAACTGGAAGTTAAGCTTGGCAATAGTCTCTCTTCTTGTTATTTCAGGCTCTCACTTAGAAAACAAGGGTGAGACAGACTCTGGAATGGCGGTAGCTCCTTATTTCCTTTCCTGCCAGGCTGTCCGCACTCCTGGACCTGAGCCTTGTGTTTTCATGAGCAACTCACAATGCTTCTCATCCCTGTCCCCAGTCTTGACCCACTGACCCAAGAATCAAGAAAATGTCATGTTAGTGCCTACTAATTAGTGAGCCCAGAGCACCTCTGCATCTGGCCTTTCAACCTCCTGGAAGTGGGAGCACTAGCTGTCACTCACATCATGCCAGGAAAATGAGCCCTCCCTGCATTTGCCTTGCTTTGCAAACAGCGGGATAAGCCCAGCTGAGACTGGAGATGAATATGCAGGTTAGGAAGAAATTAACCTAAAATGCACTGTTGTTTGCATGATTGTCTCAGGTGACACAGTGCCTTCCTCAAAGTACCCCACAGGGTGCCGCGTGGCTGAGTCCTCAGATCTGTACCATCTTAGTCATTTGATGAAGTCGTTTCATGGGAAGGATATTCTCTCAACTGAAAAAAAAAGATTTAGCATTTGAGAGCATGGAAGTTTCCCCATCTGTAGACACAGTCTTAGAGAGTGCTGCAGTGAGTGGGTGAGCATTTAGTTCGAGGGCTCATTAATCAGTGCTGTTGGGTTGGGGTCTCCAGAGCCTTCTGGGTTTGGGGAGAATCGGCTTCTGTAATTAAAGGGATGAAATATATCACAGTCACAAACTTACCACATCGACAATTGAGGGTTTCGAACTAGCAGAATTAATCTCTTTAATTTTTTCCTTAGGTGTTTAAAATAGAAGTGCTAATGAATGGAAGAAAACATTTTGTTGAGAAACGGTACAGCGAATTCCATGCCTTGCACAAAAAGGTAACCTAGGTTTCATGCTTTTTCTCTGTGTGGCCTGTGGTATAGTGTTAAGTCTGTTCTATGACCCTCAGAGCATTACTGTCTACTGTGTATACAGTTTCTTTATAATGCCATTATTTTTTTTAAAATAAATTGTTAAGTGTGTTTGGGTTTTTTTTTTTTAAATAAATGGATTTCCTGTTGCAATTGCATATTCAAATCTGAGGCAGTATGCTGTTTGCAGTGTATTGCTTCTAATATTAAAGGTTTACAGTGAATAAGACCAACACCTTCTCCTGTCTAAGAAATGCATTATATATTCTTTAAGAAAAGAAAAGAAACACAAGAAATCATTATATAGGAAGAGATTTATTAAATTCAATTTAAATGTTGTGTACGTAGACAAGGTTGTGTATGTATACATGTGTGTTCGAACGGAGTACATGGAAGAAGGTCCCAGCCCACAGCTGTCCTCTGTATGTGAAGAGCAGCTGTACCAGAATGACTGATGCCTTAGCTCTGGGGTACATTTCAAAGTTGTAGATTAAAGAAACAGGAATGCAGAAGTAGCAACCAAATTGAAAATGAATAATTAAAAAAATAGCTCCAACCCAGCCTTAACTTTTTTATGGTTTGTAAATTATTTGCATCCTAAAATTTTCATAATAGTATTAATAACCTATGAGACATCCTGGAAGAAAGTCACAGATGATGAGTCAACTCATGCTCATCTTTCTTCTTTCACACATCTGTGTCTAGAAGTGCATCACATATGTTTATATATATATATATATATATATATATATATATATATGTATGTGTGTGTGTGTGTGTGTGTGTACATGTATGAAACATGTATGAAATATATTCATGCACAGAATGTATGCTCTAATTAGATAGTGGGCAAGAAGAAGCTAGAAATACATTAAGTTAGGAGAGTTTTATGCTTATAATTTTATGCTTTTTAATGCCTACATAAGTTTTCTGGGACACTTGGCCTTATTAAAATATGTGTTAAATCTGGATGAGGGAGCTAGAGAGATGGCTCAGCGTTTGAGAGCACGGACTGTTCTTACAGAGGTCCTGCGTTCCATTCCCAGCAACCACATGGTTGTAATGGAACACATCTGTAATGGGATCTAATGCCCTCTTCTGGTGTGTCTGAAGACAGCAACAGTGTACTCACACACATAAAAATAAATCTTTTTTAAAAAAACGTCTGGATTAGAAGGCTTTTAACATTTCTTATAAGTTTTTTCCACTTTAATCAGAGAATAAAGAATTAAGTCTAAACCTTAACAGGATATTACTGAAAGATTAGCAAGCCTGTTTTCCTGTTTTGTTTGTTTAATTTTAGATGGGGCAGAGGGGGAGTCTCACTCTGTAACTCTGACTGACTTAGAATTCTCTCTCAGATACTCCTCTGCCCCTCCTCCCTGGTGCTGGGAACCTTCAGGCCCACCTCCTCCCTTCTTTTTAGAGGTGCTCCAAGATTCTCTGTTAGGGCAGCAAACAGTTTAATTCTCCAATTAGAATTTCATCAAGTTTAGGTTTCCTCCCAGAGAAACCATGCAAGTGCCCACAGATCTATCAGGTGTTGCCAGGAGACCGTTTAAAAGAGCACCCGCTCAGGGAGACCTCAGAGAAAAACCCACATAAAATGTGGGTCTCGCTCGTTCTCCTGAAATTCTGTCTTGGTCTTTTTTTTTTTTTTTTTTTTTTTTTTTTAAGCAAACAAATTCTGTTAGGTATTTGGAAGGTTGAGACCAGGTTTCTCTCCACCACCATGAAGCATTTCCCAGTCAGTCAGGCCTGGGCAGCTTGTCAGGTGCAAAACCCTTCCTAAAGTACTAGGTCAGCATGAAGTACTCTATGACCAACACAGCGCAGCTGAGCTCTCCAGATACCAGGGGATGGACGCCAGGAGAGACACAGCAGGGGGCCTGCCAATTAGGCTGGCCCTGTCCTTGGGTCAGCCAGCCCTGCTTGAGTGCAGGTGGCTTGCTGACTTCCTGCTCTAGGACAATTCCTTTTCCTTCTCCTCTGCAATCGAGCATTGTCAAATAAAATAAAATAATAAAATGAAATAAAACAAAACAAAACAATATAAAACAATTCCTGTACTTTCTAGGACTTTATTCTTTCAATTTCCACAGTTTCATTAGTAATTGTATCCAGTTTTTCATAATGAAGCTTGTTAGAGTAAATAGAGGAGTAATTCTCAAATCTCTGTCACAGGGCGGGCAGGCCGTTGGAGTGTCCTGTCTGACTTCACACAGTGCAGAGAAGGGACAGCCACTTCTGTGTTAGAATTGGTGGGGAGGCAAATTCAAGTAACAGTGAGATATAAAAGTTCACATCAGTCTGTAATCTTTTTTTTTTTTTTTGGAATAAGTTTTTTTATTGAATATATTCTTCATTTACATTTCAAATGTTATTCTCTTTCCCAGTTCCCCCCTCCCAGAAAAATCCCAACCCATCCTCCCTCCCCCTACCTCCATGACGATGACCCTCCACCCATCCCACTCCTACCTACCCTGCCTCAATTTCCCCACACTGGGGCAACTATCAAGCCTTCATAAGACCAAGGACCTCTCCTCCCACCAATGCCCAACAAGGCATTCCTCCACCACAAATGCAGCTCGAACCACCTGGTTGATGGCTTATCCCTGGGAGCCCTGGGAAGTCTGATTGGCAAAAATCATCGTTCTTCCCACGAGGTTGCAGACCCCTTCAGCTCCTCCAGTCCACCCTCCAACTCCTCCATTGGGCACCCTGTACTCAGTCCAATGGTTGGCTGCTGGCATCTGCCTCTGCATCTGTAAGGCTCTCAGGGCCCCACTCAGAAGCTCATAGCAGCTAAGAATCAACTGGGTACCTCATGCAAGCTTTCCCGCCATGCCCCCCACCTGGCAGCCTTATCCCCCCTCAGGTCCCATGTGACTGTGTTTACTGAAATGCTTTCCTCGGGCTGCACTTAGGTCATCTTCTGCTATTGAATTTTCTTGAAACATTTCCTTGTCATCACAGTGTATGAGGCTGGCTCCACACCTGCCTTGATTTCTCTCGTGTTTTGTGTTCCGCTCTGTCCATGGAAGTGTTTGAGCAGTGCTCATAAGCTGGCTGCAGGGCAGCACGTGGGCTGTTCCGAAGCACTCTGCACCTTTACCAGGATGGATCCATCGCCCTTTGCCATGGCCTGCAGGCACACAAGTGCCTCCTTGTTGATCATTCTTGCTAGTTTTGAGGAAGAAGCTATTTGGGTTTGTCTAGTTAGTGTTAGGGGTGTATTTTGAAACCTTCCTCAGAATTTCTTTCTCTCTTTGTCGTAATTGCTTTCCTCTGCTGTTCTCATTTAGGTGTTGAGGAAGGGGCTGTTGGTACCCACCCTGGGCCTTTGCCTGCTGGAAGCACTGATCCATCCCTAGTTACATTTGTTTTTTCTGTATATTCATTATTTTCCTCTCAAATCTACTATATAGGCCAGGCTAGCTTTGAACTTACTGTGATCCTCCTGCCTCGGTCTACCAAGCGCTGGAATCACGGGCATGAGGCATTCCCCACTCTGGACATAAAGCTAAATCCTCTGGCAAGTTTGAGCAAGGACAAGAAGAGGGGCCTCCTGTTGCCTGCATACAGTCCTACACATACACACACACACACACACACACACACACACACACACAGAGCCACAAGGCTTAGAACTAAGCAGTTTGAGGTTCTGAATCCTGAAAGCCCTCTATCTGAATTTTCCAGAATGCTAAGTGCTGTCAACCTGTTTGTTTGTTTGTTTGTTTGTTTGTTTACTTGCAGTGCATTCCACTTGGCATTTGCTTGTGCGCCCCTGCCAGTCCGGAGTGGTGCTACTTTACATTGCGTCTCTGCTCTTCATCTTCCTAATTGTCTTCAGTTTGCCTTTGCCTGCTTTTCAAGGCCGTTCTCCCACTCTCTGTGCTTGAATTGCCTACCATGTCACAGACTGACTCTCCAGGCCAGTGTTCTCAAACCTGGCATTAGTTTCCTAGTGTTCTTGTAACAAAAAAAACAAAAAACCAAAATTGGCAACTTAGAACACTGCACATTTATTATCTTGTGCTAACCGGGTGGACAGGGCTGTGTTCCCATAGGTAAGTCCATTTTCTGCCCTTTGTAGCTCCCAACAACTGCCTACATTCCTCACGGCCACTTTCCATCCTCTAAGCTGACAGTCACCTCCTTTATTGCTTCTGCCTCTCTCATGACATCTACGATCACATCGCTCTCTCTGATCTTGTCTTAGTGTTTTCCTGCTGTGAACAGACACCACGACCAAGGCAACTCTTATAAGGACAATACCTAATTGGGGCTGGCTTACAGGTTCAGAGGTTTAGTCCATTATCATCAAGGCAGGAGCATGACAGTGTCCAGGCAGGCATGGTGCTGGAGGAACTGAGAGTTCTACATCATCTGAAGGCTGCTAGGAGAAGACAGACTCCAATATGGTTAAGAGGAGGGTTTTAAAGCCATGCCCACAGTGACACACTTCCTCCAACAAGGCCACACCCACTCCACCAAGGCCACACCTCCAAATAGTGTTATTCCCTGGACCAAGCAGATACAAACCAACACAGGCCTTGTTAGGTCTCTCTCAGGTTCGATGCCTCAGTATAGGGGAATTCCAGGACAGGGAAGCCGGAGTGGGTGGGTTGTTGAGCAGGGGGAGGGGGGATAGGATAGCGGGTTTTCAGAATGGAAACCAGGAAAGGAGATAACATTTAAAATATAAATAAAGAAAATATCTAAAAAAAAAGTACTTCACTCTCCCCTTTGAGGTTAACATTGGGCCCATCCCAATAATAGTCCAGGATAGCAGTCTCATATCAAGATCCTTAATTAAAACTCTTTCTGTAAAGCCCCTTTCTGTTGTTTAGGAATACCACTCACAGGCTCTGGGAATTAGAGATTCTCAGATGTTTTTGAAGGCATCATCATTGTGTTCATCTCCAGCCATCTACTGGCCAATCCTTTATCTAGTGTTCTCCTAAGGAAAGTTCATGCTAGCCACACCCAAGCGTGGCCTGTGCAGGTCTGCACGTCCTTGTCTTTGCCAGACTGAATGCCCGTCCATTTGCCAACTGGTGTGTTAAAAAAAAAAAAAAAAGCAGGACTTTCAAGTTCTTCAATGCCAGCTGCCTGTTTTCTACTCTTTATGGAGACTCCTGTTCCATTTACTATAGACATTTCTACCTAAACAATTTAAATTATAGTCTAATGCAAAGCTTAGTTATCTGATATCTCCAGCTGGCTTTGAGCTTGCTGTGTTGTATATTCCAGGGTATGGGAAAGCTCAAGATCTCTCACATGCTATAGTTCTAAGTGTGTGTGTGTGTGTGTCTGTGTGTGTGTGTGTGTGTGTGTCTGTGTGTGTGTGTGTAGCTATGCTTCCCCTACTCAGAGCCCCAGCATATATAGTATTTTTATTTATTTTATTTATATCCTTTGTATTTTTCACAAGGGTATTTATCTGATCTATGGGACACTGGAGGACAGGTCCCTCTAATCCTGGTTCTTCTATTGCTTCTACAGCACTAGGATGAGGTAGGAATGACAAATTCTCCACCCAAACAAAACAAGACTCCGTCCGGTTCTTTGTCCCCTACAGCTCGGGCATAGGCTCTTGTGATGGGTGAATGCCCAGCCTGTACCCCGATCACCCCTACCCTAGCCAAGAGTGCATCACTTTCCATGGCCATGCAAAGAGCTGTGCTCTCCAAGGTCCAAAATCTCATGACTGACAAGAAACTCTTACCCTTACTGCAGATGTTGAGCATATTTTACCCTTCGTGCCTCCCCAGCTGTTTCCTGTCAGTTCCAGCCCACCCCTTTATTCCCAATGTCTTCAGTGAAATATGGGGCTGGTTCATTTTCAGATTAATTATCTTCATCTTTTGTTATTGCCTGCTTTGGGGTTGAGTCAAGTATTACATTCTCTTCTATTCGACTTAATGAAGGACACATTTCAGATGAACCAAAAACTGCTATATGGGATCAAACCGAGAGAACAGCGTCCATGCACTGTCCCCGAAGGAACAAAACTTGGGTGACCATGTGTATATGAGAAGGTTATCTTTTGCCCTCCCAATGTCTCTATTTATTTAGATGATTTTGTTTCCTTTTTTTAAAAAAAAAAAATTGTCCTTGCTAAAAGTATTTCTGGTCCTCTCTGTAGAAAACTGTAAGTTTTTCTATCCACGTCATATGCTAGTGAGTCTTGACTGTCTGGAGTAAGTTCTCAGCAAGTTCTAACTGTAAAAAGGAAAAAAGAGTGATCACACACTGAACGTGTGTGTGTGTGTGTGTGAGTGTGTGTGTGAGTAAGCATGAGCGATTATCTACACACATCAGAAAGGTCCTTTTGCCTGGATGCTGTGTAGCAGGACAGTTAATCATCAGATGAAGTGGACAAGGAATATTTATCTTGCAAGCAGCTGAGCCCTACTGGAAACATGCTGTCTTGGCTTTGTCTCTCATCTAAATTCCTGCTCACCTCCTCATGTGTCATGAACGCAGTCTCTGCGATGATCAGCTCTCTCAGGATCCTCATGTAAACAAAAAAGATAATATTTTCAGAATATTTTCAGTGCTATTTCGTCAAGATGCAAAGGAAAGAAAAGGAGAGGAGACTGGTGGTGGAGCTTTTGTGGGGATCGAAGTCAGGTTGTGAAGCTTGCATAGCTGGCCTTCTTCCCTTTGCCCCCTTTGGAAACGTTCCTGTGTGGTAGTCTCTTACCTCATCCTCAGTCCCTGCCCGCCCCTGAGCGTCAGCCTTCCCAGTATTCTATTACAGCATAACAAATCACCACAGACACAAACGGGTAACTTTCAAAGAACAGTCGTTATATAGAGTCTCCACGGGTCCGGTGATGTCAGAGCTCTGCCTCGTCCCTACAGCTAGGTGTAAGCCCGCATCTGTACTCACTCAGGCAGACGTCTACCTGCATCTACGGGAGGGATGCCTTGTATCGTCGACTGTTAACCAGAGACAGCTCTTAGCTGTTAGAGGTCGCTTGAAGCCTTAGCCACTTATTCAAAGCCAGCAGTGTACTAAGCCCGAGGTGTACAGATACACCTCAGTGTAACCATGGAAGTGACTACTACCCTGCTGTAGTCACAGCTCCTGCCCACTCCCAAGCAGAAGGGCTATGTAGGCTGTAAATACCAGGAGGCCAGTTTGTGCCTTCTACGCACCACAGCCACTTTGCTGTGTTGGGACTTGACTCTCAAGGTGGTTTGACTTATTTCTATGTTTACAGATACTTTCTACAGTGTTCAGACTCCTGGGTCTACAGAATTCTGTATACTTTCTTGCATACTGTCTTCCCATGAACACCTAGAGGCATCTCTGGCCTACTCTCCCACCTCAGCAGCTGATCCCTTTCTATTAGGAGTGTCTAAGGATGTACACATAGAACCTTGACTAGCTTTCTTGAGCAAGTAAGAAATTTAGTGTGGTCCTTAGGAAACCTAAAGGCCATCAGTCCAAGTAACGGAGCAAGCCTCAGTGTCTATTGTCGTAAAGCTGTGACTTTACCTTTTCTCTAGCCTCACTATCTGTTGTTGTAA
Source organism: Apodemus sylvaticus (assembly GCF_947179515.1). Lineage (NCBI taxonomy): Eukaryota > Metazoa > Chordata > Mammalia > Rodentia > Muridae > Apodemus > Apodemus sylvaticus. The sequence goes on along the minus strand of NC_067484.1, from coordinate 44,563,265 downwards.
AGCTGTGACTTTAATTTTTCTGATTACAGCTGCTGTCACTCCAGTCTTTGCTTCACACTTCTGTCAGAAACAAATCCTACTGTCCTTCTGGGGAAGCAGAAGTTCTACCCAGTAGACTTATGCTGTGTTTTAATGAACACCTGTGTCACCTGACCACAGTGATGATAAGAGAATTTAAGAACTCAAGAATTTTAGGTTTAACATGGTAAACTCTGAATGACATTTTCCAATATTCGAGGGGATTAAATGCAAGACAGAGGTGACAGTAGCAAATGGGATTCTGTTGTTCTACCATGGAGGTGATCAGGCTTCTGTTACCACTCCCTACACCACCCAGCCGGTGCCTCATGGTCAAGGGTGTTTGCTCAGGCTTCATCCATTGGTCATGGATGTAAAAAGAGCGGAAGAAAGAAAGGAAGGAGCTGCTCTCTCCCTTTCTAGTCTCTGAGATCCTTTTTCTTCTCACCTCCCTACGAGCAGGATGGAGTCACGCTGTCACACATAGCTGGGGGTGGAGGTAGGGAAAGTGTGTTCTTCATTCACCCAAAACCTGGACTTGTTGATCTGGGGAATAACTAAGCCATTGGGTATTGTGATGGCTATTCCTGGTCAACTTGATGACATCTGGAATTCACTATGACCCAATCGGCTGAGTACATTATGAGAACGTTTTTTTTTTTTTTTTTTTAAATTAAGTCATTTGAAGGTGGGAAGACCCACCTTTGATCTAGATCTTTTGAAGTAGGAAGATTAGTCTTAAATCTGGGTCACACGTTTTTGATGACAGCCTATAAAGGACATAGAAGAAGGGAGAATTTGCTCTTTGCCTATTTGCCCTCACTATTGATGGCAAATTCCTTCCTTCCCTGACATTAGAACCTACTTCTTTGGGATTCCAGAGCACACTGGAGATCAGCTGAGACATCCTGCCCCATGAACTGAACTAAGATTGGATTCTTGGATTTTCATTGGTGGGCAGTGGTTGTTGGATTAGCTGGACCACAGCCATATTCATTCTGTCAGTTCTGTTCCTCTAGAGAACTCTCTCTAAAACAGTCATTGAGCTCAAACCTGACATTATGACACTGTTCACTAAACAGCAGGCAGCTAATCAGAACAGCTGCCAGAGGATATCCAAACCTGAGTGTCTATCGTAGAGCTGTGATGACCAAATATACTTTGCACAACCACAGTTCCCACCCTGCCCACATCTACTGCCAGCACCCACAGTCAAGACCATCCTCTCTTGCCTAGTTTTCCTTTGAACTAACTGGTCTGTGAGTTCCACCTCTATTTCGTTACACCCAGCATGTTCCCTCTTTTGTTGAAATCATCAATATACCTCTCATTTCAAATGATATCTAAATTCCTGCTGTGGCCCCCAAGACACTGAAATATATGGTGCACTGAGACTCAATCTCTTCTTGCTGGCTTTGAGACTCAAAGGCCTGACCCTCCCTTTCTGTTACTGTGTCTGCCCTAATAGTGTTGCTTGGGCTGCTCACCTGGCTTCCTTCAAATAGGATTCAGAGCCGGGCATGGTGGCGCACACCTGTAATCCCAGCACTCAGGAGGCATGGGCAGGCAGATTTCTGAGTTTGAGGCCAGACTGGTCTACAGAGTGAGTTCTAGGACAGCCAGGGCTACACGGAGAAACCTGTCTCGAAATACCAAAACCAAAACAAAACAAAACAAAATACAAACAAACAAACAAAAAACTCAAAGCAAAACTAAAAACAGAACAAATAGGATTCAGGCCATCCCTCAGACACTGTCTCCTCATCCAGGCCTTCTTCCCGCCATCCCATCCCACCCCCCAATTTCCAGCACTCTCAATATGACAGAATTTAGGGTCATGTGGGAAGAAGGAATCTTAATTGAGAAAATACTTGCATGGATTGGCCTGTAGGCAAGTCTGTCGGGAATTTTTTAAAATTGGTGATTGATGTTGGAGGGCCCATCTTACTGTGGGTAGTGACACTCCGGGGCAGATGGTCCTGATGATGTGAGAAAGCAGGCTGAGCAACCCATGGGAGCAAGCCACTAAGCAGTAGCTTTACATGCTCCCTGCATCAGTTACTGCTTCTAGGTTCCTACCCTTCCATCCCTTGCTGATGAACTGCAAGCTGGGAGAAGAAATAAACCTTCCCTCCCCAAGTTGCTTTTGGCAAACTTGGTGTTTTATCACAGCAATAGAACCCTAAGACAGTTGGTGTCCAGTTGAGGGCAGGTATGTTCTTAGTGCCAGGGAACATGGAGGAGGAGCCCAGTGGCTGTTACGTAGGTATCTTTGGGGCCGTTGATGTCTCAGGCACTCCTTTCTCAACATTTGATTTAGCCAAAAGATTGACAAGTGATGAACTTCTTTTCTCTAACTGGCAAAAGAGTAATATACTTGAACAAATCCTAAGACCTCTCCAGTTTTGCCTGCATGTATGTCTGTGTATATGTGTGTTCCTTATGCTGTCTAGAACTGTGGAATTGGGGTTCCAGATGGCTGTGTGCTACCATGTGGGTGCTATCTTCTCTGTAGAACCTCTGGGGTCTCCAGTGGCCCCAAGCTCCAGCAGGCTTACAATTCTCCAAGCAGCTACTTTCAGGAGGCTGTGCCTCTTGCCTAATGATTCTGTTGGGAAGAAAGGGCAGATTGGGGTTTGCAATTACTTGTGTCTGTATCGAGGGAGAAGGAGGCACACAGGGGCTCAGCCCAATGGCTGGAGCCTGAAGGACTGCTGTTTGAAATGCTCCTTTCTCTTAGTGTCCGTAAGGATTCAACTTAGAGTGGTCAATGGTGATTATTTTTTTAAATGTGCAATGGAATTTCATTGTGTTTTTGCAGGTTTAATCTGAATATGCTCATTCTAATGGATTATAAAATGTCCTTTCCATGTGTTTTGTAAAGGGGCCATCTAAGAAGGTCGTCAAGATTTAAGTTAGGACATTGGGGTTTATTCCATTCATAGAGGTTACTTATGACAAAGTACTATATATTTAGCAGCTTATTCTCTTATCCTGCTTGAGGTCTTGAAGTCCAAAATCAGTGACCTATAACCTCTGCCCTCTTATAAGTTCCTCATCATTGCTTTGAACCTGCCCAGATAACCTAGGACAATCTCTCTGTTCTTAAACCAATAATTTCACCAAACTGGAAAAATCCCCTTTGCTGGATATGGAAACCTTCCCAGGTTTTTAGTACTTGGCATTTCTTGAAGCTAGATGTTATTTCATATACCATAGCAGCTCTAACTGTGAATACCTTTTTTAAAAAGTAAGATTTTATTTTATGTGTTTGGGTGTTTTGCCTTCATGTATGTGTGTGTTCCTGATTCTGGAACAGGTCAGAAGAAGGCAGGCAGAACCCTAGAAATGAGGTTCCAGATGGTCATGTACTACTGTGTGGGTGCTGGGAATCTCACCCTGATCTCTTGGAAGAGCAGCTAATGCTCTTAGTGACTGAGACATCTCTTCAGCCCTGATTGTTTTTTAATGTTGCTCCTTAAAAGACTGCCTAGAAGTCCTAACTCAGAACTGCCCTTCATTTTTCATGATTAGAGTTTGCAGATACTTTTCTGGATTGTTGGAAAGATTAAACTGTGTTTTAAATTTCACTTTATTTCAGAAATTTCAGGAATCTTTCCAAGTGGTTCTTAATCTAGTTAGAAAACTAAATTTAAAACTTGTGTTAATTGTGCTATGAAATAAATTGATTGTTGAAACTATCTTTCTTACTTTGCTTTTGTTTTAACTCAAGTTCTAGACTTCTTTTGAAAAAAAATCATTTAAATTTGAAATGTACATCATATGGAAACCTTCCCAGGTTTTTAGTACTTGGCTAAACTTCCAAACACAAAGCCCCGTTTGTCCCAAAGCCTGAGAGATCAGGATATCTAAGTGAAAAAATGTTTGAAAAACCTTTTGTTATGTTTTAGCTGTGGTTTACTTTCCTTGTTTTTTTTTCCTCCAAATGATTTGCTTATAATTGACAAACTTGTTTTCCCTTCTTTCTTGGAAGCTTAAGAAATGTATAAAGACTCCAGAAATCCCTTCTAAACACGTCAGGAACTGGGTCCCCAAAGTCCTGGAACAAAGGCGCCAAGGCCTGGAAACGTATTTACAGGTAAGGGATGTTTAGATCCTCAGAATAAGGTCTGGAAATGTATTTACAGGTAAGGGATGTTTCGATCCTCAGTGCAACAGATCCTAAATCAGCATGTCTCACACTGTTAGCTCAGAATACAAGTGTGATGCCAAACACTGACCAACAGGAGATTCTGAGACATAGCTGTTTAACCGTTACCAATATGGCTATCAGTTAGTCTTTGGGTTTTTTTTAACTTTATTTTTAGCTTTTATTAGATCCTGTTTCAAGTTCCTTATGCACTGGGCAAGTGAAGATTTAGTATCATTGGAAGAATGCTATTGAAATGATCCGTTTTTAAAATTCAACTGTATAAATTACTTTGTTTTAGATAAAAATAATTCTGTTTTCTCAGCTCCTGGGTTTTAGATATTTGGGTGCTAGTTGGAATCATGGGAGGAAAAAAATGGCTTTTCAGTGGTGCAGGCTAACACACATCTGAAACCCTACCAAAGCTCTGTAGAAACTGCGCCTGAGAAAGTGCCAGATCCGCACAGAGTGCATCAGGGAGCTCTTTACTGTCGTCTCTCAGGATAGGCAGACCTGAGAAGAGATGGAAGTCTCCTCTCACAAGTGACACAGAAGACAAAGGAGAAGATAAGATGCTGTCCACTTCTCTGAACATTACAAACCCCCGAAGTCTCAGGGGACCATCCCATGACATCCTCATTAAGTGCATAGAAGGGCAGGGCAGGTGCAGAGACAGACAGACCTAAATGGTCAGACATGCTCTACATTTAGCCCCATGTGTGACTCGATCTGTGGAATGAGCATAGCTGGGTGAGGAGAGGAATCCTGCCTCAGAACGAAGGATACAAATACGCTGGTGCATCCCAGCGTGCTGGAGGCTTGGGCAGGAGAATCAGAAATTCAAAGCCAGCCAGGCCTGCACATGGAGACCCTACCTCAAAAACTAAGAGGGGACAAAAGGGCCAGACCTCATGTGAGAGTTAGGAAGACTGATCCTTCTTGGATTATTATGAGAGAAACCGGCAGCATGGCCGGGTTCTTTCATCATTGTCCTTGTGACACCCTCCCCCCCTTCAAGCATCATTAACCACGGGGTGGATCTTGCTTGGAAGAGAAGCTAGGTGCTGCGAAGCCTCTGACGGATGACTGGGTCTGAGTCAGTCTCTGGTGGCTGATGCCCAGTGATACCGTGGAAGAGAAGATTCCAGGTATCAGTTCCCAACCGTCTCCCACGTCCTCATCTTTACCCTGTCCAAAGAGGGCTGAGCAGACCGCAGGAGTTTCAGGGAGGGGCTGCTAATGGGTTTTTGCCCTTGGTCTATGGGGCTTGGTACAAGGATTTTTCATTAGATCTCTCTGGGAGTGAGAGCCTAAATGAAACTGGAAGCTCGGATCCCAGGAATGTGTGTGGCCTTCTGAGATTCTGTGCACGGAGCTATCGGGGTTCCATAGCTTCAGGCAATACTTCAGAGCAAACAGTCAACCGAAGACCCAGAGAAAGAGGCCTAAGAAGCTGTGTGCAGAGGGTAGAATGCATGCTCTCTGTAATTAGAAGGGATAGGTAAACAACACGCTTTCATTTGTAGGCCAGATTTTCCACAGATATTGTATGTCTTCAGGCTTCTCGGTTCTGAAGAGAGCTTTATCCCCCATCACCATCACGCCCCCCCGCCCCCCCCCCCCCCCCCCCCCGTTACATTTGACACATGACTTCCATTACTCCTCAGCGTAAACATTTTAAGTTGTTTGTGCTTCATGTGTAAATAATGTGGATAAAGTCATCTGGCCCGAGAGGAGCTTACGGCGACGCTCAAATTGAGCTTAGAATTTTCTATTCTCAGAAACAGGGCTTGGAAATGTGGCTGCGGGCTGAGAGCGCTTGCTTCCCGCCCTGCATTTCAGATTCATTTTGTTGTCACTCAGTGAGTGACCTGAAGACCCAGAGGACTTCAGTGGGGGCCTTTCCTTCTCCTCTGGCAGTGGGAGCTAAGAGGGGGAGTCTGCTGCCTGAGTGGCAGAAGCGAAGGGCGAAATCCCTTGCTTCTTGGTCTTTTTATGCCTCCACTGCCTACCTAACTCCCAGGAGAATCCCATTCTGCCTCAGGACCAGTCTGAACTCCAGGGAGTACTGGCCAGTAGCACATCTTAACAGACACCATCGCTACAGGTCCAGCTCAGCCTGAGCTTCCTAGTTCGGCACTGACCTGGCCCATGCCCTGACCAAGGACTACTGCCCCCAAGCCCTGCTCCCAAGGCCACAGGGCCTGGACTACCAACTCCATCCTCTGCTGCCTGTCAGACAAGTTCAAAGTCACCCTGTGGCAGCTTGTCTCTTGACAAAGTCGGGGTAAATAACCCTTCTTCTTCTGGAGGTGAGCTGGGCACCTACGATTCAGCAGAACACATTATCTGAGGTAGCCCACACTGCTGTTTTAGTTAGACATGGAGAGGCTGAGGTCTAATAGGCTCTGAAACCGTGTCACCTTCCCAAGGACATTTGTTAATGAACTGGACTAGGCTGGGATTTTATTTTCCTGTTGCCCAATATAGGTTCTCCTTATATACACTGATGATTCTCTAAATTAGGGGAAAAATACACCCTTGATAGTTTTATATAAATATGTAAGTAGATACAAGAAAAGATTTTATAATGATCGGTGTTTATAGTGATCAGTTTACCAGGTTGGTTCTTCCCTGATGGGTTGGTTGAATAATTGATTAGTGAATAAATGGTTTGTTTGTTTGTTTTTTTTTTTTTAGTTTCATGTGTGTGTGTATGTATGAGAGAGAGAGAGGAAGAAAGAGAGAAAGAGAGAGAGAAATTGGGCATATTTTATAAGTGTACTCCATGTGTGCACAAGTTCACAGAGACCAGAAGAGAGCACTGGTCCCCTGGAACTGGAGTTACGGTTGGCTGTGAGCTGCCATGTGGGTGTTGGGTACCAATCCCAGGTCCTCTCCAAGACCAGGAAGTGCTTTTAACTACTGAGGCATCTCTCTGCCCCCACGTTCATGAAAATCCTGGCGAATACTGCTTCCATTTGAAGTCATCTGGCTTAAAGGGGAGTTGGTTGTTGTTTGAAACAGCGTCACTGTGCTGCCCATGCTAGGGATGAACTCCTGGATTCAAACCATTCTTCAGCCTCAGCCTGAAAGTGCTTTATGGGGCATTATGAGAGCTATATTTAAGTAAAAGACTAACTTTTAAAAAGAAAGATATAGCCACCCATTTTCAAACTTAAGTTTGTTCATAGATGTTAATCGAAAACCCCAAAAGCTTTCACGACATCTGTATTTTCCAGTCTTTTCCATTCTTTGTCTGGTCACTAACAGTTTGAAAATGAGAGTCAAAGAAGGCCCATGCTTACCAGTTTTTTGTCTGTTTCTTCATTCAGAAACAAACAGCATAGTAGTCTGTAAACCATAATTTAGAAATAGCATCAGCATCGATTTAAATATTGTAGCTTATTTAAAAATACTTTGGCAGAGAAGCCGTATAGTTTCCTTTGCTCTAGCACATCGCTGTGGGTTTATTTATGACACTTTATAGTGAAAAGGCCCCAGCAGCTTCTCTGTGTTCCCACCTGTTTCGGAGATGAGATAGGAGCATCACTTTAACCTAGGAGTTCACCATCAGCCTGGGAAACACAGCAATGACCCGGAGAGAAGCAGGGAGGGAAGCAGAGAGAGATGGGAGAAGGAGAGGGAGGAAGCAAGCAAGCCACTCTGCTTCCAGATAAGACCGCCATGTCTCAGGGAACACAGTGAGCAAATCAAATCAAGGTAGCATGGAAGGCCGGCTCCGTGGCAGTGGTCCCAGCTCCGGCTAGGGAGCATGGACTTGGGTGGGCCCCTTTATTCTTTTTTCTTTCTTCCTTTTCATTTTTGGTTTCCTTCCTTCTGTCCATCCATCCATCCATCCATTCTTCCTTCCTGTCTTTTATTCCCCTGAAGTTCTTAGCTGCTGGCTTTTCAGCTTTATATCTGGGGCATGTGAGAGCAGAGGGAACCCGGGAAAGGTCAAACGTGCCCTGTGTCATCTGCTCCCTAGAGCCCTGTGCTCTAGAAGTCACACACACACACACACACACACACACACACACACACACACACACACACACGAGAGCAGAGGGAACCCGGGAAAGGGCAGACATGCCCTGTGTCATCTGCTCCCTAGAGCCCTGTGCTCTAGAAGTCACACACACACACACACACACACACCACACATACACACACACACACACACACACACACATACACACACACACACACACACACACAGGAGACTGGAGGGAATCCAGGAAAAGTCAAACGTGCCTTGTGTCATCTATTCCCCAGACGCCCGGTGCTCTAGAAGTTGCACACACACACACACACACACACACACACACACCACTTCCTGAGCCTTTCCTGTTCTTATGCTTGTTTTGTATGCATGTCCAGTTTTCAGTTGAATTAAGTGGGAAAAATAAGGGAAGATATATCTCTATCTTGTTGGAAATGGAAGTATATTTGTTGATTTTTTTTTAGATTATTTTCTAAAATATTATTTTGTTTGTTTGTTTTAGTGTATTGGTACCTTGCCAGCATGTATGTCTGTACATCACGTTAGTGCCTGGTGCCTTCAGAGGCCAGAAGAGAGCATCAGATCCCTTGGAACTGGAGTTCCAGAGATAGTTGTGAGCCACTATGTAGGTGCTGAGAATTGAACCTGGCTCCTCTGGAAGAGCAGCCAGTGCTCTTAGCACTGAGCCATCTCTCCAGCCCTAGTACCTTTATGTCTGTGTGTGGATGAGGGCACATGCTTGCCTCCGTACATGCGTGGAAGTCAAAGGATGACCTAGTCCTGGCTTCCCATCCTGTTTGAGGCAGGGTCTCCCCTGACTGTGGCACGGAAGCCTCCAGGTTGGTAGCCTGCCAGCACTTCCCTGGGCTTCTGCTCCTTCTGCCTCCATTCTGTCAGAGTACTGGGGCTGCAGACACACGTCCCTGTGTGCAGCTGTTACCTGAGTTCTGAGATCCAAGTCAGCATCACCGAATCATCTCCTCAGGCCTTCTTGGCATTATTTGTTTCTTTGAGCTTTTCCCTCAAGTTTCAAAATTCTTCATGAGATACAAAATTTACTATTCTGGACTTGTATTACTTTTATTTAATTTTTTTTACATTTTAAAAAAGTTCATGTGCGTTTGTGGGCACTTGTGTGTGCATGTATGTGCATGCTCACATTCGTGCATGCGTATAGAAGGGCAGAGGACAGCTTATAGAAGTGGCGTCTCTTTTTCACATGTGGGTTCTGTGGGTAGGATTATGGTGGTCAGGGTTTTCCACACTTGCCTTTACCTGCTGAGCCATCTTACCTGACTATTACTGACATTCCTTTATTGTTTTCTCTCTGTATGCCCTTTATTTTTCCTATAGTCTTTATGATGTCTTTCCTTCCTTCCTTCTAGCTTTGGGATAGTCTGGTCTCCCTTTCTGGCTTCTTAAATTGTAAGGTCAAGTTGTTGGTTTGACTTCTTTCTTGATTTTTCAGATAAATGTTTAAAGTTATACTTCCGTATGTTCCCCCGAGTGTCGGTTTCCTGGGGTTCAATATATTGTGTTATCATCTTCATTCAAGTCAAAGCATTTCCCAATTTCCCTGTGACTTGTCTCTTCCCTGTTTAATGAGATCGTAAGGTTTGTGTATCTTTATACCATATGGTGCTGTGTTTGGGATTCACAGGCAGTACCTGATAAATGGTGAGTTCCTGTGACCTGTTGTTTTGCTAATTGTGATTTTTTTTTCCTCTGAAAATTTGTGAACTTGCTAGTTTTCCTTCTCCATATGATACTTATCTTAGGGGTTTGATGGCTATAAAGAGACACCATGACCATGGCAACTATTATAAAAGAAAACATTTTTTTACAGTTTTTGGAGTTTAGTCCATTATCATCATGACAGAATTAAGGGCATGCAGGCAGGAGGAGCTGAGAGTTCTACATCTTGATCCACAGGCTTCACACCTGTGCTCCACACCAGGCATAGCTTGAGCATATATGATCTCAAAGTCTAGCTCCTCAGTGACACACTTCTCCATGAAACCACCACAATGCTTGATTCCATAACTTTTTTTTTTAAATCTACAGAAACTAAGTTTATGTTCTGACACATCCTAGGGACGAACACTGCCCGTGGGCTCGAGCTTCCTTCGCTTCTCCATCTTCTCAGGCATATGCACTATTAAAATCTAACAATGTAAAGTTTTTGATGGTTAATAATCTACTGAAGAAATGGAGGCAAACTTGCAAATACTTCACACTATTGGGTTTGCAATCCCAAGGAGAACAGTGACTTGGCAAATCCTCTCCTCACTCTTCCTCCTGTCCTATTCCTGGGTAAGGCTGGATAAAGTAACAGATTGGTCAAGTAGATCTGGGTGCACAGTTATAAAATGTGCAGGAGTGCTAGCCTGCATTTATTCAGCTAAGGGGTATAATGCATGTGCTTACAAAGTGACTGGAGATACTGCACATTGTAAACAGCCACAAGGATACCACGTGGCCTTTCTCCCATGAGTCCCTTATTCTGAATTCATCTACATAATCATCTAAAGCTCATTTCTATACATTGCAGTAGCTTCTGGTCATATGTGACTACTGAGTGCTTGCATTGGGTGAGTCTGGAATGGAGTATTCTGTAAATACTTATATTTACAGAACTTTTTAAATAAATAGTTATATTTATACTTCTTCTACAGCCTTGATATTAATAAAAAAGAGTGTAAACTTACAATTTTAAATCCATAAGATGCCAAATTGAGAGTGTGTATACACTGATTTAAACAGTATTTTTTTTTTCTGAGACAGTCTCATTGGGTAACCTTGGCTGGACTCGAATACACTATGTAGACAAGGCTGTCTTCAAATTTACTCTGTATTACTGAGGTTAAAGGTGTGTGCCCCCATGTCTAGCTTAAACAAGATATTTTATTTGAAGTACTTTGCCTGTCTTCAAGCAGAACTGGCTAATTCTATGCCTTTTGAGATGGGCCTATGGTTTTTCTCTGATTCATTTAGGGTAGTGTTTTGGTTGGTGTGTGATTTGGTTTTGTTTGGTTTGGTTTGGTTCGATTTGATTTTTCAAGACAGATTTCTCTGTGTAGGTCAGTCCTAGAACCTACTCTGCAGACCAGGCTGGCTCGGAAATCCGAGATCTGCCTGTCTCTGCCTCCCAAGTGCTGGGATTAAAGACACGTGCCAGTAAACCCACCTGGTATTGGAGTTTTAATCTTGGAGTTCCTTAGTCTTACTGTAGGATTTGAATCCAGCAACATGGCTACCCTGGCTAGGGATCATATCCAGAGATCTTCTAGGTCTATCTATATGATCTGGCCAGAATGCAGACACACCCTGGATTTATAGCAAGATCTTGCTGGACTACAAACCCACCCTTAACACACACCTTTAATCCCTAACAATGAAGGTCAGGTTAGTTTGTAGAAAGAAGCAGCATGTTTGAAAGTGATGTCTAAAAGTGATGTCTAAATCCCAGCACTTGGGAGGCAGAGGCCGGCGGATTTCTGAGTTCAAGGCCAGTCTGGTCTACAGAATGAGTTCCTGGATAGCCAGGTCTACACAGAGAAACCCTGTCTAGAAAAAAAAAAAAAGTGATGTCTAATTGAAGGGCAAAGTGGTGAATCAGAGAAAGATTTGACAGAATGAGTCAGAGATGGGATATGCAGAACTCACACAAGAACAACACTTTCTTTGAGGCAACTTAAGTACAGAGGGGTGGGGCAGGGAGGTGCTGTGGTGTGTGTGTATGGCAATATTACTGGGACAGTTTTGCAGAGACAGGTTGCAGAGAGAATAAACTACACACACGTGAAGATAGAATGTGCCAGGAGATTAGAACATATTGCCAACGTTAGTATGAGGCGAACCAGAACAATTCCGCCAGAAGCTGAGAGGATTCTGACTGGATTGAATCAGTCAGCTTGGAAGATTAGATTGGACAGAGGTTAGAAGCTTCCAGGCCTAGGCCTAGGAGTAGTTAGAACAGAGAAGGAAACACTCTGGACAGCCCAAGACATGTATTTCCACATCTTGGGTACAGCTCCTATCCCATCCCATGTCTGAGGAAATAGCAGTGAGATTTACCTGGGACTCTGTTGCCACACTTTCTCCTCTTTGATGTGTTGATGTCTGTGTGCTTTCGTATTTGTGTTGGAGATGAAATCTGGCCTCTTGTACTGTGCTTTCCCACTGAGCTCCAGCACAGTCCTGACCACCCCAGGTCCTTAAGATAAATTACCATTTTCTCTCCCGTTTGCTATCTTGAGTCATATAGTTTAGAACTGGTGTCTTTCCAAGTTTAAGCTGATGATCAGTTTCTGGTAATCATCCTTGTTCCATATCTCCTTGTTGAGTGTACACATGATTTTTAAGTTATTACATTTGACCAAGTGACTGGGCTCTTTGGATCCCTTTATCCATAGGGATAGGCCAGAGTTGAACTGCACTTACAGAGAATTTTTATCTGCTTTCACTAATCACCCAAGAACACTGTCTTTTTAGCTTAAGATAAAAAGATGTGGTCTCAAATTCATCATCATATTTTTTTTTAACTGAAGAAAACGTTTCATTTCATTTCATTTCATTTTTTTTTTTTTTTTTTTTGCCAACTTTAAGATCTATTTAACCCAGGCCATAACAACATGACATACTTGCACCCGCAATAAGCCAAGTCAGGGAGCCCCATGGACGCTGCATCAGGATCTAAACTTTAGTTTAAAAGCACAGCTTATCTGTAGCCTTCAGGTTGGGGATTTCACAGTTAACAGTTTCCACGCTGACCGTCCCTCATCCCAAGGGCTTGAGAAGGAAGGCATGCTCACGCGCCTCTAGAGTAGGCCTGCACCGCTGGGTACACCCTCTGCCTCTCTCTTGTCTAAGCTCCGTCATTATCCTAAGGAAAAGATCCTGTGGCCAGCAAATCTCCTTCCCCACTAAGCAGCAGACACTACTTCTAAAACGCTAGGATCAGGGTTTTAGACAGAGACTATACTGTTGCTCTTATCACCTGCTGGGTCATGAAACCAGTGAAACAGGCCATCCATCTGCGGCTGAGGTGTGTGGCGTGCAGCCGGCAGTGCCGCTTTCTCCACAGCAGCCTGTTCCTGAGGATCCACGTCTCACAGACCTCACACACTTGACTTTTGGCTTGTGCGGGTTTTATGACTGAGCCATTTTTAGGTCTATATTTTAAGCTTTTCTTTATTGTTTTAAAAGTAGTGCTAGCAACGACTTCTTTTGTGGGTCTTTTTCTCCACGTCTTGTGCAGCACCCTAAGTTTTATTTGTAAACTTCCTGATAATTGCGGAGAAAGGCCCAAAGTCTTGAGGATGACAGATTTGGTCTAATTGAACAGGGATTTGGTTCTTTGATGATCCCCTTCCCAGGCAGAACTTCTCATCGTGTCAAAATGGCAAACAGCTCCCTGTATAAGTTGCTAGAATCTTAACTATTTACAGCTTCAAATGTTGAGAACAGGTTCTAATTTAAGGCTTAGAAGCATGATTATTTTTGAAGTTTTACTTCTTCAACTTTTCTCATTATTCATCACCAATCCTAAAACCACAGATATCTGTGATAGTTGAAAAAATTTCATATATAAAATATTTTTAAGTACATCTCTCACTTGGTCAACTAACTCTGGCAGAGGATCAGTTGAAGTTTGTTTGTTTCTTTGTTTGCTTAAATCCATGCCTGACAACGTAAAGGCATTGATGAAGTTGAGTGACATCTGCATATGTTCGGGAGGCCCTGAGTTCTCACTGTCACTAACAGAGCCTTCTCAGCTCCCCATCTTAGAATGTTGGGCTTCACTCATAGACCAAGCAGTGATCTGTAATGTCGGATCCAGTTCTCTCCAAGGTTTTTTGCAAACTGAAAATGAAGTAGAGAATGAGACCATCTCACCAGCAAAAAAGTGATTGCCACACAAGCCTGGTGACCTAAGTCTGATTTCCAGAACCCACATATAAGTAGAAAGAATAAACTGACTTGGTGAGATCAACCCCTCATCTCCATATACAGGCTGTGGCATACATGCCCTCCCCTCCACCCACATCATGCACACAGAACAAAAAATTATTTTAAAATGTATGTATTACAGGAAAGGGTCTTGCTGGTAGAAGAAGCTATAGCCCGAACTTCATAAAACCACCGTAGAAGCCTGGAAAGGAGCCGTGCCTGTGGAGACTCTGCTTATAACCAGGCAAACTGCTCTTTGTTCTGGTTAACATGGTGGGCACTGTGGTAAATAATATTAATGGCTGGGATTGTCAGTACTTAACAGTGCCTTCCTTGTACAAGTGATTTTATTGATCGATACAGACTCAGCGTAACAGGGCAGATTATTTTTACTGATTTTATCGGAACCTTAACCAAGTTTGTTAGTGCACCACGTATCTTTAAATAGATCTAGATGATGATGTAGATTAAGAAAAGTAAACCGCCATCCATCTCTTTTTGATCTGTTAATAACTTAAATCCATCACTGCTAGCAAGTATTTTCAGATCCTGTTGTGTATTCATGCTTCTCTTGTGTTGGGGAGAATCCTGTGCAACCTTGTTTCAGTGGTTGGCTTTTCAGACAGCCTTGCCCTAGCTACTTCCTGATGTAGAATTTAGCAGATAAGCAATTCAGCGTAATTGGTGGAATGTTGGACAAACTATGAAAAGGAAATGATGCCTTAGAAGTCTTTGATTTTTAATTTTCATCATGGTAGGCGAACTGTGGGAAGACCTGTGGGTTATTGTATTTTATGATGGTTCTATAGTGTTTTTGTGTTGCGCTAGACAGTTTACAAAGGCTGGACCTAATTTCTTCCAAATATACTGGTTCTTCTCCTATTTGAGAGGCTTGCATATGAACCACAGGGAACGTTGGTGCTTAATTTCATACATGGGTTTTTTTTTTATCAGTGAGTTCCTTTAATCTCAAAATGATCTGTGTGCCATTGAAGATTAATTTTTAGTTTGTAGCAGTGGTTAAATTTTATAAAACTAGCCACATATATTACTTTTAAAGAGACACAATACAAACAACCTTTCAAGACAGAGCTTTATTCATGCAAGCATGCCTGTGTGAATTACTAAATATTGAGCCCTCGTCTTCACACATGCCAGGTGTTGAGCTCTACTACCTTTGACTCTGAGGTAGTATTTAACTGCTAGACAATGCATTCTTGCCCACCTTGGGCAGGCAAGGCTGGCATAGCTCAGCCTACACAACTGTGGATGGGGAACCTTCAGAGAGAGAGACCAGTGGGAGGGTATTGGTAATGGCAATTTGAAAAGCTTTAGGAATCTGAAAGAATGTTCAAGATCTCATGGGGAGATTTGTATGAGCACAGAGCATGCGAGGAAAGATGAAGTCCCGTGAATTGTGGCCCCGCATATTTTGGGGCTCAGCACTTAATACTTGGGGGAGTTTTAAGCCTGTGAATGATCAAATGTTGGCCATTAGCCTGCCAGAAAGTACTGAATTTTTTAAAAAAATTTCCGCAGTCGTCATGGTTAAGGTTCCAGATTCTAATCAAGTTTCATATAGGATGCATATTTGAGATTCAGTCCTCTGGACTAGCTATGCTGGTGAGAACGCTGTGGCTGCATGGTGGTTTCTACAGAGAAGCTAGTGGGAGATGTAGTGACAGGCCACAGCACGTCCTTGTTCCTGGAAAGCCCATTCAGTGTCCCTTCTCAACTCAGGCGGGTAGTGATGTCACTTCACATATCCGAGGAGAAGGCAGGAGTGTGTGTGGCCTTTTCCTTGTGTACAGAGGTCTGCTAGGAGGCAGATGGGCTTCTAATAGACACTCACTGCCCTGTGCAAGCATTGTATCTCTGTGGGTGTTGGATCATCAGGGTATCATTGGACTGAGATCCCTGTCATTACTGCCGTTTGCTGTTCCGTGGAGCTGGGAGTCACCCTTGAGCTTCTTTGCTTTGGTATTCCGTCAGGCTGGTAAGATGGAGTTAATGTATGTTTTCAAAGACTTATTTTGCCTGGCAGTGATGGTATGTGCCTTTAATCCCAGCTCTTGGGAGGCAGAGGCAGGCAGATTTCTGAGTTCTAGGACAGCCAGGGCTATACAGAGAAAACCTGTCTTGGGAAAAAAAAAAGACTTATTTTTATTTTTAATTGTGTGTATATATCTGTGTATCTATTTGTAGGGTTGTGCATGTGTGAGTGTCTGAGGCCAGAAGAGGGTGTTGGATACTGTGCTGGCTTGTTTGTTTTAGTGTTTTTCTTTGTTGCTGCGGCTGTTATTATTGGTAGTGGTTGGTTGGTTGGTTGGTTGGTTGGTTGGTTGGTTGGTTTTGGGTGGTGGTGGTGATGCCCTGCCCTCCAATTTGACACAAGCTAGGAACATCTAACAAGAGAGACCCTCAATTGAGACAATGCCTCCATCAGATTGGCCTGTGAGCAAGCCTGTAGGGCATCTTCTTGATTGATGATTGCTGTGAAAGGGTCCAGCCCACTGTGGTCGGTGGTGTTCCTAGGCCCATGGTCCTAGAGTGAACTAACTGATCAAGCCATGTAGAGAAAAACCAGTAAGCAACATCTCTTCGTGGCTTCTGCTTCAGTTCCTGCCTCCAGGTTCTTTCCCTGACTGCCTTTAATGCTGGATTCCAGCTGTAAGCTGAAATCAACCTTCCCCCTCCCCCCCCCCAAGTTGCTTTAGGTAGCGGTGTTTTTCCACAGCAACAGAAACCCTAACCAAGCCAGGAACTGAAGTTGCAGGCAGTTGTGAGATGTCCAACTTGGATGCTGTGAATAGAACCTAACTCTACTGCAAGAGCAGCACAGTTTTTAACTTCAAGCCATCTCTTCAGCCCTGGAGGTGTGTTCTAAAGAATTAGTTAGGCCTTGTGGTGAGGCTCCTTTTAGTTTGATAATTCCAGCTCAACCAAAGAACCCAACTTAGCCATTTCCCTCACAGACATAAATTCTTAGACATGAATACATTTTAACAACATATATTTTGCTATTTTTATGACAAATATGTGTTCATATTTGAAAGCTATCAAAACAAAGAAAACAAATAACTTCCTGTAGTTTTCTTCTTAGTCCAGTGGTTCTGGACCAGGAGCAATTTTTTTGCCGTACAGGAATGTGTAGCAGTGTGTAGTACTGCTTTTGATTTTCGGATCTGGGAATGGAATGGGGTGGTCCCTACGTCTAACAGGGAGAAGCAGAACCCCACCAATAAACAGATATTTGGTCCAAAATGCCATTAGTGGCAAGGTTAAGAAACCATACCTTAGAGCTTCCAAATTGGACTGTGCCTTCTTTGTCTTGCACGAGCCCTCAGCTCGCTGTGTAGACCCGGCTGGCTTCAGACAGCAATGGTCTTCCTGCCCCATACCACCACGTTCTGAGATTATACAAATGTATTACAGTATCTGGTATTCATATTTTCAAATACTTATTGTGTTATCTACAATAACACAATATAGCCGGGTGGTGGTGGCGCACGCCTTTAATCCCAGCACTTGGGAGTCAGAGGCAGGCGGATTTCTGAGTTCGAGGCCAGCCTGGTCTACAGAGTGAGTTCCAGGATAGCCAGGGCTACACAGAGAAACCCTGTCTCGAAAAAAAACCAAAATAATAATAATAATAATAATAACAACAACACAATATATAAACTCCCTTATCAACTAAAAATGTCATAAACATCTATTCTGTGCCAAGTTTCTCTTTTTAAAGTCTCAACTTTTTATTATGAAAATTTTAATATAAAAAAGCATAAAAATAATATAAATTGCCAAGTTA
Source organism: Apodemus sylvaticus (assembly GCF_947179515.1). Lineage (NCBI taxonomy): Eukaryota > Metazoa > Chordata > Mammalia > Rodentia > Muridae > Apodemus > Apodemus sylvaticus. Next base: position 44,545,331 of record NC_067484.1, on the reverse strand, counting down.
CCATCATTCAGTTCCAACAATTTTCGACTCAGAAGAGATTCTATTTTTTTTCACACTTTTCTCACCATAATATTTTGAAGAAATTCTCTGATATATTTTCAGCCATACATATTTCAGTATGGAACCAAAATAGGCAAAGATTCTTTGCAAAACAGTTTTAATAACTGCTGCATAATATTCTCTCCTATAGACATATTGAAATTTTAGGAGCCTGCTGTTTGGGGCTGTTTCTAACTGACCCTTACAGTTTTTTGTTTTGTTGGTTTCTTGCTTCCTTCCTGTTCTGCCTATCTCCTGTATTCTTCAGGAGGCACACAGGTCTTGTTCTACAGGTGCGACAGAGTGTGTGCACACTAAGCCAGCAGGAATGAGCACAAGACCCTTAATTTCATTAAACGTTGGGTAACTGGTAAAGATTAATGTACATATCTCTTGCTAATTCTTTCCAATTACTTAGTTCATATAAATTCCCAGGCCTGGTTAATTATGCTGAAGCCAGGTCGTAATTTTGAACTGTGTTCTGGCAACAGGGAATTTTCCTGGTGTAACCTTGCCCTCCCTCGCAGCCTCTCAGCAGATTAGGCCCTCAGCCCTGAGTCCATTCATTTTCCGCTCAGCCCTAATTGCTGCCGACTGACTGCCACAGGTAGCCTGGAAAGCCTGCGTTCAAAGAGGCAGGGACCTGGGAGAACAAACAAGCAAAGATTAATTGTTTGTTTTGTTCCCTCCCAAGAGAAATGTGGGTGCTTAATCAAGAAAAATAATTTCTCCCGTTGATTTGGCTTATTTGGAGAAAAGATAATTGTGTAAAGGTGGGTGCTGAACGATGCCTGGTGTGAGAGGTGTTACCACTCATGTACACCAGAGACGCGGATGGGGAAATGAATGTGGGGTCCTGACGCAACCGATGGGGACGGCTCGCATTCCTCATGGTAAGTAATCTGGCTGTTGGGCCCTTATTTGTCCCAATAGTCCTCACTGGGGATGCCATTTGTTTTGTCTGGATCTTCGGAAATCTAATCAAGGAGACAATGGTGTAAAAAAAAAAAAATCAACAACACTTTTCCAAATTGTTCTTAATTGCTAGCGTGTACACAGTGAGCTAAATGCTGTGATGTTTCCAATTAAAGAAGCTGTTCCTACCAAGCGCTATTAAATCCATCTCTCCCAATCTGATAAATAAGCTATCAAAGAACAGAGTGGATTAATTGAGAGCCGTTACATCCGGATTTCTTATACGAGGGTACGTGAGGCTGCATTATTAATGAATCTGGCCCCTTTGGGCACAGTGACTTGTCACTTGTCCCTCTGGCTACTAGAGGAAGAAAACTCGTTAAACAGTGTCCTGTTGCTTATGATTTTTAGTGTCAAGACCATTTTCTTTCCACAACTTTGTTTCTTTGAGTAGGATGTTTAAGAATGTTCTGAGTTAAAGTTGAAATCTGAGTTTAGGTAGGAGAAAATGACGGAGTTAAAGGTGATAATATCTGTCACTGGCTGGACAGCATGGACAGGTAAACCCAGGAATGTGCAGTGTGGGCAGGTGTTCAAAACCTGTGAGAGGTCAGTAGGACATATCAGCATGCAAGTCACTCAGCTCAGATGTAACCACTTAGCTACCTCTGCTGCGGGAAACTTGCCATTGATGTTAGTAAACTAATCAGAGGCTTCTTGTTGCAATAAAACTGGTTTTATAAAGGTGGCGGCAGGCCAGATTCGGCCCTGAGTTATAGTCGGCTCTTGAGCTGGAGTAAAGAGCGTAGCTGTTCCACTGCACATGGAAATTCAGTGCTCCAGGCTGCCACACTCTGTGTAGCCTATGTAGTTATAGAACCCCTCTGACCGCTGGTCACCACGGCGGCAGAGTTGTCAGTGATGATGCGGTGTGCCAGCAGACATGTGCGCCAGGCAGCGCCTGAGACAGCCTCCTGAAGAGTTGCTCTCTTCCTCAGATCTAGTGGTGTTCTCTACGTGTGTCTTAGCCACGCTCTCTTCAAGTCCCTGAATATCCCTGTGACTCCAGGAAGTCACGGGGATTAATGCCTAATCTTAATTATTTAGCCATGAAAATTAAATTAGAAAATGCTCTTTCAGGAACCGTCTGAACAATTCAATTAAAACCATGACTCACTTAAAACACTGTTTGGACTCAGACAATGCAGATTTAAATGGAGAGAATGTTGTGAGTAGAAAGCTCTGGTGAAGTCTTCTATGCATTCATTTACGCATTCATTAATTCACAGAACAACATCTCCTAACAGTGACTCTAGGCCTGGCCCTGCCATGCACCTCACCTTCACTCTCTCTTCGTGACCACCAGGCTGGCTGCATAATGTCACCAGTTGGCCGTTTTGCTTAAAATATGTTTTTACATATTGGATTTTTATTTCATATGTGTATGGCTGTGTTTGCCACGGTGTGCATATGTGCACTGCATGCATGTCAGGTGTCCAGAGAGGCCAGAAGATATCATCAGATCCCTAGAGCTGGAGTCAGAACAGTTACAACACAAGGGCCTCTGCAAGGGCAGCCAGTGAGTGCTCTTCAGTGCTAAGCTAGCTCCTCAGATCCCGTGTGCTAAGGTAATGTGAGGCTCTGGACTTTCCTCAAAAGACAACAGGGTAGGGCCCAACCTCAAACCCTTCTCAACACGGAGACCCGGCAGAGCCACTGGGAAAAGTCTTATAGGGAAGAACAGTGCCTACAGCCCACATGGTGGGTGTCCTAGGCAGAACCCCACAGCCTGTGAAGTACAGATTAATGATACTAGTCTCCACACTGACATCAAATGGCCATTCCCATTATCCTTGTCTGTGGTATCCCAACAGTCTTGTCAGGAAAAATAGGGACGGATGAAAAGCATACACTGTTAGGTCTTGGGAAGATCCGAAGCTCTCCTCCTCCTGACCCAGCAGAGGAAGGTCAGAGGATAGCCCGTGACTTCTGAAGTGTTGTAAGCCTCTGACATCCTGAACACGATACTTTAGAAACTTGCTTTTGTTGTGGAGTCCCGTTGCCATAACAACATGTGTAACCTTCTGTCTCCCTGAAACCTAGAAGCAGAAGGTTGGGCCTGCTCTGAAATCTTTCATAAGAAGAGTCTCAGTTGGTCTTTTACCAAAAATTTATTAAAAGCAGCATTCTCCAGTTGTTCTATAATTGTGTGGCATCAAGAAGAAAGAGAGTTTCCTGGCCAGGTCTCAGCAGCAGATCTTTGTGTTGTTGGTGAATGGAACTGGAAAAAACAAACACGAAATACAAAAGAAAGCATGACAATTTAATAAGAGCAGCTGTGGGGTCTACTTGGTACAGTAATGCTGTCATAATGGTGCTTGTTAAAACCAAGTCACTCTTGAATGCAATCAACAGTCACTCTGTTCCAACATAACAGAGCTTGCCAGGCACAGTTCTCAGAGCTAGAACATCAACATTTTTCTCATTTTAAAACAAGAATGGAAGCGACCTCTAGGTTACTAATAAATGCCATAAATTTAATTGCATCTGTATTGAATTGCATCTTTATATTAAGAAGCTTTTGATTTTCAGGTATGGAAGTTACTATGTAGCCAGGGATTTATAATCCTTCTTCGTCACCTCCAGAGAGTCAGGGTCACAGATGTGTGCCACCATGCCCAGCTAAAAATGCTTTATATATGTACTTAACATGGTATATGATTGACACAGCAGTACCTTTATGTCAGATCTACGGAGATAAATATGTATCTACTGGTTTTTCAATTTACATTTAGGAAGCATTTAGGGTGCCTAGTCCTGAATGAAATGCCCTATTTCAACCATCCTAGAAGATCCTGAGTAAACTAGTGTAGAGGGTGTGATTTTTAACAAAACTACATTTCAGGGTTGGAGTGATGGCTCAGTGGTTAACAACCACAACAGCCAACAGTGTGCTGCTGCCGAGGACCCAGGTTCAATTCCCAGCACCCAAATGGCAGTTTACAGGCATTTGCAAATCTTGTTCCAAGGTATCCTGTGCCCTCTTAGGTACTGCAAGCACATGGTGCCAGGTATATACATGCAGGCAAAGCACTTATTCACATAAAATAAAGTCTAAAATAAAACAAAAACAAAAAGATATTTATTTATTTTATGTATACGAATACACCATTGCTCTCTTCAGACACACCAGAAGAGGGCATCAGACCCCATTGCAGATAGTTGTGAGCCACCATGTGGTTGCTGGGAATTGAATTCAAGACCTCTGGAAGAGCAGTCAGTACTCTTAACCACTGAGTCATCTCTCCAGCCCAATACAGCCTTTTTAAAAAACAAAACAAAAACAAAACAAAAAGCAATAGATATCTTCCTTTCCACTTGCAGTTTATTAAAGTGCTTTATCAGTATTATTTTAAACCATTATTTTACCATGTAGTTCTGCCTGTCTTGAAACTTGGTGTGTGGACTAGGCTGCCCTTGAACTCACAGAAATCCTCCTGCCTCTGCCTCCTACTAGGATTAAAAGCGTGCTGCCTGTATTTTTGTTTTGTTTTGTTTTGTTTTGTTTTCTGAGACAGTTTCTTTGTGTGGCCTATGCTATCTACTTACTCTGTAGACCAGGCTGTCCTCAAACTCAGAGATCCTGAGGTCCTCCCTATGGGGGACCTGCCTCTGTCCCCCAAGTACTGGGATTAAAGACCACCACCTGATTTTTTTATCTTTATTTTTTGTTTCCTGTACTGTGAATTGAACTTAGATCCCATATCTTAATTTTACAAGTGCCTTTACATTGAAAGGTGCAGCAGTTCCAGCATTCTGAAGGCAGAGGCAGGAGGAATTAGAATTTAGAACTAAATGGAAAGAACCTGTCTCAAAAAAATAAGTCCAGAATCTGACAGACCCTTCTCTGTGGATAAGAGCAATGGAGGTTTACCAGCTGCATGGAGGGCCTCACCTGCACACCCTGGACCCATCCACTCCACCTGCTGCAGTGGAGTTGGGCTTGTCAGAGTGGCTGGTCCATCTCAGGCTCTCTTTGGCCTTGCCCTCTCTGCCTTGTCCTGTCCCCATTACAGAAGTGTGCCTTGGTTTGTCTGCTTGCCTCCTGTGACGTCCCCTGCCCTTGCAGTGACTACAGGGGATTATGGTTGTCCCTGTGTCCTTTCCGAAAAGAAGCATGCAGAGAACCCAGCTGTCTTGCTTTAATCCGCCTAACCCTGGCAGGAAGGTGGATGCAGGTTGTATCCGAGCAGTGTGAGCTGGTGTTGGAGCACTGGTCAGCTTTCTCTGGGGTTATTAGAACCACTCATTCGAAGCTAACTCCGGGTACTTGAGGCCATGTTGAATCGCTCTCTATACTTTTGACTCAACTACTGCCCAGGCTGCTACTCCTTGGAAAAATCAATTTATTCAAAATATGATTACAGATGGAGCTAGTTGCTCCAACGCTGTAACCTGAGTTTGATCCCCAGAACCCACATAACTGACTCTGCAAAATTATCCTCTGACCTCCACGCACATATTGGGCTACATGTGCCACACACACACACACACACACACACACACACACACACACATTCTAGATACGCATACACTAACAATTTTTTTATTTTTAAAAATTACAAATGTCCAGTAAAGCAGGAAAATGATAATTTTGTTATCACTCAAAAATGTAGCCAGTTAAGATAATACGTTTACTTTTTATATCCATGAAGATTGAAAGAAAACTTGTGACCATTATTGGTAAGGCAACAAAGAAATAAGCATTCCCATAGCCTTCAAGGGCGGTGCAAATTGCAAGAATCTTTTGGAAAAGCAACCTGACAATTCTCTCCATGAATGTGTCATGTAATTATTCTTACATTATTTGGTTTCATGGTATGTAAGGCATTTTCATTGCAGTATATTGTAAAAGTTGTCTAATGAGAAGGGGATTAGTTAAAAATCTCTATCCTATGAAAACATCAATAAAAATACTGCATAACAGTACACAAGATAGTGTAAATGTATGTGTCTGCGCGAAAAGCTGGCCAGCCCCTGTGGACTGATTCAGAAAGAAATGTGGAAAGTTCTCCAGAGACTAGCTTCCGGCTTTGTCCGTGATTGGTGGGCATTCACAGTTCACAGCTCTGTGAAGGGAAACATTCAGGAAGATCATGAAGTCAGTCAGAGTCATAGAAAATAGACATTTAAAAACCATTTAGTAAGATTTTTTTTAAGTATAAATTCTATATTACTTATTTCCAAACCACAGCTTCTTACTGCTGTTGTTTTTCCCTACAGGTTAGACAAATCACATGAGGTTTGTAATCCCCAACCCCCAATATTGTCACTCCCAAGTGAGAAGATTCACTCTCAGGTTCAGGGATGGGCGTCACTCCTGCAGGCTGATTTAACTTGTTTTTCTCTGGCACAGGAGGTTGCTGAGTATCCCCCTGCTGGCCTTTACACCAGTAATTGCATTGTTCCATGCCATTGTAGGGGCTCCTTTGTCAGTAAGTTTGGAGAGGGATGAGTATCAGGGAAGAGATGCCACAGTGAAGACCCTGTGATTGGACAGAGACCACACTGCTCAGGTCAATACAAAATCTTGTGAGCCTGCCGCCCAAATAAATGCCCAGGGTGTATAAGACACAGGGCCCAGTGACCTCAGGAAGAAAAAGCAATGGCAGTTCATATTTCTTATGTCTGTGGCTGCTCAGGAGAGCGTGGCCGCACCTCCTCTGCAGGCCTCTTTCTTCCTCTGTCATCCCTTTCTTCCTTTCCTTCTAATGGGGCTCTCACAGGCTCTGCGTTCCAGTGAGGCAGATTTTGGGCTCCCCCCCCCAACCCCGCCTTGTTCATTCACCATTCTCAGTACAGGTGCCCGGCACTACATCTGATCAGTGTACTGAGTGAGCTACAGACAGGCACAGACCGTAGCTATTTTGCTTTGAGATTCTTGAAGGTTCGGGGGCCGTGTTCTTGTGCTTGGCTCTGAAGTGAGGCAGGGATGTGTGCGACCCATCTTTCACTGGGACTCTTATTCAATAGGGTTTTCAACATCCAGTGTAGATTCTTATCCATGACTGTGGCTTTGAAAGCATTTCATCGGAACAAGGGACCCTTAATCCTGCTGATCTTGAGAACCACCTAGTCTGCCTATCTCCCTAAGACTTCCTTGCCCCAGCCCCCGCTCTGCCCCCACCTACACACTCTCTGTGAAGCCGATCTTGGGTTCGTCGCCCCGCTGTGGACTGAGATGTCATAGGGATAGAGAAAATGCTGCCTGCTTTATGGATTACTGTTAGGCCAACAGAACTTTGGCAGCATTGATTAACTTGACAGTGAGTACAGCAGTACATTTATCACTTATGGCTGGGCTGTAGAAAATCTAATAAGAGGCAAACAATTCCCTTTAGAGCTGTAACAGGTTCACCGTGGCCAACAGTGCATGCACTGGAAATCTCTGCCTTAAATTACACCCTGGCTGCTGGTTGGGTCATTGACTCGAAGCTACAGCCCTCCTGCAGTCCTTCCCTCTTGTTAATTTCATCTTGAGTATTTGATCTAAGTAAATGTTTAAGTTGTTACTTCCATGCCCTCCCTGTTTTTAGGACTCCAAGGAAATGAATTAGACACAGCTCTAGAGCGATGATTATAAAATGATCTCTGGACAGAAGGGCCTATTGTTTGGGGTGTTGCGGAGCTAGGAATAGTTCAAGCAAAGTATACTACTGTGCATTCAGGGCTCTCCAGTACAGCCTGATTCCTCATGGAGAATGTTGAGGAAATTCTTATCTCAGTCAACTACTTTGTGAAAAAAAGGATTTGTATGCTGTATTTGATGTGAAATGGCATACACATGTGTATTTCTGGGAATCTGGTGGATCCTTTATGGATTTTTCTTTCTTGTAAGAATATCTGGTTAGGTTTAATATTTTTTTTGTCCTGTGTGCTGAGCAGTGTTACTCAATTCCTCATTAACCACATAGATCTTCAGTCGTGTTCCTTGGTATGCACGTGGGAAACATAGGGCCGCATGTGTCTATTGAATAACAGATTACAAGTTTAGAAGAAAGTGGTCTCAGAAGATTAGCGTCAAGTATAAAAGGCCAAGTTCTTAGGGTATATTGAAATAGTTATCTGGAAACTTAAGAGTTTTCCTAGCAGGAAACAGCACGGGCTGGCTTCTTGCTCCACATGGCAAGGGTCTGTCTGTCAGACTTCTTTCAAGGAAGAGACCTAATTTATTTTCTTTATTTTATTCTCGTGCTGTGTTAAAACTCACAGTTCAGCCCGAGAGATCAAGTTCAGATGAGAAGGCTTCTCAGCTTTGGTGCTTTGCTTGCGAGCACTCTTGCAGCCGGGGCTTTTACCCAGCAGCATCTCCGAGAAGATACAGTTTGCTCCGTGGGGAGTAAGGTGTTCTGCCAGCATCAATTGCCAAGAGGGTTCATATAATAAGGCAGCTTGTGGTGTGAGTAACAGAAATGGCGTGAGCAAGATATCCTCATGGCAGTTTGTGTTTTGGAAGAAAATCTGAGTTTACCTGAAACATGAATATATTGAAAACCAAGACTTAATAAGACAGCGTTCACAGCCAGAAGAATAGCTGTTCTGAGGACCAAGGCAGTGGTCCTGTCCAGTATTTGTCTTTAAGATTCTAAACAGCACGTGAACCAAAGTTGCTTTTTCCTGATATTGGGAACTGGCCTGAGTCAGTAACATTCAAGCCTGTTGACGTTAGTGTTTTGATTTAATTCAGTGCAAATGTGTTCTGTGTAATATGCAGGATAAATTCAATGCCTCTCCTTACTGAACCAGGCTTCTCTGAAAGAGCTCTGTCTGCCTCGCTGGGTTCTGCAGGTTACAATGGGAGTGCCCCCACCACTTGCCCCAGTGAGCAGAGGCTGGGTATTGATTAACTATCACACTGGCATCAGAACTACTCTTAGGATTCAATTTTTTTGTTGTTTTGCATATTTTATTGATCAGAGTGGTAAATGAGCAGCGAGCGTGCGAGAAGACGATGAATTGTTTACTTGCATAAAATAACCTTTCAATAAGGGAAGATGCATGGCTCACACTTGGGTTCTGTTCTGCGGCCCGAAGCAGATGGCATTCAGCTGCTATTGATTTACTTCCATAGTTAAGGAGCAGCCTGCAGCCCGGCAATGCCCACGGCATTGTTAAAAGAGGTATAGACTTGGGGACCAGGATGGAAGCCAAGAAGGGCCGACTCGTCTGTCCCTAAACACTAGGTAAATACTAAGGGAAAAAGATTCTTATTTGGGAGCCATGCATAGCTACTTAACCGAAAATGTGAATTAGCGTAGTCACATGTCATGGGTCACTTCGTGCACAGGCGCTTAGGAGGGCAGACCGTCTGTGGTCGTCACATATGCAGATGTACCGAGTCAATAGCAAATGACTAATAATCATCGAAGAATAGTAATACCTGAAGGGAGGGAAATGAAACCTCTCCTCCTGTGTTCAGGGCAAAAGTAGGTCACCTTAACCCATACCCTACATTGCTCACATGCGAGTCTTGTGGCCTTGGACCAAAGCGGGCACACGGTTGCCCTGACAGTCGTCCTCTAGCTCCGCCCTTGCGCAGTGCCGCTCTCCACCCATCTCCTTTGTCTGCCGACACGCTTGGTTTTCAGATGTCTTTCCATAATCAGCATTTGCAAGTGGTGAGTTTGTAAACATCTTCCTTTAAGCTGCGTCCAACGCTGACTTTATATGTTGTCTAAGAGGAAGCTAGCCTACCAACTGTAGATTTTTTTCTCACTCCTTCCTTCCTGAAAACCTCTCATGAAAAACAACACAAACAAAAAACACACAAAAGACAAACAAAAAAATCCACAAAGTTGGAAATAGACGTCATAGTAATATGAATTTGTCTTTCGTTCATGTCATGCTTATCTGACATGAACTACTTTGCACTTTGTAAGTTTAAGTGAAAATAGAATGCTCAACGAGAACTTTAGACAGTGAAGTTATTTACCCATCATTGCGGGTCCCTGAAGGTCTTCACTGGGCTCTTGTAAATTCCCAAGAAATGACTGCCCTGCTAGTGTTTCTATAGCAGCTGTTCCTTGTAGTAGAAACATCTTATTATGCCATTTTCCTTGTTTGTGGGGTAGAGTCAAGTCCCTGCCTAGTTCCAGGAGAATGTAAGCTCTGTCTGATGTTCTATTCAGTTTCCAGATCTTTCACTGAGCAAGAGATGGGCCAAGGGGCTGCTGGGAAGGCTGGCCAGGAAAGGAAGTGTATTTGAAATTCTGGTGTATTGACTTGAGGGACGTCTGTCTGTGACCAGCTGCTGAGATGTCTTCTGTGTACCTTCCAGCATCTAGTGTGACTTTGCATGAAAGACAACCTCCCAATTCCAAGCAAGGAAGGCAAGAGCTGTTAGCATCTGCTTTGCCAGACTGAAATGAAAGTCCTTCACCCCAGCAGTTGCTGTGTGTGGGAGAGAGCCTCTGATGTGGCAATACCATGCCTTGTCTCAAGCACACAAAACTGCGTCTGTGAGGTCAGAGGGCATAGATGACACCGTAGGGCAGACCAATTGATGGGCACCCCAGTGTGTTGACTGTGAAAACAGAAAGTAGAGTAATGAGGTTAGGGTTGGCAACCAGAAGTTGACTTACTGAAATTCACTGTGGATTTCACATTTTGGATCTGTGCAAATTCAGGCAAAATGTCATCTCTGCTAGTTTAGCATGTTTTAACAGGAAAGATTTTTGAATTACAGTTGAGTCACTTAAACAGGTGAGGTGTGCCTACTTTGTCTTTCCTCAGTGGAAGGAATGTCCCTCTCCACTCTGTTGGCCGTGCCCAGCACTGACCATCAGCTGCATTCATCAGTCTCTTTGTTGATCCAAAAAATACTTGATCAGAGTCTTTTCGTATTTTGCCTGATATCTGGCAGGCTTTTGAATATTGGTTACAAGAGAATGGAAAAGTGAAAAGGAGATTCATTTATCTCAAAAAAATTATCAGCTTTATTTAGGTCACATACCATAAGGTATACACATGATATACAACTCAAACTCATTAAAAATAAATGCGTATTTGTGTGCATTCATGCAGGCCAGTTGGAGCAGCCACTGATATGTATGTATTTGATGTCCTCACAGTTATATAGCCATTAGCAGTTGGCTGTGCCAAAACCTTTCCCATGTTGACTTCATCCCTGGCTTCCCAGTGGCAAGAAGTGCTGGGCAAAGAGCCTTTGTTGTTGCAGAGCAGTTGTTGCAGAGACTTACCAGGGCGCTTGCGTCGTCAGTGGGCTTAAACTGCAGTGTGCTGTGTCAGCTTCAGTGCCATCAGCCACCTTGGTTTTGAACAGTTCTTCTGACAGGCATGAAATCAGATTCCACTTAGCATGTGAGCTGTGGGATCGTGTGACAAATTAAATTACTTTATGCATTTCAAAAAAATTCAGTTATATGTAACTTAATTATTTATTTAATGTGTGTGTGTGCACATGTGTGCAAAACATAGACAACTTATGGGAGTCCATTCTCTCTACCATGTCAATTCTTGGAATTGAACCCAGGGGGTCAGGGTTGGTAGCAAGTGCCTTTAACTACTGAGCCATCCTGCCAACCCTCAAGTCAATTCTTTAAAGTTACTTCATTTGTGGTTGCAATATGGTAAGACAAGGTGTCAGCAGTCACTGATGTCCTTCTCCAAATAAAATTTCAAGTTTGTCCTTTCAAAATGCAACTTCAATACAAGCTGAAGACATCAAATGAAATGATCTGTTTTCAGCAAGTGGCATGTTCCTCTCAGTATTTAAACTAGTAATTATGAAGTTATTCCTGAACACAGAGGCGACACTAATAGCCATCTACAGTGAGTTTTTCTGATGTTACTTATACACATACCTGTTTGCTTATATTTTGATTATTTTGGGGGCTCTCTCCGTGTGTGTGTATGTGTGTGTGTGTGTGTGTGTGTGTGTGTACATATATATAAAGGGGACTTATTAGTGTGGCTTACAAACTGTGGTCCAAGTAATCCAATAGTGACTGTTTCCCTGAAAAATCAAGAATGCAGTAGTTGTTCAGTTCATGAGATGGAATGTTTTGGCATTCCATCTGGTCCTAGAAGTTCTAAGAAGCTGCTGGTCTTCAGTCTACACTGGAATCTCAAAGGACAAGGTTTGAATACCAGGGAAGGAACAGCTCAGCAACAGGCTGATGAACTTACCAACGCAAGGGCAAGCAGGCAAAAGCAAAAGCTCCCGTCCTCCAGGCCCTTTCATTTTATTTTATTTATTTTATTTTACTTTATATCGGTTCTTTGTGAACATCACCCCATGCACCCAAAACCCACTCAGCTCCATGTCCCTACATATCCACCTTGCAACCTCCCCTCAAAAAGAAAACAAAGAATAAAATAAAGTTAATTAATTTTACAAAATATTGATGTGGAAGCTGTGGTGTATCCCACAGTGTACCTTTTTGCTCCAGTAACTTTCCTTGCCAATGTTCATTGCAGTGAATCATTGGTTAGGTTTGAAGCCTCTGGCTTCTGCCGCACATGCAGTACTAAATCCTCACCAGGCTTCCTCTTGGATGTCCTGCTTTGGCCCTGTGTGAAGCTTTGGATCTGTGGGCCCGGCCCCTTCATGAGCTCCAGCAGTCCATAGATGGGGTAGATGGTAGGGTGGGCCACCTCAGAGCCCTGGGTCTGGGCCCAGTGGTAGCCGAGTTGGTCAGCTCACTGGAATATTACTTGTTTTGTGTCCTCTCATAGACGTCTGCATCACTCTGAGGCACATTTCTCTTCTTGGTTCTCTGACTTAAGGCAATTAGAACTCATACTTTTATTTGACATTTAAATCCATACTGAGTGCCAACAACATAAAATGAAAACTATTTGCCTTGGGCTCTGTGTACTCCAGAATCAAACCTGTTAGTCAGGGCAGGGCAGACTTCCAGCCAAGACTGATGATTAGCTTCTAGTGTTTGAATGACTAGTGACTGAGCTTCCTTAGAGAGTTACCTCAGAGTAATCAGCTGCTCTGAAATCTGTAACTGAGTTGCTTCTAGTCACAGTTAAAGTGAATTTGGTATATTTGAAAAGGTATACTTTGGAGTCAACTAACTATTGATACAAATTGTGGTAGTCACTCATCACATTAACAACCTAAGAACACTGGAAAATCATGATAACCTGTTGGTTTACCATCAGCATTGATGTTCTTTTCAGAGCAGCCTCTATTTGTAATAATAATCATTATTATTATACTATTGTACACTAGGTATACAGAAAAGATACCTATTGTGGTGGTTTGAATATGCTTGACCCAGGGAATAGCAGTTTTAGGAGGCGTGCCCTTGTTGTAGCCTTGTTGAAGGAAGTGTGTCACTGTGAATGTGGGCTTTAAGACCTTCATCCTAGCTGCCTGGAAACTAGTCTTCTCCCAGAGACCTTCAGTTGTAGAACCTGGACACTACCGTGCTCCCACCTTGATGATAGTGGACTGAACCTCTAGACCTGTAAACTGGTCCCAATGAAATGTTTTCCTTCTAAGAGTTGCCTTGGTTATGGTGTCAATTCACAGCAGTAAAACCCTAACTAAGGTTTTTATATAGGTTTTAACAATACCTATTCTCTTAAAATGTGAGTAATTCATACAGACACAATTCCATCACCTTTCTCTCTGCAGCCCACTTCTCTCCAGCTTTGTGTGGGCAACAGAGCAGTTTGTGAAATTCCCCCAACCACAAGGGTCATTAATTCATTTAGAAGCACTCAAATATTTCCATGTGCTTTCTCATGGAAGCTACTGGTCTATAAGTTTTTATTTTGATCTATCAAATTGATCCTTACTTTATTTTCACATAGATGACAGTTAATGGAACAGGATTTCTACGCTTAAAGAAGCTCCCCAAAATGAGGGCATTAACCCCAAATTCCCTGATCAGTCTGCCATGTCCACTTAGACTTGAAGAGAAGGAACCTGCTGTTTAATGTGTTCCAAAGGGAATGCCAGATAAGTCCCCAGGAGTTTACCCTGGCCCAAAACCCTCCTAAGGAACTATCAGTGAGACAAAACAAGAGAAGTTTTCACAGGGAGCCTCCAGGTCACTGCGTTACTCAGGGGTAAGTGTTAAGGGGCTCACTTGACTGGTTACAAAAGTGCTCTCAAGACAGAGAGCTCTCACATCCGTGCTGTTTCTAGAAATGAACCGTGGTTGACTGCATTAGAAAAAAATCACACATTTCTGGAAATTTAACACTAGTTTTCAGTGCTGGTTGAGATAATACTTAAAACAAGTGGCAGGTGATCCTCAACCTGCATTTTTCATCGTGGTCATTCAACAATATGTTGAACAAAGCTATTTCCAGGTCCCTTTTGGTCCTGAAAGTCCAATTGCAGTGATCTGGAATAAAAGGCCAAAGGGGACTTGATTGGCAGCAGGGTAGGGCTAACCTGAGGGACATCACAATTCTACTTGGTTTATTTTCCCCATAGCTCATTTGGTCAGTAACTTATTAGCTCCATCATTGGGTGTCAATGCCCCTCTTTGTTGTCCTCTGTCGTTCTTCTTGGTTGAGTCTTTCTTCTCTAGTCAAACTGAACTGACTTGTGTTCCAGAGACTCATGGGAGGAGCTGTGGATGAGGGCAGTGGTGGGAGCTGCTTACTCTTGCAGGACCAGTGACGGTAAGACAGGGGCCTTAAAAGCACTTCAGGGGAAAAGTGCATGACTTGGACCTTCAGTCCTACCCCAAAGGATGAGATGGCAGCACCGGGGTGGGACTTTAATGAATACCATCTTTTCAGTCTCATAAGTACACTTTGAGTTGATTTCCCTCAAAGGTAGAAGTGAGGCTTAAGTGACCCATCGCCTGTGAGGCCAGTAACGGAGCCACAGAACATGCCAAAGATACTAGATGCTGCTGTTTCTTTCTTAGTAAATCTCTTGCTTGTTTTCTTACCTGTCTAAATCCTTGTTCCAGAACTCCTGTAAACTGAGCTTCCTGCAAATTTTGGTCAGACCCTGGCTATGTGATATTGGCTATTTTCTCAAACGGCATATTCCTCCTTCAGTTTTTAGTTATTCTATTTCTCTTTGTAAGTTCAGCCTGGCCTCTCCTTCTCAGTATCTACCTTTGTTACCTCTGATTCTGGCTGTGGAGTAACCTCTGCATTCAAAGCTCTCGGTTGATTTCCTTTATTTGAGACAGGTTCTAGCTGTGTAATCCAGGCCGACTTGAAATTGGCTCCCCTCCTCTCCTGGGCCCACCTCCCGGGTCTATAGGTGTGTAGCACTATGCATAGCCAAAATCCTGTCTTAGATTCGGAGGGGTGGTAGGGAAGGAGGCACACTTACTCAATCCTGCTCCCATGATGCTGGAGTTGAGTGGAGGAAAACTAAGTCAATGTAAAAGGAAATAAAGGAAGCAAACAAGGTGTGGGAGAAAGTTACCACAGAGTAAGAGTTACGTGTTGGAGAGCCATTGGTGAGGACAGGCATTTAGACTGAGCAACATTGTCCATGTGAAGTGTGAGGGGTTGTGCATGTGAAGTGTAAGGGATCACACATGTAAAGGGTGAGGGGTTGTGCATGTAAAGTGTGAAGGATCACACATGTAAAGGGTGAGGGATCATACATGTAAAGTGTGAGGGATCATACATGTAAAGGATGAGAGGTCATACATGTGAAGTGTGAGGGATCACACATGTAAAGGATGAGAGGTCATACATGTGAAGTGTGAGGGATTATGCATGTAAAGTGTGAGGAATCATACATGTAAAGTGTGAGGGATCATACATATAAAGGGTGAGGGTTCATACATGTAAAGAATGAGAGTATGCATGTATAGTGTGAGAGATCATACATGTGAAGGATGAGGGATCATACATGTAAAGGGTGATGGGTGTGCATGTGACGTGTGTGGACTTCCTGTGGGCAAGAAGACCACTGAAGCCACAGCAGATGAGAGAGTGGGTGCCAGGTGATGCTGCCAGCGTGCTGATGCTGACGGAAAGAGTCAGCAGGCTCCAGGCTGTGGCAACTGGGCGGATAGACGGAGGTAAGGAGGACACTGGAGGGATGGAGTGACAGATTTGTTGTTATTGTTGTTTCAGGACATAACATGTTCTGCTTTGGACTTTTTGAAGTGACAATGTCTATAATACATGCATTTAGGAAAAAAAAATAATTAAAAGGAAGAAATTCAAGTGGGCAGCCTGGGTGAAAAGCCCGGCCTGTAGTTTGGAATTGGCATCCATCCCATCAGCATTGTTTTAAAGCCATGCTAGAAAGTATGGTGAGAAAGAAAGTGCCTTAAACAAAAAAAGCAAAGCCTTAAACAGCCTTTGTATTCTGAGGGCAGGCAGCCGCAGCAGCCGCAGCAGCTGCAGCAGCGCAAGTAACAGTAAGAACAAGAATGTGAGAAGACAAAATCCAGGAGTGAGTGAGGAAGGGTAGATGGAGCATTTTAGGAAGCAGGAAGTGGCCATGCATGGTGACGCCAAAGCCAGGTGTGTAAAGATGGAGCTGATCAATGTAACCACACAGAGGGCGGTCCGAGACCCAGGAGCACAGAACAGCAAACAACGGGGTCAGTTGTAAGAATGCAGAACAGGGAGCTGAAGGTGAGACAGGAGACTGCAGCTGAGAACTTTGCCAGAAAAAAACAAAACGTGGATTAGAGTCTTAGACTTCAGGGGCTTGGTTTGTCTGTTCTGTTTCACAGTGAGATATCAGAGCACACATACATGCTGACACGAGTGATTCCAAAGAGATAAAAAGTGATAGATGGATGGACTATGGATGGATGGATGGATGGATGGAAAAATGTAACTAAATAGATAGCTGTGAAAACCAAGGGATGTGCCAAGAACCAGAGGGTGTCACACGCTGGCTTGTAATAGAAGAAGCAGCACGTCGTCCGTAAAGCTCAGACAGTAGAAGGCTAGGGAAGCGACATGGAGTGAAAAGGTCGGGCCTATCTTTTTATTCTTCCCAAGATATGAAGAGCAGCTGTCAGCCAAGAGGGAAGCTGGATGAAGGTATGCAGAGAAAGTGAACAGAAGCTGTAAACAATGCATAGAGGCTGGCTCTTCTATTGTGTGGTAGATAGCGTCAGCATCTTCTGGAAGTTTGGAAGATTCTTCAAGACACAGATTGTTAGGCTCCACCAAAGGCTGTCTAGGTTAGAAACGGTTGGTGGCCTGTAACAGACAGCCTTAATGAGCCTTCTGTGTGATTCTGGCAAAAGCTTCAGAGCCACTGTTACAGAGAAGAAGGGATAAGGTTGCTAGGTCACATTCTGAGAATAAGAACTTGAATTTTAGGTCAAGATGATGACTGAGACCCAGTTCCCCATTTGGAGTTGGAGTTGAGTAGACAACAACAACAACAACAAAAGGCCCAACAACAACAACAACAACAACAACAACATAATAATAATAATAATAAACCAAAGAGCCAAGTTAGTATATAATGGAAATAATAGAACATTAGTGTTTAGTGTGTAATTTTTCTCACTGTGTTTAACAGCTTGGGTCAGAGCATGGGTATCAAATGTAGGGAGTCAACCTGAACAGAGATGTCATGAGGAGAAAGAGGCATTGGGCTGGTGATAGTGGAGTGTTTTCAGGGAATGACTTCGGGGTGGATTCTGGAACAGTAAGCTGCACAAGGACAAAAAAGCTAGAAGGTACCTGGGAGGGAAGAAAGCATCTGGTCAGCAGGCCGAGGGCTCACTAGAACAAAAGTTTCACAGAAGTGCCCTGGATGATCAAGGTTATGGGAGGTCCCCCTGCCCTGCAGAGATTATCCTTTGAAGGGCAGGCTTATGCGGGCTCTGTATATATAAAACAGTCTATGGAACAAGTGCATTCTTTGCCTATGTACACATTAAGAGGCCTAGAAGGTACAGCATAGTTGGATTCCATACAAAACACAAGCTTTTTAAAATTAATATCATAATTAAAAACAGAAGAGGATCCCTTTCCTTTTTTTTCCAGTTTCTGTAATAGATTGTTTTGTTTATATAATAATAATATTTAATTGGATGTGTCAGACTTTTATTTATTGTTCAATTAACTGACAAATCCCATACTCACTAGATTATTACTATGCACCATGAGCTGTAAGTTTATGGGCTTGAGCTGAACTTTGCCATGAGTCTGTCCTCTGAAGTAGGTTCTGCCGTTGAACCTATTGATGAATGAGGAAACCGAAGCACCCAGGCCCCAGCAAACTAACGAGCCCTTGTTTGCTTTCTATTGCTGTGACCAAGATCATCACCGATTGGTTTGTACTTGCTGGTCACAGCCCATCACTGAGGGAAGCCAAGGCAAGAACTCATGCAAGGTAGGGATCTAGGTTAGTATCAGAGACCATGGAGAAAAGCTGCTCACTGGCTTGCTCAGTTTTCATTCTTATCCCATGACCACCTGCACGGGAGTGGCACCATCCACAGTCGGGTAGGCCCTTCCATGTCAGTCATTAATTAAGACACATAAGCTTGCTTACAGGCAATCTGATGGCATTCTCTTAATTGGTGTTCTCTCTTCCCAGATGACCCTAGCTTGTACAAACAAACAAACAAACAACAAAAACGAGGATATAGCCTATGGTTAACTTCTGAAGATTTAAGTAAATAAGTGTTCAAAAGGGCACACATCTCACAGAGCTCTTGTACACCAAACTACCCCTCTTCCCTGTCACTTCTCAGTAACTGTAAAATGATCAATATCATTGATTGCTGGTGGCCCAGGGCTCAGCAGCCACTGACGCTTGAGGAGACACCTGTAGAGAGCTGTAGTGCAAGGGTAGGAATAAGTCTGGCCCCCCAGGCATCCCCCCTGCCCTCAAGGCGAGGGTGGCTTCTTACACAACCTAGGGTGGTCCGTGTGGATAGGGAGGCGGTCTGGGTTCCTATGGTTACCTGTGGAGCATCTCCTGAATCTCCGCTGAACACCAGTGATGTCTGCCCAAAATGTTATCTTCAGACACCAAATGCTTGGCTCGAAGCTACTTCTCTTTTTATCTTTTCCCCCCTTCTCTGTATTTAGTAAGTTATTTCTTTCTCATACTTACTTTCAGTCTTTAAGATATACGTAGTCTACTAGAATATTAATGTAAGTCCTTTTATCTCTCTTAGTAGAAAACTGTTAGGTCATAAATGTAATTAGAAAGACTTGTATTATCTTCACGTAGACAATGCAAGGGCATTCCCTGTGGTCACTCTACAGTGTTTGAACAAGCCTTTCGGGGAGAAGTTTAAAGACGCCCTACCTTTCTTAGGGGCCCCACCCACCCTGTTTTAAAGCCCCCCTGGGAGGCTCGCCTCTAGCTCATCAGCTCCTAGCTTTCTTCACTCTGCTTCTTGTCCTTACCTGTGAGCTGACTTTCTATCCCGCAGGATGTGTTCTTAACACCTGTGCAGAGAGGCACACATATGGTTCACATATTGGTCATTTTCTTGTTTTTTGTAATGAACAAGCTATGTGGGCATGTCTTTTTTGTTTTATATATGCTATTTGTTTTAAAGAATTAAAGTGCAATGTCACGCTGGTAGGTTTTTCCTCAAATATTCTTACTCAAGGTAGTACTTTAAATACAGTATCAGAAGTCTGTCTTCTTTTGTCTCGGTCTCTGCATCTAGTAGTCTGGGCCAACAGCGTACGGAACAACCTGCCGCCTCACACAGACACAAGGAAAACAAACGAGTTCGACAGCAGCTGCCCTTTGTCTCTCAACTGTTGGGCCAGACAGCAGTAAATAATTTTAACTCTTGATTTGTTGATTCAAGATTCCTCATGACCGTGAAATCATAACTAATCTCAAAGACCACATCCAGGCTGGGTGGTGGTAGCGCTCGCCTTTAGTTCCAGCACTTGGGAGGCAGAGGCAGGTGGATCCTTGAGTTCAGTGCCAGCCTGGACTACAGAGTGAGTTTGAGGCCAGCCAGGGCTACACAGAGAAGCCCTGTCTCACACAAAACAAAACAAAACAAAAGAAAGAGGAAGAGGAGGAGGGGAGGAGGAGGTATCATTCCATGCTCCAACAGGAGCCGAAGGAAAGGGGACGGAGAGATGAACTGAATGTGGGCTACTGGAGCCCGCTTTCATTTTGACAAAGCCTGCTGATGTTTCCCACTTTGTGGCCCTACCACTCACTAACAGGACTAAGTGGCATCCTGCCTGCTCCTGTGTTTTCCCCCTCGGTGTCTGTTTGGATAACTGCTAGCCTGTTTGTATTTGCTGTGAACAACTCACTGACTGCATTTTTCATTGTAGCAAAGGGAAAAGTACCTCCTCACACCGTTTTTAAATGGTTTCCTTTATAGATGACCTTTCGGTTTTAGCCCTAGGATCCACTTCCACCCATACCCCTTTCTCCTTCCTTGTGTCGTCTCTCTGAGGACCTGCTCAGGGTCTTGAATTCTGTGGCATGTTACATTCTCCGGCCATTTTCCATTGTGGTCCCACTAATGAACTTTGCTCACCAAGGGTTCTTAAATTCATGTCAAACTAATTACACGTCTAGCCACAGCATTGTTCAAGCCAGTGACGCACAGCTGTGTCTGGAATTGCTCGTGTAGGCATCCTCTGAACTTCAGTGCATTGGAGGTGTGTGTACCCAAGGGCCCAGTCCTCGTGGGCCCTAGCACTCTAGCTGTGCTGGGGTGGGGTCAAGACGCGAAGAAACGGGGTGCTAAGGAAACCAGAGGCATAAGCAGCAGGCAGAGGGAAGTGAGAGACATAAGAGAGCAAATTGTTCTCAGGCCCTTTAAAAACATCAATTCATCACACCCGGGGGCTGTGCTAATTAAAAATCTTTCATTAAAATCTAGTGTACTAAGGCCTCCCTCAGGCAACATCTTGCAAGTCCAGTTGTGATTACTATTTCTTCCTTAAAATAATAGGACATCACTTCCATAAACATGGTGTCTAAATTTGCACTTAATTAATTTCTAGCTAAATAATTTGAGTTACCTAAGTCAGCCCTGGCTTGCTTTGTAACACACTGTTTTACTCAAACGCATTAGTCCCCAGACCTTGGTTTTGACTGACGGGTCAGTAACTGCTTTATAATTGTGTTAGAGTTTGTTTGCTTGTTTGTTTGTTTTTTTTTTCAAGTATCATCAAGAAAATGGCAAAGTGTATAGTAAGAGCATGTTTTTATCCACCATGTTTGGTAATTTAAGGTGATTATAAATTCTTTTCTTCCCATAGAACCCATGTATACACCAGGAACATGCTCTACCACTGAGCTACACAGCCCATGCCTCTGCACCACCAGGCTGGCCAGAGCTGGTTTGAATGGTTTTAAATGCCAAGGCTTTGTTTCCTTCGCTTTGTTTTCAGAGTTTTTAATTCAAAAGAGAAATTAATGAAAGCCCTTGCTTTTCTGCTTCTAGGGATTATATTTATTTTTATTATTTTGAATAATGTGTAGGTGCGTATCTGCATATAGATATGTGACTGAGAGTGCAGGTCTCTGAAGAAGCCAGAGGCCTCGGATCCTCTGGAACTGCAGTTACAGACAACTGTGAGCTACCCGACATGGTGCTGGGAACCAAACTCAGACCCCCTGTAGAATAGCAGACGCTCTTAACCACTGAGCCAATTCTCCAGTCTCTGCCTCTTTTTTTATATACTAGTACAAATTAGTTTGGATGTTAAGATAAAATGTAAATCTGAAGAAAGGAATGTATTTTTAAATTCCAGAGGCTGTTTTGAATTTATCTGTGGTTTGAATTAAACTTTAAATACAACAAAAAGTATATATTGGGAAAAGCAAAACACTTCAAGAAAACTCAATCACAATTAACCACTGCCCACTGCAGAAAAGTTTAAGTATTTATTTATGTGTATGTGTGCAAAGCACATCTGATCCCCTGAGACTCCGGTTATAGACAGTTACAAACCACTATGTGAGTGCTGACAATGAACTCAGAACCCCTGGAAGAGCACCCAGTGCTCTTTAACAGCTGAGACAGCTCTCCAGCCCCAGAAATCTGCTTCTTAGGAGCAGGGGAAAACCGGAAAGGGAAGGAAGACTTATGTTGGACTTGAGCTAAAGTGAATTCCTACAGATAAAGTCCTGCTAAAGCTGAATTCATGAACCCCCAACTATAAAACACAGAAGAGAATCTACAGCCATGATAAAGGTGAGTGACTGAGTACACATGCATACACACACACACACACACACACACACACACACGGACACTCTATCAGTTAAGAAATATTTTAGGGATAGCCAAAAAAAAAAATTGAGTTCATGGCTCTTTGGATCTGAAGACTGCTACCATTGCCCCAGTTGTGGTTAAAATATAAGTCAGATCCTATCACACCTATCTGGGTATCATACCCACCATCCATGGAAGATTACTTACAGGCTCTGAAGTCCCCTGGGAAGTCCTTCACAAAACTGAGAGACCCTGCTAATCCCTCTAGCTACTGCTCTCCTGGTTCATTGTCCAGTGTTACCGTTATTTTTTTTTTCCTGGCCACTTTTCAGGCTTCTCGTGTGTTCTTACCTTCCACGGGTCTTTGAAGAGGCCATGCTTTGTGCTTAGAATATCTCACTTTTATCAGCTCATTCAATTCTTAGCTCCAGAGTCGCTTCCCCAAGGGAAGCTGTCCTTTTCCCTACGGGTTAATAAGGGTAATTTGCTACTAATGATCAAAGAGAATAGCTACTTCCTTTCGAGGTACTAACCCTGTTTGCAGTTTCCTGTTCACTTACTATAATTACAGGTACATCATCCACTTCAGCTCTAAAGGGTAAGCCCCAGGAGGCAGCACATTGTCTATGTGGCACCTGTCCCTAGCTCTGCCCTTATACAGGATAGAGACAGACATGTTTATGTAAGTAGATAATGCAGAAACAGAATATAAGATCTGATATTAAAGTCGCCCTGCGGGTAGTTGATTTCCTGGATTCTACAGTTTGGTAGTCATCCATCCCTCCATGCATCCATCCAAGCATCCATTTATTCATATTTAGAGACAGAGCCACGATAGATTGCCCTGACTGGCCTGGATCTCTCTATGTTGACCAGACTGGCCATGAATAGAGATAAATCTGACTCTATTTCCTAGAGTACTGGGATTAAAGCTGTATTCTACCACACCTGGTCAAAAATTATATGTTGTTCTAGGCAGAGTGACACACGCCTGTGCTCCCAACACTCACAAGGTAAAAACAGAAGAGTCAAGAGTTAAAAGCAAGCTTAAGTTACACAGTGAGTTCCAGACTGGCCTAGAGTCCGTAGATTTTAAAAGAGATTTGGGCCAGAAGGATGGCCCAGTGGGCACAGGCACCCGCCACCAATCACACACACACACACACACACACACACACACACACACACACACACACACAAACGTAATACATTTTTGAATGAAAATTTTAAAAGAATTTCTTTCAGAATTTCTTAACCAAAATCACATTATTTCTTTAGCCAATTTTTTCTTTATAGATTCTTCATTCCTTAAGTAGGCCTTTCTGGCATTCAGCTCCCCATGTAGGTCATTGGATTTTTCATTTTTATAAGACAGTCTGCAAAGCCCTGGGAAGCCTTAGCAGCCAGCTGTTTGAATTCTGTAAGTAGCACAAGTTCTGCCAAGGCACAGGCTAGACATGCCTTAGGGATGGGGTCACTTCAAAACAAAGACCGTTCGGGGCAATGGGCTCTTGGGCTGCACACCTGCTTCTTATTTTTTAAGATGGTTGCAATCTTCCTGAGATCTCTGTAACAGCATGTCTTTTAAAAATCACTTTGCTAGTCGGACTGCGGCTCATTGTGTGTGTTGTGACCAGGTTCCAGGAGGTGGCTAAGTGGGAGACTGAGGACCACAGAGCCTCTGTGAGCTTACAGGCTTGGGTCCCAGCGGACAGTCCCACTTACTGCCGTGAGGAGATATTGATTTTCCCCCTCCCTTTTCTCAGAGACTCCTCTGAAGTAGGTGTGGTGTGAAGCATCTTTCATAGGCAAGAGAAGAAAAACTGTCACGGTGAACTTTGTCACTCCCCAAATCAGACACTCCAGACCAAACTAGATGGAATGGAACCATTTAGAGGACTCCCTAAAACCTCCTGACTTCAACCTCACAGGGAGAACATGTATGCGGTTCATAGCAATCTTACAGAAGGAAATATGCGTGCTATGGGTGTATGCATGTGCACATACGTTTTATGTTTTGAAATGACAATAAAAAGATCAAGCAACAGTGCTCTGCGCTGTGATCACAGAAGGTTAGCAGAGTGGACTCATCCGAGCTTTCAAGATGTTCCCTTCCTGTTATAATTGGCTGCTGGGTAGGCTTGGCCCTAACTAGAATGCCAGCGTTCGATTTCACCGTGTCCTCAAGGAGACATGTCACCATTTATGCTGGCTTCAGTGACAATTTTCTAAAATGGAAACTCGTGGGAAATCATTACAGTGTTTATCCGTCCCCCTGTCGGACGGTGTTATCCTGTGATATTTTACCAGTGTTTTCTACCGCATGATGGCATCTCGCAGAGGTTAAGGCAGAACAGGTCCCTCTGTAATTTTGTGACCACATTTTACTTGCTGCAGAAGAAAGGATAACTGACAATTAAGTATTTGGGACGCCACAGAAAGAACATGTGCAACTAATCAATGCCACCCTTTGGGACCGTGA
This sequence comes from Apodemus sylvaticus, assembly GCF_947179515.1. Classification (NCBI taxonomy): domain Eukaryota; kingdom Metazoa; phylum Chordata; class Mammalia; order Rodentia; family Muridae; genus Apodemus; species Apodemus sylvaticus. The sequence goes on along the minus strand of NC_067484.1, from coordinate 44,520,728 downwards.
TTTTATAAAGCTGATAAGGTGGAAAAATCGGGGTTTTGTGATTTGTGTTACATGATGATAATTGCACCTTTTCAATAAAAACGACATTTCTGGAGTAAACACTGAGCTGGCGAGGCTGCTGTACCAATGCCATTGTTTTTCTCCCCCATTCAGACAAGGGTTTGTAAGTGGCTTTATAGAATAGGACACACACACACACACACACACACACACACACACACCACTATGTAGAGAAAAATAATAAAGTTTGGCCTTTATAGAGCATACCTAGTTGCCCAGTTCTAATATCTAATGTATTACTATTGTTACACTTTGAGTTGTATATAGAAGACACAGAACTCAGAAGCAGTAAATGTAGAATGCTTCTTAGAGTGAAGGAATAGATTTTGGTCTGTCGGGAAGAATCCTTTACCATAGTGACTTGGATGCTTAGACAAATATTTTTAAGGACAGTCCAGAGCTACAGACAGTGGTGTGGACAGAGCGCACCGTCCAGTGAGGTACTGTTTGATAGACGGGAAGACCCCAAATAGGAAGCCAGTCCATCTTTTGGGAAGCTTGTGAACAGCACTGGTCTGTGTGTCAGGTCCAGGCCAAGTGTGAGCACTGAGTGATCTGACTATGCAGCCTCCTAAGATCCAGGGGTCCTCTGCTAGGCTGACGGGGCTTGCATCTCCTCAGAGGGAGGGGGAGGGAGGGAGGGAGGGAGACGGAGGGAAGGGGTGAGCAGGAGAGAGGAGGAAGTGAAGGAGTAAGACAGACAGACAGGCTGACTGAGACTTAGTTTTATCCAGTTTGTTTTTTTTTTTAACTGAGCCACAAATCACATATGACTAAGATCTGTTCACTGCACAAATAATCATCCAAATTTTCCAAGTGGGTAAAATGAGTTCAAAGTCAAGACAACAAAAAACACACAAAGGAAAGAGAGTGGAATCTCTCACATGCTAGTCGTGTGCCAGAGACTCCTGGAGATGTCTCCTCAAATCCTCACGAGAACCCTCTACGTGCAAGGATGAAGGGCGCAGACCAAGTCCATCTACACCATCCACGCGCCTTGCTCACCACACTGCCTGGAGAGTAAAAATGGATTCCATCAAAGATTAACAAAGACTAGTAATCAAAACCAATGAGGACATGATTTCATATTTTAAAATGTGATTTTTTTTTCAATGCAGTTGGGAGCTTATCTGGGGAATAAAGTTGGAGGATTTAAAGCAGATGGGTTCTGGGAAGATGTGGGATGAGTCAGGGCGTGGCTTTGAAAAAGAATCTTTGCTCCTGAGGCTGAGCGTTTCAGGGCCGAGGATGGAAATGGAACAGCTGGGAGGCCCCACTTGCTGTTCCATCTCCTGCATGAGATCATGTGTTTATGGCCCGAAAGGCTGAGTCGAACTAATTTAATTCCTTTTTGGCATCTCTGTACTAATTAATGACAGTTGTTTCATTTGTACATATTATATTAAATTAGGTGAATTTTTCATCTTTGGACTAATTCTTTTTTGTGCAAGGTTTCCTAACAGAGCTGAGGGATCCTTCCTGACCACATAACCAGAAGGCCTTGTCCACAACCTGGCATGCGCACGTGGGTGCCAGTTCCTTTATGACACTAAATGCCAGAGAGTAGCTTGACCATTGTTCTCTGGAAAATATTAATTGAGAATGTCCAAGGAACAAAAATAGGTGCTCGTAAGTTTCTAGAGTTTTCCGTATTTCTTTCTGCCAGGATGTCTTACCTAAAACAATGTGGTCATCTGTTTGGAGAACCCCAGGGAGAGTGAGCAGGATTAATTCCTGTCCCTGTGTGCAGTGTAAACAGCCTTTTGCCTGTCTTTTGTCATTAATGATCACGCTGTGGATGTAGCCAGTGCATTGTAAGCCAATCTGTCAAGGCAAATAAACAATTCACCTTGTTAAAATTCCCTAAATCTTGCATTAATAAAACCAAAGTAACCCCCTGAACACTCAAGAGATGTCTCCCTCCATACTGCAGTGATGGATGATATGTCCAAAGAGCCTGGAAATTAAGTAGTTCGGGTCATTAAAAGTGTCCCACACTTCTTATTGATTTAATTTATTTTAAAAAGGTAGGGGCGGAGATAAGGATTTTGCATCCTCCCTCATTTTTTTCTTTTAATTTTTTTTAAAATCTGAAGGCTACCACCTCTACAAGTAGTTAAAGCTATTCCTGGAGCAAACTGCATATTTATCACAACATTAAGTTTTATTATTCAAATGGCCGTTCTGTCATCCTGTTAGGCAGACATCTAGGAATTTCTTTGAAGCCTGTGTCACAGTAAAAAAAGTCCAGAACTTCTAGAACTACTGAAGCGAGCATCTCTGGGCATTCAGAAGGGGTTCCCTTGGGTAGGTGGGATTTGAGATAATGTCAAACAATTTGAAAGACGTGAACTGAAATGTAGGGAATTATCTCTGGGCAGAGAGCGTCCTCCCTCCTTCATCTTTCCTAGTTTTTGTTTTTCTCATGCATAATTAGGAAAAGAGTATTATATCTGAGGTGGGGTGGGTGCATGGATGGGTCAGCGGGAGGGAAAGCAGTCAGAGTGGTGCGGTACTTCAACCATCACCGCACTCCAAGCAGTCTGAGCTATGTGTATACCTCCTTCTTTACCCCATACTCCACTAAACACACCACCCTGTTCACTGCTGTTTCCCAGCACCTGATACAAGGATAGATCGTTTATTGAATAAGTTTAATCCATTTATTTAATGAATTAGAGTAGAATTCCCCATCACTCTACTTTTTCCTCTCTGTCTTTATTCCTTCAGAACTTTCTGGGACAGTGGGGTCTGTGAGGGATGGTGACAGCCCAGACACCCTAACTTTGAAGATGGGCCATCTCTGGGACCTAAACAGAAGGAGAATTGGGTACCTCAAGGCATAGGCAGGCCTGACAGCCCGTGTGGCCCTGATCCATGTCTATGGTCAGAAATGAGTGAGAGGATTCCAGACTTGTGAGAAATGGGGCTACTAGACATGGAAATGACAGTATGCCCAAGACAAACAGAAGCGATTATAATTTGGCCTAATTCTTTGTTGTTTATTCTGTATGTAGCTGTTATAGCTGTTCCTGAGATAACATCAGGTAACATTTCACGAATTCTCATCATTCTCTAGATAACATGTAACACAGTCACTTCTGACTGTAAACGCAACACTGATGAGGTCAAGGCAAGAGGATTGCTTTGAATTCAGGGCCAACCTCGGCTAGTTAGTAGACCCTTCTCTTCAAAAGACATGCCAAAGAGGAGTTATGTAGTCTTCAGTCCTTTGCCCTTGTTGGCGGGAGAGGAGCAGGCATCAAATGTGTAGTCTGTTGGCACATGTTAGCAGAATCTTTAAAAATGCATAAATATGAAAGTTCACTCCATACCCCCCGACCACGTTTCTCTTCCACATTGCATAATTTGGTTCTTTCTCAGCGTGCTGACACGTTTATGCCATTGTGCCAGCTCTTTAGCACAGCTAGTTAAGTGGAAGAACTTTATAGATTTTTTTTCAATAGATACCCTGATTTACACTTAGTGGTAAAGTTGTCACTGACCCTTTAAGTGGAGCTGTCCAGATGGCAATAAATGTCAACTGGTCCTAGTACAGAAGCAGGTGATAACTAAGGGCTTAGACTAAATCTTCCAGATGGGAAAACTGCAGGATTTCCTAAGAGCGGCAGTGTGCTCTGGAAATGTAAATACTTTATCATGCCATAGCAAGAAAAAAAAATTGATTTGTGGATCTTACCAGTGTTGCTGACATGCCTGGGGTTGGATCAGATTCTCTGGGAAGGCTCATGTCCAGTGCTTCCCCAAGTGAGCTGTCAGTGAGCATCTGAAGGTAGGAGACGCTTCTGTAAATCTGCCCTGAAGCACTAGGTAAAGTACAGGGTGTGTCATGCTGTAGAGAGATGTGTCCGCCCAACCCTATGATGGGTGGCATGGAGACCACTCCTCATATCACTTGTGAGGAGTGCTACTGGGGAGGACTTTGATAGACAGTTATGACTTTTTGATAGCATTCCTTTGATTGATGGCCTAACAGACTTCCCTCCCATTTCTAATTCTGTTTCTGTTTTTTACAGGCCGTCATTTTGGAAAATGAAGAGCTTCCCAAACTCTTCCTTGACTTCCTCAATGTAAGACACTTGCCCTCTCTACCAAAAGCAGAAAGCTGTGGGTAAGAACTGCTTTACGTGTGTGTGTGTGTGTGTGTGTGTGTGTGCTTTTTACGTTACCCCTCATGTTCCAGCAAATACCAAATACCGCAGGGCAGTCCGGCCACACCTAAGCGCTTGGTTGAGGCAGCGCCATCCCATCCCTGTGCTTATAGTGAGAAGCAGCCCTCCCAAGTCTTCATCTCCATCTCCGCAGCAGACGGTCCCGGCAAAGCCATGCTTAGGCATGAGGAATTCACCTGTCAAATAATGGTGTCACTTAGTGTCTCGGATGCTAATCATGGGTCCAGACAGTATAATTAAGAACAGTCCTTTGACTTTGCCTAGTATACATATTCATATAGCTTTCGAAAGCTATACTTTGTTTTTGTTTAAGTGTACGCATGTGCCTGTGCGTGCCACGTTTGAGGAGGGGGTGCCTGTGGAAGGCAGAGGAGGGCACAGAGCCACCAGAGATGGAGTTAGTCACAGGAGGTTATGAGCTGCCCGACATGGGTGCCGAGATCCACACCCAGGTCTTCTGGAAGAGCAATAGGTACCCTTAAGATCCAGGCCTAGCCGTCTGTCAGTCTCCATATTCTAAAGGTTTAAAGCTATAGATGACTTTAGAGATCATCCGTCCAACACGCCTCATTTGGTTGTTGGTCACAGTACTTAAGTGCCTTTCCCAAGCCTTACGCGTGGCAGAGCCTAGGCCTTCCACAGGGGCCTCTGACTGCTGCTGCTCCCTCAGGAGCTCACCAGTGATGGGCTGTAGTCCCCAGTCCCTGTTACCTGTGGAACTTGAGGCACAACATCAGCAGCAGCCAGAGAAAGTTCTAAAGAATGAAATCTGCAACAAGCCCCGGGCTGAGCTAGCCCCTGAAATCAGTCAGTAGCAGTGTGGTGCCGCCATTCAGTCCACAGAGACATAAGGCAAATCCAGCAGGGGAAAGGGCTTTTCCCATCTCCCGCTTCTGTCTCCAGACCTTCCTGAGATCAGACTAAACCTGGGCTGTCTGCTAAATGCAGGGCAGTAGACACCTGTCACCACTCGTCAGAACTGTTGACTCAAGGGACTTCCTGCTCACCCAAAGCCTGAATCATAGAGCACACACCAAGTAATCTCTGTAACCACTGTGTTCTGTCCCAACCCTCGGAGGGCAGGTTCATAGATACACAGAGGCATTAATAGTAACAGTGAAAACTGGTCTTTTTACTTCTATTTCAACCCAAAAATAGTAAACGGCCATATGATTTTTAAGTGATCTTCAAGAAAATTGAAATTGCCAGAGTCTTCCAGGCTAACATGAATTAGAATTAGTCACGGGGCCGTCCTGTAGCTTAGCACGGACTTTCATTTTTCTGTTTCCCAAACCAGTGCTAAGGATAAAATCTTTTGCTTAGTTGGCATAAATATTGGTCCAACTTACGTGATCGTCTTCTTTTCTTTTATAAACATTTCAGATCTTTTGATGAGACAGAATCTGAAGAGTCAAGGTAAGAGCTTAGTCAACCAAGAGTTACAGAGATCAATAATAAAACTGCAGTTTGTTAAGTTTGTAACTACCCTTGGAAGGCATGTTTAAAGTCACACTTCTCTTGAAAACCTTTGTTAGATATTGGTTTTAAGGTGATAAATTTGATAAAGAATTGCTTAAAATTAGGAATGAATGAATTAAGAGTCCCACATAGCTTCACACAAATGGTAAGAATCCTGTTTTACTTCTGATCAAATCACAGAGTTGTGGGAAAGTACTTTCCAGCAGTGGTATTTACTGCAGTGATGAGTGCCTGTCTCGTATCCCAGAGAGGAGTATTTGCAAGGCGACTGCAGCGCCCATAATTTCCCTCTGTGTATTTACTCTTCTTCACCCACACTGGTAGATGTGGAGACCTGAAGACGTCCCACCCAGCAGTTTGATCCCCTCAAAGCTAGTTTGTAGTGTTTTCTGTTTACCATCGTCCCCTGATGCTGACATGCCTGTTCTGACCTTTGCAGCAAGCTGTCCCACCAGCCGGTGCTGCTGTTCCTTGGGGATCCATACGTCTTGCCTGCAGCCAGCGGTAATCAAACCTGTCATCTGCTACAGCTCTTTACTGATGTGCCCCTGCACCACATAAACCGCGTTTGTAATACGGGTCTAACAGAGTGACATCGGTCCAGGGCTTAATCATCTGCCAATAAACCAGGGCTCTCGGTGTAAGAGACATTTAGAATTTTAATTGGGGCCGGCCTTTCAGGAGGAAATGTAATTTTTCTTTTTCTCTTCCTGGCCTATTTTGAATTAGAGAAAGAAGGGATAACGGTATTTATTTTTATTTTTCTTCCCCATTTTTGTGATGTTATTTAGATTGCCGCTTGTTTTTAATCTAGATGTGAGACTTCAGGCTCAAGGCTCCAACCCTTCTTACAAATGCTTCTTCCCAAAAGCCTCGTGCATTTATTGTAGGTAGACCTGTGTTCCTATTTAGATTTTGGTGTCTTTGATGGTTAAACTATGCCTTTTTAAGCTGTATATTTTAAATGCAACTAATTGATTTAAGTGTAGCCATAATCGATATTTTAGTTCACATATCCTTTTTCAGTTCCAGTTCCCGAGAGTCCTTCTCAAAGTGTACCTTCTATGCATCATTCCCAGAGGACATTCTCAGGCAGTATCTCATTTAATCTGCAAGCTGCCTTGTAAAATAGACTCAGCAGGTAGTATCATTGGCTAAAGGAAAAAAATTCCCGGCTCAGGAATGTGTCGACTTGCCAGGCTCAGGTGGACCGTTCGTTCGAGGCCTGAGCTCTCCTGTCTTTTTAGCATATCGAGTCTCCAGCCTCTGAGATTCACAAATATCACAGCCACACGAGAGCATAAAGGAGCCATTGTTTCTGTCAACAAGACCTTCCTAAGAGCCTGAGATGGGGACTGCTTCAGTAGCCTGGGGCTTGTATTAAGATCACCCACTTAGCTACCTGTAATGGAAAGGTGGCCAGGACTCAGACATACTTACTAACAGACTCTTCTGAGTGATCAGAGAGCTGCCACAGCTGTAAAGAATACGATTTCATGGTGGTCTTTCATGTGTGTCCTCAGGGTGAGGAACAGTCGCTTCCTGTGCTAACGTGTTTATGTCTTAGCTGGTGCCATACTAACACATTATGTTTAACAGCAATACTATAAGCCTAGTCTAGATTAAATAGAGTGCCATTTTTTAATAGCTGCATGCATAATTATCCTAGAAATTGTCTCTATTCAGATATTTCATGCACCTGTCCAAAGTTCCTGCAGCAGTAGGGAAAACCAGCTGGTGATTGGACAGGAATAACTAGGAGCTCGGTGGAAGGGTTGGGGGGACACATGAGTTATGATCCTTATATCTGATTTTTAAAATTTATTAATAAGCAGCACCTACCACATAGCATACACATTTACAGAGCTGACCAGACAAGCCTCTGGGAAGCAACGTCAGGGCAAAGGTGGAAAGCGGGAAGGCTGAGGCGTGTGTATCACTGCTCACTTGATAGTGCGGACCAAAACAAGGGAAATCCTATGGAGAATAGCTGTAGTTAGTGGGTTTGGTGGGCGGGAAGAACCGGGTGCAAGGGCAGCCTTCATGCTGTTTTCTTAGGACTTTGGCACACCCAGGTTTAGACATCCAGCTCCTCTGGCCTCAGAGGAACTTGACCTGCATCGTACTATGTTGTTAAGATGGTTTTTGGTGAGAGGAAGTCATTATTTCTGAGAATACTGAATGTGGAGATAGTCTGGAGATCTACAGACTCCCATTCACGGTCACTCTCATTACATTTCAGACGTCCGTCTAAGCATTCTTTTAGAAAAGGCTAATGCTCGGGGCTGGATAGGTGGCTTTATTGGTGAAGAGATTGCCATCCAAGCATAAAAATCTGACTTCCATCCACAGAACCTACTTTAAAAACAAAAAAAGCCAGGCCTGGTGGTGCAGGCTTTGAAAGCCAGCACTTTAGAGGTTCACTGACCAGCATGGCTGGCTGAATGACTGTACTGCCATCCACTGAGACCCTGTCTGCAAAAACAAGGGGGACACTTCTGGGAGTGACCCCGGAGGTTGACCTCCACTTTCTATATGCATGCACGCACGCGCGCACACACACACACACACATACACACACACACATATGTGTACACACACATATGTGTACACACACAGAGGTGGATAACTGGTCTATTACCTTCTTAGCTTTTAACAAAAGTCAAGAGAATACCCTCAATTTTAAAGATCTGTTTATTTCTATCTTACATGTATAAAGGTCTTGCCTGCGTACATGTATGTGCATCATCTGTGTGCCTGCAGAGGTCCCTGAAACAGGAATTATAAATGACTGTAAGTCCTTTTGTGGATGCTAGGACCCAGACCCAGGTCCTCTGCAGGAGCAGCAAGTGCTCTTAACCAGTGATCCAGTTCTAGCCCCCAAAGAGAACTCTCTTAACATCTTGTTTTTTAAAGGTTTGTTTATTTATTATATGTTTGTTTATTTATTATATGTAAGCACACTGTAGCTGCCTTCAGACACGTTTTCTTCTCTCGCTCTCTGGTCATGCCCACTCCAGCCCAAAGATTTGTTTATTTATTATATGTAAATACACTGTAGCTACCTTCAAATACCCCCAGAAGAGGGCATCAGATCTCATTACAGATGGTTGTGAGCCACCATGTAGTTGCTGGGATTTGAACTCAGGACCTTCGAAAGAGCAGTCAGTGCTCTTAACTGCTGAGCCATCTCTCCAGCCCCTCTCTTAACATCATAACAGCTTCAAAGGCATGTGCTTTTTTTTTTCCTTTGTCTTAACTTTTCTGGAAAATGCAGAACAACTCCTTCCGAGGACCCAGGCATCCTCAGAGTGGCTGGACATTCTGGACAGTTCTCCTCTTTGTCTTCCTAGCCCTTCCATCAGCTTTAGGTGTGTTGGCTACATCCTTTCCCTTCCAGCATGGTCTCACCCCCAGCCCTCCCATTAGACTAGATGCTGCTGGCTGAGTGTTTCCTTAAATAATCTCCTGTTTGTGGCCCTGAACACCTCATCTGTGCAACTGAGAGGCAGTATTGTTTTTTTCCAACATAGACACTTGTTCTGGTTTACAAGAAGTCTGTGGTCTACTCCAGAGCCTCTCCTCACACATTCCTTAGTTCCAGCTACTCTGCAATCCAGTCTGGGCCTCAAGTCTACCAACCCTGCAAACCCTAACACAGCACCTACCCTGCTCATCCTGCTGGCCCTGCTGACCAGACTCTACCCTCCTGGTCATCTGTCTTGCCAACCCTTCTCCCAGGACATCTGCTGCTTCCTCCTTGAATCTTCTGGCCTGTGTGCTTGGTGGGTCTGTCATCCCCCAGGCCTCATGTTGAATGTCACAGCTTTGAAGCCTCTCTCTTTGAAGCAGCCTTCATATAGCTTTGTTCTGTTGCTCCTGGCTATAAATGATCATTAGATAAACAAATACAAGTAAGAATATCAAGAAATATAACCCAAGTCATGTTCCTTCCCCTTACCTCCCAATGAGGTAAAGGTTTTCTAAAGGAAAGAATGGTTTTCTGAGTAAATCAATCAGTAGTGGACTTTGTACTGAATCATGCCCAGGACACAGCCTGACTCTAATATCTAAGGGACAGTGAAATAAACGAATGGGGTCAGACATAAAATGCAGCCATCCCGTCACTAATCATTAGGTTGACAGACCCTCCAGTCTCTTCACTTTTTCTCAGAGGACCTTGTCGGCTGTCTTCAGAAGTGGCTGCAGACTGTTCCCTGGAGGACATCCACACTGGCTTTTCCCTGTGAGGGACACATTCTCCTGGACACCCTCATAGCCTGTTCCTACCTCACCTCCTTCAAATCAGCTCCAGGAGCCCCTCGCTGTGAGCCTTCTTTCTCTTTCCCGTGTCCTGTAACCCATATGTTCTCTTTTGTCCTTGTGTCGAAGCCACTGTCCTGATGTAGAGTTACATAATGGGGTTTTCATTGTTGTTTCATGGGACTTTGTTGAATCCACTTAAGTAAATATGTTCATGATATAAATTAACTGTATTTAAGTTGATTTTTCAGATTTCAGATGGTAAAGGGTAACAACATACCACCTGAATGAAATGTTTGTTTGGATATTTTGCTGAAAATTAATCTATGGTTCAATTTATTATGAGAAATGAACTTAAGATTAGAATTAGCCAGACCATTGCTTCAAATACACAGATATATAGTGTATTGCAGGCTTTTCAAGATCTGATCTGTGAAAGTGTGTGTGTGTGTGTGTGTGTGTGTGTGTGTGTGTGTGTGTGTGTGTGTAGCAGAAAAGCACATACTACGGAAGCCAGCGTCATCATCTGGAGACAGCTCACTACTCATGTAATGGAGAGATTTGTTAAGATATTTACTTGTCACATTTGCTTGCTAGCACTGGTCCTATGGCCTGACCGGAGACCGTATGTTATTTCTATTTCCAGTAACTGGATGGGTGCACGGGTGTGGGAAAGGCCAAGCTTTACTGTGTGTCAGGCCCGGTCTGTGAACTCAGTCGCTCAACAGCTTTAGCCTGTGAGGACTGTGTGAGCGCTTCTTCATTCTTCACTCCGCTCAGCTGTGGTCATGGAGCTGGGAAGTGACCTCCCGGATCAAGAAATGTTTGCCAAGGAAAACTTGTCAGTGAGCCGGCCAGTCCCTTGCCCTTGCCCTTGACTAGACTCAGAAGTATCTCCAACTCAGAAGGTCCCAAACTGAACTGACAGGCTTCTAGTTCACCCTCCTTCTTCCATAATCCTCCTGCTGAGTGAGACAGAAATCCAAGGAGCACCTGGGATGACTTCCGTTATTACTATTTTTCTCTTTTTTCCTTTTTTTAAAAAAAATTATTAGATTTCCTTTATTTACATTTCAAACGTTATCCCCTTTCCTCGTTTCCCCCTCTGAAAACCCCCTATCCCATCCCCCTCCCCCTGCTCACTAACCCACCCATTCCAGTTTCCCTGACCTGGCATTCCCCTACCCTGGGGCAATGAGCCTTCTTGGATACAAGGGCCTCTCTTCTCACTGATGTCTAACCAGGCCATCCTCTGCTACCCATGTGGCTGGAGCTATGTATCCCTCCATGTGTACTCTTTGGTTGGTGGTTTAGTTCCTGGGAGCTCTGGGGATACTGGTTGGTTCATATTGTTCCTCCTCCTATAGGGCTGTAAACCCCTTCAGCTCCTTGGTTCCTTTCTCTAGCTCCTCCATTGGGGACCCTGTGCTCAGTCCAATGATAGGCTGAGAGCTTCCCCCTTTGTATTCATCAGGCACTGGCAGAGCCTCTCAGGAGACAGCTATATCAGGCTCTTGTCAGCAAGCACTTGTTAGCATCCATAAATAGTGTCTGTGTTTGGTAACTGTAGATGGGATGGATCCCCAGTTGGGGCAGTCTCTGGATGGTCTTTCCTTCGGTCTCTGCTCCACACTTTGTCTCTGTATTTCCTCCCATGGGTATTTTGTACCCCATCTAAGAAGGACCAAAGTATCTACACTTTGGTCTTTTTTCTTGAGCTTCATGTGGTCTGTGAATTATATCTTGGGTATTCCAAGCGTCTGGGCTGAGATCCACTTATCAGGGAGTACATACCATGTGCGTTCTTTTGTGATTGGGTTACCTCACTCAGGATGTCATTTTCTAGTTCCATCCATTTGATAGCAGAATGGATACAGAAAATGTGGTACATTTACACAATGGAGTACTATTCAGCTATTAAAAACAATGAATTCATGAAATTCTTAGGCAAATGGATGGAACTGTTATTACTGTTTTCTTATCCTTCCCCTGCTTCTCCCCTCTCCTTTCTTCCAGCCCCTTTGGTGAGACAAAGTCTCACTATAGACTACATAATTTACAGTCTATATAATCCACGTTGGCCTTTATCCTGCGGTCCTGCCTCAGCCTTCAGTTCCTGGGATCACAAACATGCCCCACCCCATCCGGCCTAATCCTAATCCTTGCCTTCTCCCCTGTGCGTGTCATCAGGCCACACCCTCGTTCCTCTATGCATCCACTTCTCTGTGTCCCGCATCCGGATCTCCCTCTGCGCTGCAGCAGGGACCACATGTATCTGTGTCCACCTCACACTGCTCCAGCCCGTTCTCCGAGTGGCAGTCGGTCTTCAAAACTTCATCTTAGCTCACTTCACTTAGATCCCTCAGCACCCTCAGTATATGTCTGATAGGGCGCTAGGGCGCGGACTCCCCTGAGATCTTCTCAGGGCTCACCCAGCACCTTCCTCCCTCACTTCCACTGAGGACAGTGAACCCCCAGGCCCCCTTGCCATAGACTGTACTGTCACCTTGTATTGCCCTGGAGCCTTCTCTGCTTCTCTGATGGAGCTCAGTTCCCTTGTGCCTGACTTGACATGGGGGTAGCCACTCTGTAGGGAATGGATGTATGAATAATAAAAGTATTAAGGTATTTGGTCCATTTGCATAATAATCCGAATCTATTGGGCCATTTGCATAATAACTCCATTCAGAGTGCTCAGTTTCACCTAACTCCAGATGTAATTGTGTGCACATCAAAGCTTAGACATAATAGCAGAGCCGTAGGAAGACCAAGCCCCCTGCACAGCCCCCTGCACAGTCCACAGTACTTTACCTGCTCTGACACTAGAAACTGGCCCAACATACTGTGTATACTGCTGTGTTTCTTTTATGCCTTCTACAGAAATGAGACTGGTTTTTTCAAGTTTGACAGGATGACTTTTGTTAGAACTTTGCCCTTTCAAGTTAAAAAGACACGCCCTGCCTTTCTGTCCTTGAGAAGCGTGCCCACAAGTGCACACACAACCTGGACTGAGTACCTCCCTAAGCCTCAGTGGAAAAACCGCAGCCACGTGTTCCCAGTGGAAATCTTGGAATTCCTTCAAGTGTACTGAGATTTTGTTAGAAATTGAATTGCCAGAGTAATCCATCTTCCTCGGGAGGAAGATCCAGATAAAGACCCTGGGCCTAGAGGCGTTAACCATTAGAAGAGCAGCCCCTGACTCGATACACTACAACTCTGGTTGTGCAGTCCTGCTGTGCCTGGTGGTAGCCAAAGCGGCCTCTGGCTGGCAAGCACAAATGGTAGTGCCCTTTGCCCATGGGTAAATATGCCCAGGTGGTAGCCCTGACCTCTGACACTGTGGCCTTGACCTCTGACCTTCTTTCTCGACCAAGGGCAAAGGGCTCTCTTATGTGAACTCCAGAGAGATGTGGTGACTCTGACCCTTGGTCCATAAAGCACAATTATATGTTCTTGATGAATGTAAAGAAAAGCAGCCTTCCTTTTGTTTTTCAGATTTTCCAAATGTGGTCATCGAAGGAGTTCTTCATGGGATATTTTTCTCTCACCTGCAGCCCAGGTAGAAACCCTACCCGGTTGGAAGGAGCTGAAGGGTGGCAATGCCAATGGCGAGGAAATCGATATTTCTGCCATGTTAACTGAAGCCACGCGACGCAGTAGCTCTAGCTAGTGGGAAAATTCACAGTCCTCGCTTCCTTTGGAACAGGGACATTTCTATTAGAATGGTGCTTTTAAAATTAGAAATTGGACCAGGGTGGGGTCAGTTTAAGACCAATTATTTGAGAAGGAAGATTACAAGGGAAGTCAGGAAAGAAGCCCACAGGGGATTGCGGGGAGCGCCGAGTGTCACAAAACAGAGCCAGCCTCTGCTTCATTCGCACTATCTGCTAATTGGAAATCCTATCCTGAGTCAGACTGACACTGAGCAACTTCAGTGGCCTTTTGTTCAGACCCTGGACATGCTCATCTCTGCGCCATGAGAGTTATCTCAGCGGGGGATACTGTATTCTGGAGTGCGGGCACCGGAAGAGTATCCTGGAACCCACTGTGCCGGACTGAAGATTCAGTTATACTGACAGTAGAACGCGTTTTCGTTTCCATTACAGTGGAGATGCCTCCCACCTACAGATTAGCTGCCAGCACCAGTGCTTGAGATGAAATGGAGGTTGGGACAACCCTTGAGAGCACTCTAGAAAGGCGCTGTACCGGAAGTCTGACCTTCCTCATTCTCTCCCTGTAGTCTTGGAAAGTATGAGTGCTCCTCTGAAGACCAGCTGACACCCCTGGCGAAGTCCTAGGGGCCGTTCCATAGAAAGTGAATACTCAAAACACTAAAACCAGACTGCAAAATTCTTGTCCACCGGAGTCAGACGTGGGAAGTCACAGTGGCCACAATAGGAGCAGAAGGACTATTCGTGGCAAGGTGTCCTCAATGGTGTAGACCCACGCCCCTGTCACAGGCTCTGGTGGCTTGTTCAGGTTCCTCTTCGCTGAATCATGTGTGGATTAAGTGAGTTAGATGCTCGATGCTGGCCCTCCACTGGACGTCACACAGATGGGCATCTTTCACTTGGTGGTGGAGCAGAGCGTGGATGTCCTACCTGTGTGTCTGTGCTGATGAAGAGCCTATGAATTTTCATAAATTTAAATGTGGGAGAAATATTTACAATTAAAATACCATGTCATGAATTTTTATTAGAGCCTAAACCTACAGATTGAAAGCCTGCTGCAAACTTTTAAAAAATAACATTTCTATGATGGATTGTATAATCACATGTTGGAAATAAAGTAACCAAGTGTTATCAAAAAAAGAAAAACTAAATAGTGAAGTACTAGAGATACTTTTTAAAATGTTTTTATGTTACTAGCTATTTTGAGTTAAATAAAAACAAACAAAAGTAAGTATCTGAGTTTGTCTTTTCCCAGAATTTACTGGAAGCACAGTGTCTGTCTCTTTCCACAGATACAGAGAACATAAATACAAGCTGTGCCATGTTGCACATGGACGTGGATTTCTGATCTGGTAAACTACCTCATCCATTGTTATGCTAATTAATCCTAATTTAATATTTCATAATTTACCAAATTAAAGTTTTTTTAAATAAAGAGCAAACATATAGTGGTATGGTACTCAAAACACCTTTTAGCTGACAGTTGACCTTTTAGCTGGCTCATGCCTGTGATCCCAGCACTTGTGAGGCAGAGGCAGGAGGATTGCTCTAAGTTTGAAGCCATTCTGGTTTAGATAGCTAGTTCCAGGTCAGCCAGGGCTACCTAAAAGACCCTGTCTCAAAACCAAGACAAAAATAAATCATTCTTTTTTTGACAATTTTTAAATTACATACTAGCAATGACCTTTTCTTTTATTATTCACTTTAAAATGTAGTATATTGGCTGGAGAGATGGCTCAGAGGTTAAAAGCAGCTTAAGAGTATTGGCTGCTCTAACTGAGATCCTGAGTTCAATTCCCAGCACTCACATGGTGGCTCACACCATCTGAACCATCAGTGCTGTTGAGCCATCAATGCTGTTGTCCCCTGAGAACCAAGCCCTCTTCTAGTGTGTATACATGAGGACAAAACACCCATATACATAAAACACATAAATAAATCTTTAATAAAATGAATAAAATGTTGGTATATAATCTTATCACTTAGTGTTCTTGCAGGAGCTTTAAACCACCAAATGCCTTTTAAGCAAAGAAGATTGTATTCCTAAAGCTGAGAAGACCTGAGTCACTGCCTCAGCACCCACCTCAAAGGCCTGACAACACGTTCCTATAATGCAGACACTGCAGAGGCAGAGACAAGGGGATCCATGGGGCTCTCTGGCCAACAAGCCTAATTAAATCAACAACTTACCGTCACTGAAAGACTCTGCTCCAAAAATTAAATTGAGAGTCATTGAGTAAGACATCTAGAATCAACGTCTGGCCTCCACATGCATGCACATACGCACAGGAACACGTACATACCAAGACTCAAAAAGACATGAGTTGCCAGTCAGTTTACACAGCCCAGAGCAATAGGAAATTGGCCTTCATCTCACAGCCTCCCATGTTTTCCACTCCATTGCCCACTAACATATAGCCAACATATAGTACTATAATGTCATCCCCTATTGCAATGGATTCTGGGGAGAAGCTGGTAGCCTCTGGTCAACACAGATCAGGACACACTGCGTAGATGGTAACATATATTTCTATGGTTGGAAATATAAAAAGATATATAAAGAAACCCTCCTCCCAAACCGTTTCTTGACTATCCTCCCTCCTGTGAGCAACCATGGTATTTAGTTTTTCTATATAGTGCTCTGAGAAATAATTCCTCTGTAAGCAGAAATATATTGTCCATCTAAGGTTTTGTGTATATAAATTATTTTTATTTGTGTATGAGCATTTTGTATATATGTATGTGTGTACAGCACACAGAAACTTTCTGGGTGCCCTCAGAAGAGTGTCAGATTACCAGGAAGTGGGGTTTCAGGTGGTTGTGAGCCACGGTGTGGGTGCCAAGGACTGAACCCAGGTCCTCTCCAAGACCAACAGTGCTTTTAGTTCCTAAGCCATCTCTGCAACCCCATAAGTTGTACATCCTGCTCCCCTTTTTATAAGCATGGTAGCCTGCAATACCCACCTTTTATACATATCTTCATTTAATGACACCTTGACAATCTGTTAGTATTTCTCTTTATAGTTGTAAATCTCTGCTGTGACTTACATGACCAGTACAATATTTGTGAATATGTTGGCATTTTCTACTATAAAAATACCATAGACAACTTTGCTTACATGTTCTACACACATGAATTTCAATAATAATCTTCAAAAATTATGATCACAACAAAACTTTCATATAAAAAGAAGCACACATTAGGTTTTATTATTGGGTTCTGTTGGCCATGTGCAAATAGGACATCTTACTCTAGGGCGCCATTGTGCATGGCTGCATTGCTGTGCAGGCTGTGGCTGCATTGCTGTGCAGGCTGTGGCTGCATTGCTGTGCAGGCTGTGCACTGTACGCGACCACAGCACGCCATACGCAAGCTGCCCAATGTGAGTGGCACTCTGAGCAGAGCCTGAAACTCTGCAGGTGGGGAAGTAATAAAAACCCAATCCATTCAAGGCATAGCAATCAATTCCTGAGCAATGGAGAAGGAAAGGGCACAGGTCCTGCGCCCCCAGACGCCTGTTGACTGATGCCCTGCCCACCTGTCCCCTGGTGCTTGCTCTATGCAGAGCTGCCCTCCCACCGCACCTCAAGGTGTCCTCATTTGCATACAGACTGCCCTGGCCCGGTGTCCTTCCTTCTGGTATTCCTCCCTGCTGCCCTTCAAAGGTCATCCACTCATGATCACTGCTGCCTGGCAAGCCCTGTATTTGTAAGCTCTCTTTGGAAAGTGCGGGAACCCCACAATTACAGTTTGGAGAAATAATCACACTTCAGAAATGACAAAGGGCTTTCATGTCTCTCTTGGTAATTTTGATCAGTGGGAAGTGGCTGCTTCAGTACTTTGTCGGCTCTGGCATACTGCTGTGAATGGGTAAGTAAAGGATGCAGAGAAACTGCTATTACTGTGTATTGCATCTCTAAAGGAAATAGGATAACAACCCTCTAAAACTTACATAGAATTTCCATAGGATCCAGTGATTCTCGAAATGGGGGCAGTAGCTCCTGAAGATGGCATTTGTGTATGTCTGTCCGCAGAGCTGTGTACAGTAGCCAAAGGAGAGATGACCTACGTGCCCATCAGTAGAGGAACGAGAGAGAAACAAATGAGCTCCTAAGTGCGCTGTGTGGATGAACCTTGAAGAAATAAGCTGAATAAGCTAATCATGAAAGGACAAATATAGTATTATTCCATTTATACATAGTATTTACAATAGTCAGATTCCCAGATGGCAAAATCTATTGGTGGGTGTGCCTGGGACTGGAGGGAGAGGTCATGGGGGATTCGTGTAGCATAGGTTTTCTGGAGAAGATGACAGTTCTGGAGATGGATTGCTGTACAACATGGAAGTGCTCAACGCACAGCACTGACAATGAACCGAATGATTGATTTCATTGTGTCCTTTGCCTTGATGGGGAACAACGTGAAAGAGGTCAGGAACAACGTGAAAGAGGTCAGGAACAACGTGAAAGAGGTCAGGGGCAAGTGATGCTCTGTGAGTATGGGCAGAGTACGCCATTGGTGCTGTCTGCCATGGGCACAGGAGTTCTGGCACATCCTTGCTGCCCTCACAGTCCTGGAAACCTCTAAAATTCAAGCTGAATCCAAAGTCCTAAGATGGACAGCTAGAGCCATGTATCAGAACCATTTAGGATCCTGAGTCAGCCTGGGCTATCCCATCTGAGGGGTTAGAACCACACAACTGATTACACACACTGGTTGGAAGCACTGTTGGAGACTATGAATTACCTTTGAAATACTTTTGACAATCCCATACACGTATGCAATGTATCATTAGTGTATATAACCCAATCCCTCATCCTACCCCTCTCAGACCTCAATGCCTGCATTTGTGCTCTCTTTATTCATGCACTGATTCTAACTAATTCTGCCAGCATGAACCTGTGTCAGCATCTGCTGGTTGTTGTCTACTAGAGTCTCTTGGGAAGAGGGAAGTTCAGTTGAGGAATTGCCTCCATCAGCTTGTACTGTGGGCATGACTGTGAGATTTTTCTCTTGATTACTGATGGCTGTGAGAGGGTATAATGCACTATGGGCAGTGGCACCCCTGGGCAGGTGGTCCTGGGTTGAATAGGAAAGCCAGTTGAGTGGGCCATGATGAGCAATCCAGAGAGCACTGTTCTATGGTCTCTGCCTCGCCTTCTGCACTGCTTGAGTTCCTGCCTTGACATCTCTCAGTGATAGATTGTGATTGGGATGTGTAACCTAAATAAACCCTCTCTTCCCCAAGTTGCTTTTGGTCATGGAGTTTTTCACAGCAATAGAAAGCAAAGTCGGACAGAGACCTCCCACCATATCCTGAGCAACCCACTAGCAGCCACACACCCAAAGGAAAATGACTCCTTCCCGTTCAGCTGCTGTTCATGACCAGAACACACAGCATCTTACAGTTCTTCTGCCTTTTCTTTTATGATATTACTTGAGCTTTTGGGGAGAATAAGTTGATATAAATGTCACATTTATAGCTGAGCACATTCATAGTTGAGTGAGTCATGTATTCGGAGCACTTTGGCCAGCTATGAGTCTCTCTATTAACCACTGCCCACTGCAAGCTGAAGCTTCTTTGACAAAGGTTGAGAGCAGCATTAATCTATGGGTATAATTGTAAATATTTAGAAGGCAGTTTGACAATATGTCCATTTAGAAAAATGGTAAGTCCTCCCTATGGGCCTGGACCTGAACCATGAACTTTTGATGAGGTTCACAGTCCAGACATTAGTTCCTTCCTGTAGAGTAGGCTTCGAATTCAGTCACAAAATGATCAGTCATCACCATTGCACCAGTGGGTATGCTGGCCTATCAGGTCAGTATTGTAACATACTGGACCATTGATTACCTCTTACCCAGAAGCCTACCTATGTATACCTTGGGTACTATAAAAGCTCACTAGCAAGAGAGGAAGTTTCCAGATCAGTTTTAGTTTGGTTTCTCAGTGTCCCATGATCAATGTGTGTTGTGTTGTCAGTAATAGAATCACTCTATCTAGCTATACTGATTCAACTAAGAGAGATAGCATTAATCTGTGTTGTTTGGATGCACTCTGAGGCCTTTGACCTATAATTTTAGCATCTTGAGGAATTTCCTCCTTTCTCTTCTCTTGTCTCTTCTCTTGTTCTTTCCCCTTAACACCTCAAACTCTTCCTCCACTTTCTCTGTGTGTCTTTGAGACAATCTGCTGTGCTGCCTCCACTGGCCTTGAAATCTTGGGCTCAAGTGATCCTCCTGCCTCAGCCTTTTGATTAGCTAAAACTGTAGGCACCTGCCGTTGTGCTTGGCTGAGCAATATGTTAAATTTACTTTCATAACTCCCTTAGAATCCACTAACCAAAAACACACCTATTCAAGTCAGGATGTTGTGTGTGGCCATAGGAAGAGACTCTGAAAGAAATCTCAAGGGTGATTGACAGGCTTGAGGAACATTCTAGTTCAATGTGGTTCTACACTCTGGTGGGAGTTCTGTATTGACTTTGTTATCCATTCATTCAGCGAAATACATTTGAGTTCCTCAAGTATATTAATACACTGTGGTAGCCCTCTAAAGAATGAAGATATAATTCCTGTTTTGCGAGTTGTCAGCCATTTACTAAAGAGTGTCTTCCTTTGCGCTGCATTGGGGAACAAAGGTCAGTCTGTTACTCTCTGCAAGTCAACATCATCTTTGCTGATAATTGTAGATTTTGAGTTAATGAGGGGAACTCAGGGAAGTAGCAGCCACTAATTCCAAACTGAAGTGTCTACAACAGTTACTTTCTGCCTGTGCAGATACATCATGACAGCCAGAATTTTGACAGTAAAGCAGAATTTTTTTTGGTGGGAAGAGGAGGAGAATATGACAACTATAAAGCCATTGGGATAGAGTTAACTTACTAAAAAGAATGTGAACGCATGATTGCAAATGTGAACCACTCTTGCCTTCGGGTCTACCAGCAGCCTGTCTTGTTCCTAGCTATAATGTCCATTTCACTTGGACTCTCCAGAGCTTCTCCCATGCTTGTTGTAGGACTGGAGTTTTCCATACTTACTCCATTGCATTCTGTTTTAGACAGCATCTTGCTACCCATAGCTAGAGTTGGAAATCAGAGATTCAAAGTAAGCATGCATTTCGGGCTGGTAGCCTCGGAGTAAGTCCTGCTCATAGACGGTGCCTTTGCAACCTTACCACATCTGTACTCAGTCATGGGCTATGGTCCCATGCCGCCATGATGAAAGTCAAGCTAGAGGAGAAAACAGCTTGACTTGGGCTACCAGTTTATAGGGAGAACCAGGATTTGAAATTTTATGCTGCAAGGCTCAGCCCAGCCCACTTTCCACTCAGCCATGTCTTTGCTGTGTTAGAACTCTGGATTGTGTATGTCTTCTGTTCAGATTGGCTCTTGCTATGTAATCCAATCTGGCCTTGAAACTGTGGCCCTCCCACCTCTGCCTCTGGAGGGCTACAATGACTGTGGTTACAGGATGTGCTACCACAAATTACTGGAGAGACATAGCCCTCCTCCAACTCCTTTTCTGCATGAGTTTTGTCCTGGTACCTCTTTCTGGCAGCCATGGCCTTCCATGTTCCCTGCATGTGCCAACTCTGCTCTTTCTGGTGTTTCTTTTTCACATGTGAAAGTCTAAGCTATATCAGCAAATCCCTGCCACAGGTCACAGTGCCTCCACACCACATGATGGTGTTCTCAGTGGCTTTTGAAGTGCAGTTTGTACAAGCAGCACCCACTTATTTTTAATGAAACCCAAAATACCAATTCACAAGGATAGGCCTGTGAAACTCACTCTCTGGAAAATGACTCAGACCTGACAAAACCGGAAGTGACCCTGAATCTTGATGCACTGTAAAGCTCAGAAAGTACAGTCCTGGGCATTTCTAACTATTTCTTCTTGAAATGATATCTAGTCGGTTTTAATTTTAAATTCATTTTAACTTGAGAGTGAGAAATCTTCACACTTGTAGGCAACATGAGTGGACATAGAGTTGACTACTGGAATGGCTAAAGGTCTCCAGCAGAAGGCCCAACCCCTCAGAACATTGCTGGGAATGGCCAAATTGTTAAAGTATTTGATGTATTTAAATGTTTGTGTCATTAGTTTTGTTTGCTTTTGAGACAGGTTCATATGTAGTCCTGGCTGGCCTGGAAATTGATGTCAACCAGGCTGACCTCAAATTCACAAAGATCTGTATGTATCCTCTGCTTCCTAAGTGCTGGGATGAAGGCCATTTGCCACCACAGTCAGCTGAGGATTTTTCGAGGCAGTGGCCTGCTAGCTATCTTCACCTAGCTGAGGCTCACTGTGTAACCCAGGCAGGCCTTAAACTTCCCAATCTCCTGAGCAGCTTCCTCAGAGTGATGGGTTATGATTGTGCACCATCACACCCAGATGATAAGGGTCTTTAAGTATGGTAGAAGATGAGAGAACACCCACTTAGAAATGATCACCTTTTGCATGACTATGTGTACCCGCTTAACCTAGACATTTCTCCTCATCCTCCGAAGAGGACAAGATGTCTTTCTGAATGCTTGCTATTCTTCCGAATGTGGATTTGAACAAAGCAGAATCCTTGCCCTCATGCGCCTTATAGAATAGTGTGATGTTACACTATAGTGTTACAGACTAGTCTGACAAATAACCACTTTGTAGTGGCAAAGTGTGAGTAGTGCCCAGAGAAATTGATGAGGAGCACAATCTAGACTTGGGCAGTCAGAAATCTCCTGCCAGGTTTGGCTGGGAGGGAGACACACTGGCTCTTGTTGGGCCTGGCCCAGCCCGGCACGGAAAGAGCACAGATGCTGCAGAGACCTGAGCCCGGTTAGGAGACAGCTTCATGGCTTCCCTTGGAGTCAGCTGTTAGTGTGGAGGCCAGTGAGGACAAGGATCAAATCCCACTGACTAACCATCAAGACGTGCTGGTTAGGAGTCTGGCTGTAGCTTTATACCAGAAAACCAACGATGGGCTCTTCACAGGGGTATGACCACATTTCTAAGAACTTGCATTTGTTAGACATGAAAGTTTTTTTAACACATGAAATATGTGTATGTGTGTGTATATACATGTACTCATGCATGTGAAATGTCTGAATGTGTTTGTATGAATGTATACATTTGTGTATGCACGGGGAGACCAGGAGAGGACATTAGCTGTCCTGTTCTATCTTTTTCTATTTACTCCACTTCAGACAGGGACTCTCACTTGTTGCTGAATTTTTCAATCCTAGTAAACCCATATAAAAAGGTACATAAGCCAGATATTTTAATTATAAGCCATATACCTAGATCTAGGACTATACTAACTTGGTCCCCAGTTATACGGCCCCTTGTTCCTTGATGTTTCTCTTGGCCACACGGTTCTGGTCCATGGCAGCTTCCTCTTCCTGCATCTTCTCCCCTCCCCCCTGTGCCCCAGTCCCACCTTTCCCTTCCACCGCCCAATCACAGGCTCTAGCCCTTTATTGACCAGTTAAATTGGGGAGGAGGGTCACATGGCTTCACTTGAATATGATGGTCAGCTTGTCAGGGACAACCATCTCTTGAGGGACCGGAAGTAGCACTATAACACAAGCAGCATCAGAACAATCCACTACACTCACTGTCCCTAGAGCTTGCCATTTTCAGCTAGGCTAGCTGGCCAGCAACCTTCCCGTCTCCATCCCAGCTCAGGAGTAAGGTATAGGCCCATGCTGCGATGCCCAGTTTGTTCACAGGTACTGAGGATCTAGACTAAAGTCCTCATGCTTGTGTAGCAAACTGTCTTACCCACTGAGTCATCTCCTCAGCCAAAACGCTGAATTAAAACAGAAAAAAACAAAAAAAAAAAAAAAAAAAAACAAAAACAAAAAAACTTGTGAACAACTCACAACCATTAGCAAGCAATTCATGATTTAGAATAGCATCCATAATCTTTATCTGAAAATATTCTTAAAACATTGCCTTGGCTGCTTTATAATAAAATAGTCTGCTATGGGATATGACATTGAGGGACTGTGAAGGGTGCCACCCTGCTGTCGGCTGGCAGCAGAATACCACACAATGGGCTGCATGCCACAGACACTTACCGTCCCCACCACCAAGGTGTCCCTGTCCCTGTTGACCATTCCTTAAGGCTTGCCAGGATACGTCTATTATGCCCTTCAGGCTTCAACTCAGAAGATAAAAGAAGGTTGGGATTTATTTTGGTTTTTGGTTTTGGTTTTTTTTTTATAATCTTTGAAAAATAGTGTTTTTTTTTTTTAAAAAAAAGTTAATAAGGGGGGTAAAAGAAAAGAAACTAACAGTTAAAAAAGTTGATATGTGGCAATTTTTTAACCCCATGGTAAACATTCAGGCTTATTCTTTGGTCACGGTTTTGACTGTATCTATTGAGTAGAAGGTAAACTATAAGACATTCCTTGGGGGCACAGATTGGAATGAGATCTGCTTGCCCTAGAGAAGCTTCCAGTCCAGGGAAGGGAAAGACACCTCCAAAAAAAAGTGAGGGGTTAAAACTCACACGAAATCATCTAGGCGAAGCTTCCACAGGAGGCACTGTGTGTCCTGAGAGAGGTCAGGAGTGGCAGAGGACTGAAGGGCTAAATCAAATCAGGTTTCCCTGATGTGGCTGACCAAGCTTCACCTCTGTTCTCATGGGTGTTGGTCACAGTACAGTTCCTGACGTCCTAAGAAACACATCCATCCTTCAAGACCAGGTGGAAGAAAAGAGCTTGAGTTTTCAAATGACAAAGCCTGCCTAATGAAGGGGACCATGGATAACTGACTTAGGGGACAGGAATTTTAAAGGTCCAGGGTATACCAAGACCAGAGTCCCTCCTTCCCCCAAGAAGCTAGTGGATGTGGATACTTAACAATTCCTCAGCATCCTCAGAAATAGATACTAGACAATCTTGTGGTCTTTCTTTCTAACTTGGGCTGACCAGAATGGCTCCCCTTAAAAAATAGGGCAGTGTAAACAGTAAGGGTTATTTTCCTATGAAGGAGGCAGCCCAATACTATGCCATCTACATTCACAAGTACAACCCAGGAGTGGGCTTCAAGAAGCAAGCCTTCTGACTCTCAGAGCAGGCGTTTGCCACAAAGGAGCAGGGGACTGCAAATACACTCACTGGGACCAGCCTCAGCAGAGCCTTCTGTACCAACCAAACAAAGAATGCCCATCGGTGCTTGTCTGGAAACCACAATGAGCATAAAGCTGTAGACAACAAACTCTGAACTTTGGTAACTTGTGTCCCTGTCACCTCAGTCAAAATCTACACACCGTGAAGCTGGATGAGGCCTAGCTACCAGAGTGTCAAACAAAATTCTCCCACTTCCCCAAATAGGTATTAAAAGGGATATTTGTATGTTGGACATATTGAGTCCTTCATGTCTACTAAGCATCCTGATTGAAACAGTGCCGGGAGAAAACTGCTGCTCTGATGGGTTTTGAGATGCATTTTGCTTTGTCTTCTAATATTTGTTACATAGACATTTTCCTGCCGCTGCTGCCCTGCCTAGCCACCCGATTTTGGATTAGTTTCAGCTATTTTTCCACCACACTGGCATATCACTAGCAAGTTTTGGGGCTATATTTTATCACAGCTAAAGCTTGCTCTTTAGCCAAAATCTCCATGGACCGAACTACAGAATTAAGTAAAAGCTGTTCTGTGCTTAGTGTCACCAACATTTTCCATTACAAAATACTGTTTTCACTCTTCCTTCAGTTGAGAGCACACAAAAATGCCTTAAGGGGTATTTGAGTTTCTAAACCTCCTAGATCAAAGATTGCTTTGCCTGTCTGAATTATAAGAATGTTGAAAAACAAAACCAAGCCCCTTAGAAAGGCCCTGCCGTGTTTTTGCCTTTGGGTAACTCAAAACGGCTGACCTGAGAAATGAGGTTGGTTGAGTTTTATTAAAAAATCTCAGAATTCACCAAAAATGAAGTAATTGATAATCCCCCAAACTGTCATTCCAACTAATGTGACCCAAGAATAAATTTGATCAAGCACTTAGCCGATGATCCAGAAAATTACTAACTAGCACTGGTGGAGAATAAAGCAGATTGTGGCTAAGCTGCCAAAATGTTTGAAATTGTTAAAGTGATTCTAGACTAAATTGTAACAACTTGGGCTTGGCGATGGTGTCCAGTGTAATTTTCCTCTGAGTCTGTCTCCCCCTCCAGCTACACATATGCCATTTTATCATCAGGATCAGCAAAACAATGAAGTATTTACTTTTAAAAAACTGTTACAGAACATGCTAGACTATAAAAAGCAAGAGATGGCTTGGCCAATAAGGTGCCTGATGAACTGAGTTCTATGCACATGGTGGAATGAGAAAACTGGCTCCCAAGATCTGCACACACACACACACACAGGCACACAGGCACACAGGCACTCATGCGCACACACACTAGTGTAGTTTATTCAAAAAGCCAGTTCCTACTTTCCTCGTGATCTACCTGCTGGTGTTTCAGGATGGATCCTGGCCCTCTACACATTAGAAATAAACTCCTTCTTGAGCTTCATGTGGTCTGTGAATTGTGTCTTGTGTATCACTAGCTTCTGGGCTAATATCTATTTATCAGTGAGTGCATACCATGTGTGTTCTTTTATGATTGAGTTATCTCACTTAGGATGATATTTTTAGTTCCATCCATTTGCCTAAGAATTTCATGAATCCACTGTTTTTAATAGCTGAGTAGTACTCCAAGAAGAAGGAAGACCAAAGTGCAGATACTTCAGTCCTTCTTAGAAGGGGGAGTAAAATACCCATGGGAGGAGATACAGAGACAAAGTGTGGAGCAGAGACTGAAGGAAAGTCCATCCAGAGACTGCCCCACCTGGGGATCCATCCCATATACAGTCACCAAACCCAGATACTATTAGGGATTCCAACAAGTGCTTGCTGACAGGAGCCTGATATAGCTGTCTCCTGAGAGGCTCTGCCAGTGCCTGATGAATACAAAGGGGGAAGCTCTCAGCTAACCACTAGACTAAGCACAGGGTCCCCAATGGAGAAGCTAGAGAAAGGACCCAAGGAGCTGAAGAGGTTTGCAGTCCCATAGGAGGAACAACAATATAAACCAACCAGAACCTCCAGAGCTCCCAGGGACTAAACCACCAACCAAAGAGTACACATGGAGGGACCCATGGCTCCAGCCACATATGTAGCAGAGGATAGCCTTGTTGGACATCAATGAGAGGAAAGGCCCTTGGTCCTGTGAAGGCTCGATGCCCCAGTGTAGGAGAATGCCAGGACAGGGAAGCAGGAGTAGGTGGGGTGGTGAGCAGGGGAAGGGAGGATGGCATAGGGGTTTTCAGAGGGGAAACGAGGGAAAGGGGATAACATTGAAAATGTAAATAAAGAAAATATCTAATAAAAAAAAGAAATAAGTTCCTTTGGGTAGGGCTGGGTGACATTAGCTCATTGTCATCTGGTACAAAGATGTGGTGATTTACTGCCAGGGCTCTCACAATTCATTACTTATAAGATGAGCTCCTATTCCCCTTGTCACTGGAGAGGTGTGGCTTCTATTCATACTAATTAAAACCTAGGTGGCACATATGGGCCAAGGTGTACATTCTTCTACACAGGATCACCGCAGCTTATGTGCTTTCTAATGCTAGAGGCTGCAGGCACGTTCACCTCCATAGGGGCATTTGTTTCCAATTTCCTCTTGTTGCGTTTATTTAAAATATAGGAGTCTTGTTATTACTAACATTAAGTGTACCCTAGGAAATAACTGGAAACCTGAACAAAGTAGAAAGTATACAAGAGAGGAGAGTGAAAACCCTCTTACCGTTCACATCCTGTTCTGTTTGATTTAAGCAGTTGTATTTACATAATTGGGAGTCATTCTACATACAGAAGTTTTACTTCTCATTGCATTTATGTATTGTGCTGGGGGCAGAGCAGAGGCGCATGCTACGGCATGTGTTTGGAGGTCAGAGGATCTATCGATAACTTGTGAAGGTCAGTTCTCTTCTTCTACTGTGTGGGTTCAAGCAAATCAAACTTGGGTTTCCAGGATTGGTAGCAGATGCCCTTACCCACAGAGTCATCCTTGCCAATCCGGATTTCTGCCTTAAAAACCACCAATAAGGGGCTGGCAATGTAACTTAGTTATTAGACTGCTTACCTGACATTCACTAAGCCTGGGGCTTGATCCCTAGCACTAGGAAAACCTGATGTTGATCTGTGATCTCAGCATTTGGGAGATGGAGGCCTGAGGATCAGAAGTTCAAGGTCATCTTCAGCTATATAGCAAGTTCAAGACTAGCCTTCGATACGTGATGCACCATGTCAAAAGTAAAAATGCTAAGTTCGCCATCAATACCGCTCTTAATGCTGTTTTGTTATATGATATATATGTTATGAACATTTGGGGATTAAAGTTACTTCCAGTATTTTCTTTTCGTTGTTTCTAAGCCTTTGTGCACAAAAATGTTTTCCATATTGCTCTGTTAGACAAATAGTTCAGATTGTATGTCAAAGGAAATCAATTTGTCCTGGCTTAAGCAAAAAAGTGATGTATTGGGTTGGTGGTGAGAAGGGGGGATGAATTGAAGAAGACATAACTGGATACGGAAGCTACGGGAGAGCTTCGGGAACATGTGTCTTCTCCTTTTCTTTAAAAATTAGCATACAAAGCAATGGGTTTCATTGTATGAAACTTGCATATGCTATATATGTGTGTGTAATATAGTATAACATATGCATATATAATATATAGTGATATACACTTATATATGCTATACATAATATTATACATATATATTTTTGCTGTTCTTATTTCCCTCCCCCTTTATTGCCTTTCTTTGTCCCCTTCTCTTCTTCTTCACCCCAAACACTCCCTCCTTTTCACATTGATATTGCATGTAGGAATCCATCTTTTCTCTTGGGGCTGCCTCTTTCCCTGATAAAATCATCTCAGTCTTATGACATTGCATCCATTCCACAGAGACAGCTGCTCTTCTCCTACTCTCCAGCTGATGCTCCATGGCTGAGACTGTTTACTATAACTGAGGTCCAACTCTCAGGCCTGCATCATCCACTGAGCCAGGTCTTAGTTAGGGTTTCTATTGCTTCGATAAAACACTACAACTAGAAAACAAGTTGGGGAGCAAGATAGTTGACTCACTCTTCCCTATCGCTGTTCACCATCAAGGGAAGTCAGGACAGGAACTCAATCAGGGCAGGAACCTGGAGGCAGGAGCTGATGCAGAGGCTATGGGGGAGTACTGCTTACTGCTCCTCATGGTTTAGGCAGCCTGCTTTCCTATAGAACCCAGGACCACCAGTCTAGACCACAATGGCCTGGGCCCTCCCCCATCAATCTCTAATTAAGAAAATGTCTCATGGGTCTGCCTGTAGCCCAGTCCTATGGAGGCATTTTCTCAGTTGAGGCTCTCTCATCTCTGATGATTCTATCTGGCATCAACTTGACATTAACCTAGCCAAGATAAGCTACTGGGTATCTCATCTCAGCCTCTGGTGTTTATTGGATCTGCCTTTCCTGGGGGCCACTGTTTTTGACCCCTCAGCCCCTACTCTTCTCCCAGTATCCCCCGTCACTGTCGCCAGTCTCCACTCACACTGATCCCTGCCACCCTGCATTTTTTGGCTCTGCAGTTTTTCTTCTACCTAGGAGGTCTGTGTTGGTTTGATGAGGATGCCCCCAATAGGCTTCCAATACTTGAACACTTGGTCCCCTGATGATGGTGCTTTTGGGGGTGTGGCCTTGCTGGAGGAAGTAGGTCCCCAGAGGTAGGCTTTGAGGTTTAAAAGTTAGGTGAGGACCCCAGTTCACTTTGTCAGCTTGCTGCTCCAGTTGCTCGTCCGCCTGCCGCCACACTTCCCTGATGTGATGCTGACTGACTCATCTCTCTGCAGGTATAAGCCCTAATAAACCTTTCCTTCTGCAAGTCACCTTGGTTGTGTTTTATGACAGCAATAGGAAAGTAACTCCTACAGGGTCTACCTGCCTTGGTCACCCCCCACTTTCTTCACACCTTTGTGCACACTTGATCCCTCTAGAGACTCAGAGGAAGCCACTCTAAGGGGTTCCCCACCCACCCCTAACAACTTTCATGCCATCCTCATCTCCTGATCTCATTCTAGACATGTTGACCTTCCCTCTTCTCCACTAGACTGTCAACTGCACGAAACCCATTTCTTTGTTGCCGTAACCCAAAAGTCAAACTAAGACCTGACATGGCCTGTCATAGCAAAGCTCCACAATAAATATTTGTTTTTTATTTTTTATTTTTTATTAAAAAAAAAAAGCAAATCGTTCCCCAAGCACATCATGATCTTCAAAACCACCAGCAGCAGCCAAGATGCCTGTGATGGGTTGTCTATGCTCTGCCCAAGAAGTGGCACTATTAGAAGATGTGGCCCTTTCAAAGTAGGTGCGGCCATGTTGGAATAGGTGTGGCCATGTTGGAGTAGGTGTGTCACTGTGGGTGTGTGCTTTAAGACCTTCCTCCTAGCTGCCTAGAAGCTAGTATTCTGCTAGCAGCCTTCAGATGAAGATGTAAAACTCTCAGCTCCTCCTGCACCATCTGCACCATGCCTGCCTGGATGCTGCCATGCTCCCACCTTGATGATAATGGACTGAACCTCTGAACCTGTAAGTCAGCCTCAATTAAATATTGTCCTTATAAAGTACATATGGAAGGACCCATGTCCCCAGCTGCATATGTAGCAGAGGATGATTTTGTCAGACATCAATGAGAGGAGAGGCCCTTGGTCCTATGAAGGCTGGATGCCCCAGTGTAGGGGAATGCCAGGACAGGCAAGCAGGGGTGGGTGTGTTGGTGAGCAGAGGGCAGGGGGGGGGGGGGTTGGGGGGGGATGGGATGGGGGTTTTCGGAAGGGAAACAAAGAAAGGGGTTAACATTTGAAATTTAAATAAAGAACATATCTAATAAAAAATAAAAAAGAGTTGCCTTGGTCAGGGTGTCTGTTCATAGCAGTAAAACCCTAACTAAGTTAGTGCCTACTAATCATTTTTTTCTTTTTTAGACTTATTTATGTGTGTTTTGCCTGTATGTGTGTGCATCATATACATGCCTGGAGCCTATAGAGACCAGAAGTGGATGTTGGAGCCCCTGGAACTGTAGTTACAGGGAGTTGTAAATGGCAATCGACCTGGGTTCTCTAAGAACAAGTGTTCTCAACTGCTGAGCCATCTCTCCTCCCATCTTTTGCTGAGACAGTTTTCCTGTTGAAATAATGAAGGAGAGACTTCTTTTGACAATTCACTGCCTGGCATGATTATCTCTCCATCTAACCAGAGCTTGGCCTCTGCTGTATAGCCAAAGTTGTCACACAGCCCTAAGAAGATTGTACTGTCCCATTTCATTTAAATACAGCCTGAAGCTTGACACTATCAACTAAGATCCCATAGCAACTGGACTCAAGATGATAGTCTAAATCGGTGGTTCTCAGTCTGTGAGTCACAACCCCTTTGGGAATGGATCTCATATCAGATATCCTGGATATCACATATTTACATTACAATTCATAATAGTAGCAAAATTATAGTTGTGAAGTAGCAGTGAGAATAATTTTATGTCTGGGGAACTATTAAAGAGGCACAGCATTAGGAAGGTTGAGGGAAATCTGGTGAATGATCAATTTATATTTTTGGTTAAAGATTCTGTGCCTCCTCATCTCTGGTGCTCTTCCAAAGGACCCAGGGTCAATTTCTAGCACACATACAGAGGCTCACAACTGTCTGTAAATCCAGTACTAGGCAGGGGTGGGGTGAGGTCTGGTGACTCTTCATGGGCTCTATACACACTATACACACATGGTGCACAGACATACATGCAGACAAAACATCTATCACATAAATATTAAAAAGAAAGTAAAAGTCTTGCAAAAAAGTCAATTCCTTTAAAAAGTATTTAATATAAAGAACACCAAAGCCACAGACTGCTGATGATAATACAGCATATGATACTACTCAAGTTTCCCTTTATCTAAACAAGAATTATTTGAACAAAAATTGCTAACCCTCATTATAGTCACCTTGCTCAAACAAACCCTCCTGTCACCCAAATGGGGACCACAAGGAACCGTGTGAAACTAAACAAGACCATGTTTGTAAAAAAATAAATAGCCAATGCAAAGTTGTTGTTGTTGTTGTTGTTGTTTTTGAAAATAGCACCATTAGAAAAGAAGGATATGTTGTGCAATTTAAAGTACCTGAGCAGGACTTTGATTTTTATTGTTGTTGGTATGGTTTGTTTAACACAGACAAGGCTAGCCTCAAACTCACTATGTAGCCAAGGCTGGCATTGAACCCTGATCCTTCTGCCTGTCTCTCCTAAATAGTGGGATGACAGGTGTTTGTCGAAACATCTGACTGTGTGGTTGATTTTTAAATCTTCATTGCAATCTAGACTGAGAGAAAATTTTTTAACTACAACTTTAAGTAACTAAAGAGTCAAGACAGCTGGTGGATCGCAGAAGCGCACATGGACCAGCCAGTATGTTCCCTGTTTTCCACCATTTCTGTCACCAGTCAGGGACCTCAACCACAAAGGGTGTTTTCACATCTATCTTGCCACTGTTGACGATGGTGCAGTCAGTAAACGGGCGGTCATGGTCGTCTGTTGCTTGAAGTTCAATGGAATGTACCACAGTCTGGAAAGAAAATAAACAGACCTGTGGCTCATCTGGGCTCGGCAGCTATGACAATTCACAGAAATAACCAGTCCAGTTCCAGAAGTGCAAATGGAAGATGTTTGTTTTTATTGTGCTTTTGAGACAGAGCCTTGCATATCAGGCTGGCCTAGAACTCACTACATCGCTAAAGATACCTCTGCTTCCACCTCCCAAATGCTGGGATGGCTGTTGTGCACCACCACACTGGTTGACGTGTCATGGTGGATCAAACTCCTGTATGCTCAGTAAGCACTCTATCAACGTGGATACAGCCCCAGCCCTGGGACCTACGTTTTATCGTTATAAAAGCCATGAGAGCTGAGGAGAACTGCTTTGCAAATAACTCCAGCACTCTTCTATCTGCTACTATCAGTCTTCAAAACAATGCAACCATGAGTGGAGCACCTAGGAGATTATCCTGGGATTTTACACACACATATATATGTAATATATATAATACAACTCACACACACACACATCACATATATACATATATAGTGTATATATGTGTGTGTATAGTGCATATATATATAGAGAGAGATATATATATGCACACACTATATATCTTGTATGCATATATATATATGCACACACTATATATCTTGTATGCATATATATATATATATGCACACACTATATATCTTGTATATGTATATATATATACAATCAATATCAATCCACTCAGGATAAGTCTCTTATTTCTCAGAAACCCAAATGATATACATTTTCCCATTTCTTTATTAATAAACATTTTATATTTGAGAAAGACTTAGCTAGTTTTGTATATACATAGCTCTGATAAAAGATATATCTATTTAACTGCTACAATTCATTGTGATTATTAGCATGGGATTGGTATCCTTTTTAGCTCTACCCTTACCCTAGTCTAGGCAGGCCAGGGCAGGCCAGATAGCATTTGGAAAGGTAGCCCAGGCCCTGGCCTCATTTCCTTATAGATGACCTTTACAGATGTCTAGCAGTTGCATCTGCCATGGGTGTAATTCAATCCCAAGTGGCAGGGGCTCTGGACAGCTTTTCAGGGCCATGGGCCTAAGGTTTACACTGAAGGACAGAGGACACTGTGACCAAGAAAGCCATTTCTGATGAGTTCTCCAGACTGTGGCTAAGTTCCTGGCCTTCGGTCGGGTGGAATCAGAACAGCAGTAGAAATGTGCAAGAGAACAGGTATTAGTGAGATGCTGGGTAAACTCAGGTGATAGAAAGCAACTCCCATGCAAATGAATCTCAGAGAAACAGGTTGGGGTGTTGTTCTGTGAGTGCCAACCTGACACAAACTAGTCACTGGGGAAAAGGAAATGTCAGCTGAGGAACTGCCTCTATCTGTGGCCATGTCTGTGAGACATTTTCCTCACTGTTGATTGATATGGAAGGCCTCAACCCACTGCAGGGCCACCCTTGGGCAGGTAATCCTGGATGCTGTGGGAAAGCAGAAGCAAGCCATGTAGAGCAAGACAGTAAGCAACATTCCTCCGTGGCTTCTGCTTCAGCTCTTGCCTCCAGGCTCCTGCCTTGAGTAGCCACCCTGACATACCTTGACGATGGACTGTTACCTAGAAGCCAGATAAATCCTATGCTGGCTAGTTTTATGTCAACTTGACACAAGCTAGAGTCACTGGGAAATCTTCAACTGAGAAAAGGCCTCCCTAAGAATGGGCAATAGGATAGCTTGTAGGGCTTTTCTTAATTAGTGATTGATGGGGGGGACCCAGCCCATTGTGGATGGTGGCATCCCTAGGTTGGTGGTCTTGAGTTCTATGGAAAAAACAGGCTGAGCAAGCCATGTGGAGCAAACCAATAAGCAGCACCCACCACGTCCTCTGCATCAGCTCCTGCCTCCGGGTCCCTGCCTCATTTGAGTTCCCGCCCTGACTTCCTTCAGAGAGAAACAGGAATGTGGAAGTGTAAGGCAAAGAAACACCTTTTTTTCCCCTCAATTTTGGTTATAAGTGTTTCATCAGACAAATCTTTTCCTCTCACAGTTGCTTTTGGTCAGTATTTTATCACAGCAACAGAGAAGTTAACAAGAATAGCTGGATACTTGGCAAAGGCTGAGAGCAGTTCTGGACATTTATAGACGAAATCCTGAGAGGTGAGAAGACTGAGGATTTTCAGAAATGGGTTATAAATTGGATATCTTCATTAATTTTCAATGAATAACTAGCAATGTAGTCTGGATCCTCTTAATATCGTATCTGATTAATCGTTTGTATATATAACTTAGTATGTGGACTGTGTCACATGAGTTCAGGATTTTGTGTTTGATCATTATTTATTATTGAGACAAATCTTGATATTTTTTTTTTTTTTAGCTTAGACTGACTTAGAACTTTCTGTATAACATAGCTAGTCTTTTTTTTTTTTTTTTTTTTTTTTTTTTTTTTTGGTTTTTTTTGAGACAGGGTTTCTCTGTGTAGCCCTGGCTGTCCTGGAACTCACTCTGCAGACCAGGCTGGCCTTGAACTCAGAAATCCGCCTGCCTCTGCCTCCCAAGTGCTGGGATTACAGGCATGCGCCACCACGCCCAGCCAACATAGCTAGTCTTAAAATCACAATGTTCCTATCTCTCTCTGCCTCTTTAGTATTGAGATTAGTCATATGCCACCACACTTGGCTATAATATTTTAATTTAATTTAACTTCAGAGAAAGAATATCACTATGTAGCTCTGTCTAGCCTAGGACTCACTATATAGACCAGGCTGACCTCAAATCCAGAGATCTTCTTGCCTCTGCCTCCAGAGTGTATTAGGATTAAAGTTGTGCACTACCTGCAGGCTAATACTTGTAATTGTGATAAGAAAAATATAACAAAAAAATTGTCATCAATCAATTTTAAGGACCATTGTATAGCAATATCCTTCATATTAAAACATGTTTTTATTCTAGGGATGGGGCTTCTTAAGACTCAGGAGTAAACATTCACAAATCTCAGAAAGTCCCTGAAATTTACAAGATTTACAAGTCACCTTCCCCAAGTTATACAAGGAATAACAACTATTGTAGGTAGAGGGAACTCTCAGGACAGTTGAACTGCTGGCAGGCCATGCAGAAAGCTCCAAGGTTAAAGCCTTTTTGAGTAGACACCCCTGTTAGGATGGGCTTTAAAGTGACGTAACTGCCTTTTAGTCGTTCATGCTCCTGTAAGTAAACCCTCACCTAGACTCCTATAGGAAACCCCCATAAATGCAGTGGTTTGCCAACTGGATTTCTGTACAGTCACTCCATTGGTCTGTTATCAGTGCTCTCTCTAGGGTGAATAGAAATTTGTCCATGTCTTCCCAAGAAAAGTCACAAAATGAATATATATATAGCTCTGTAATGTTTACATGCATGCAACCAGAACTTTTGTCAACCGGCAAAACCAAACTCTGTAGTCATTAATTACCTCCTTTATCCCTAACAACTGTCAATCTTATTTCTATCTCTATGAATTGACTACTCTAAATATTTCATATAATTAAACTCATACACTTTTTGTCTTTCTGTGACTGGATAAGTTTTCAAAATATTTGTAAATAGATGATAGATGATAGATCGACAGATAGATAGATAGATAATATACTTACATATATATATATACATATACATGTCATAGCATACATTCAAATGTTCTTACATTTTAATACCAAATAATATTTCATTGAATGCATATTTAGTCCTTGGTTTATCTGGTTACGTGTCTTAAATTAATTTCTTAAGTACCTAACGACTTCCATATCTGCTTTAATGCCTTTAGCAATTAAAATAATATGCCACATATAATTTGTTCACCTTCAAAAACCATCATATAATGGGTATCGAAGAATACATATGAAGATTAAATAAATCACTGATTTATTAATTATAACTATAAAGCTTTGTAAGAGAGAAAAAAAAGATATTTCAAATTACCATCCCATCCAGGACTTTTCCAAATACAACGTGTTTGCCATCCAACCAGGTGGGCTTGGTCAGGGTGATGAAGAACTGGGAACCATTGGTGTCTGGTCCAGCATTGGCCATGCTGACCCAGCCAATGCCATAGTGCTTCAGTTTGAAGTTCTCGTCAGGAAATGTCTCACCATAAATGCTCATGCCTGGGTGAGGCAAAAGGAGGGATGGCAGAAGATGTAAAAGCGAACTCTTCAGAGAAACGTAAGTCTTTCATGTAATCAGAATCCCACAGGTGACAAGACTGAGGATGGGCAAAGGCAAGAAGTGAATGTGTACAACAAAACTGACGAGACGTCAGAATCTGAACCAAACCAGAGCAGGCCCTTAACATGGCACAGGATGAAAGTCACCATGGCCTCAAGACAAAACTTGACCAAATGGGCCAGTGATTTCATTTTGAGGGAAGAAGGCGTCTGAAAGCAGGGTAGAAAGGTGTCTGAGCTATCCTGGTGGCTCTGCCTCTGCCACATGCTCAGGTGACTTTGGCCTCTGTCACTCGCATCTCAGCACCCAATCAGATAACCAAGCACTGAGCACATACATTGGTTTAACCCCACATGGATCCCACAGAACAGGCCTTCTCAGTCCTGGTTTTTGATGGGAAAGTTAGAGCAGAATTGCAACATCTGGCTCTCTGACTCCAAGCCCACTGAGGCTAGTCTGTAAGTGACAGGTGTGACTTCAGAGCCTGTAGGACATAGGATGATCAAATCTAGGAACACCCATGTCCTGGAGTTCTAATAAATTAGCAGCCACAGTGTGAGAGCCCTTTCCCCACAGCAGCAGTGTGGACTATGAGAAACCCCCATCCCACGTTCTAGTACCCCCAAGGGCCTGTCCTGAGCACTCTCCTGACTGTCTATCCAGTGATTACCAACCTCAAAACCCTAGCTCAGGGAGAAATACCAGAAGTGGAAACCAAATCCAAGAAGTTTAAAGCTGTTAGTCTAGGACATGGGAGGTGACCTGAGGAAGAGTCTGCTCAGAGAGATCTAAGGTCCAAAATGTTCTCTCTTCCAAACTCAGAAAAAAATTAACCTAGGATCCACCAAGCCACACACACACACACGTTCACACACTGAGCAGGGAAGGTAAAGAAGAAAATAAAAACAGAAGAGAAGGCAAAGTAAAACTGTCACTGTTCCTGCTGGACTCTGGTAAGAAAGCAGGCCTCAGAGGGCAGGCATGGGTGCCAGAGTCAGCTGTGGTTCCCTGAGGTGAGAAGTTGCAGCAGCAGGTGGGGCTGCTTCTATGCATGGTTTTCTGCAAACCTCATCCCCAGGAAACCAGAATGCATTCCTCTTTTCCACCCTGCACTTCATACCCTGCGCCACTTATAAAAAAAGATGTATTTATTTATTTATTTGTTTGTTTGTTTAATGTATGTATGAGTACACTGTAGCTGTCTTCAGATATACCGGAAGAGGGTGTCAGATCCCACTACAGATGGTTGTGAGCCACCATGTGGTTGCTGGGAATTGAACTCAGGACCTCTGGAAGAGAAGTCAGTGCTCTTAACCACTGAGCCATCTCTCCAGCCACCCTGTGCCTCTTTTGTAAGCCTTTTTTCTTGTTGTGTGGTGCTAGAGATGGAACCCTAGGCCATTTTGCAAGCTGGGCAAGTGTTCTACCACTGAGCTATATCCCTAGCTCTTTGTGGTTTTGCAAGAACCTTAACTCAGTCCTCAAAGTGTTCACGGTCGCAGCTCTAATGCTTTGAAATCAGCTGGGCAATTGGGAAGGGAGAAAGGCAAAGACCACGTCACCTCCAGTGCCGTCTCTAGCTGTGAAGTCCCCTCCTTGAATCATGAAGTCCTTGATGACACGGTGGAAGATGCTTCCCTTGTACCCGTAGCCTTTCTAAAGAGATGGGTTCAAGTGAATGCACAAGTAGAAGCAACTCACATTAAAAGATGAACAGTGTTTATCTGAAAGTGAGAAAAAAATGGAACAAAACAGGTACAGCACTTGACTAGGTTCTAGCAATTATGTACTGGAGAAAGTCGGTCATGAACTGGCCAAAATAATTGAACTATAGGAATCAACTAGTAATAGGAATAAGAAAATGAGCAGACTATTTTCACTTGATGTTTTTCTCTCCATTTCTAGAAGCCCTAGACATGAGTGCTTAAACAATTATAAGAAAACAAAAGTCTAAGATGTCACACAAGCATCTAATATATTAATTCTCATTTCTTTGAGGACAGGGAGTAATACTGGGACAGACCTCTCCTGTTGCCAGAGCCACAAAGTTTTCCACCGTCTTGGGTACCACGTTTCCAAAGAGGCCAATCACAATTCTACCCACATCTTTGTCTCCAATCCTCACATCAAAGAAGACCTGTGGGTAATTGAGATGCACAGTAGAAGGTCACCACATGAAAGAGACAAAAATCTGAGCTAAATCAAAGTTAAATCTGAAAATTGGCCCTCACAGGAAAACCTGCCCTTCAGTGTTTTCTGAGAGTCATGAAGCATGAGGCCTGTTAGAGTTGCGGAAACAACACTGTAGGGGCAGTTCATTCCCAAATATTCATTCAACAAACACTTATTGAGCACCACCTATGGGTGAAGCGGTGTGCCAGGTATGTGAGTCTGAAGCTTGATTCAGTGTGGCCAGAGTGAGCTTATAAAGTCTTCAATACATTACTCCCACCAAGCCCTAGGAAACACCACAGCTCTGAGCTCTGTTTCTCCCTGCTTCCCTGCTTTGTGGATGAAGAGGGGAGCAGAGGATTTTGTTCTTTAAAGAAGCAACACTCTTTACTATTGGCAGGAGGAGGAAAATGTTGAGAAGAGCGGACAAACTCGTGATGAATTCTCAGTAGACATCTGCTGTCAAGGAAGTAGCCAAGGACCACACAACACAACAGCAGTCCTTAGGAAGATGTGCTCGTCACATCCAAGAGCAGCAAGACATCAAACAGGTCCCCAGCAGCACAGCCAAGCTGTGCTTGGCTATTCACAAAGATCCTACAGATCCAGGTCCTATAAACTTCAACACTGGATTCAGGTGTCCTGTTCCCACTGTCACCCAAGTAGAATTTGTTCATTCTCTGTCATCTTAGAACAAAAGAAAGGTAACATGGCTAGAAATACAAGTCAGATATATTTATTTGTGTATTTATGTATTTATGTATGTATTTATTTATTTATTTGCAGACTAAACCTTAAAAGTTCTCTCGGCGTTTCTTTTTGAGAACTGTTTCACCTGGAGTGAAATTATACACATTTTGCTTCACAAATCACTATGTTCTGATGATTCAGAGACAGAAGACTTGAAAAGGCCACAGAGTCAAAGGGCATTCTATTAGCGAGTTTAGATTATACGAACCAATTTACTGTTTGAATGGGTAAAAAAAAAAAAAAAAGACATTCAAGGGATGGCTTTAAAAGATATAAGAAGGGTTGTCAAAGAAAAAAGATGCCTTGCAATCTAGAAAAATCACTAGGTAAAGACTGTCAAACCCGGCTCAAGGCGAGCGTTTCTGCCAATATCTCCGAACGCCTGTCACGGGCTGATGTGATATTTAGTGCTTTCTGTGGCATTTCCATTTCCATGTGGCCAAAACAGCCACTGTTTTATTATCATTTATATACAAGAGCTTTACTCGAAGAATGGAAGACCTGGCTCTTTGTGTGAGGCGTGGCAGAAGAGAAGAACCACCAGTGTGACCTGGGGACAAGAGGCTGCCTGCCCCAGCTCGTGTGAGTCAGGCAGTGAAAAGTGATTTCTCCACGGAAACGGGGTTTCCGTGCCCAGATGAGAAAGGAATGTGTTCAGTAACCAGGGGTGTGTTTCCAGCCCCATAAGAAAACCAGGGGTGTAATTTTAAAGAGACAGCCTGTAAGATAAAGGCTTGCAAAGCCTTCCCGACTTTTAAAATAATGGAGTAAATTCTTAGAAAGCAACCAAAGAAGGCAGCTGACTGACGGAGATGAAGAAAAAGAACCTGACACCCAGCATCCTCCGCAGTAAAATCACCTCAGCCCCGCTGATCTGCGCACAGCCCCGCTGATCTGTCTCTGAAATGTTTCTCCCAGTTGCCGTGCCCTTCAGCTCCGTGAGGAGGGTATAAAGAACCAGAGTAGAATATTCCCAATGCTAATGGAAATGACAAGGTCCAATCTTGTTGAGCCAAGGAATAGTTATTAAATACATTATTGTTATAATAGTTAATGAATATCTAACTAAGTAGAATAAAGTGGGCTCAGCGGGAGGCAGAGACAGGGATCTGTGTGAGCTCATGGCCAGCAAGTTACAGGTGTCAAAATAAAAATGAAAAGGACAAAGAAAAGTAAACAATAACCACAGCTGGTACAAGACAACATGTGAGCTGTACCCAAGTATACAGCATATGAAGTCCTAGGGGGCAGGAAGGGCTGGCAGAGGGCTCCCTGGAGGAGCAGGAGGCGAGCCTAAAGGGGGGCAACAGGCCCAGGGACAAGAGTGGACATATTTCCCTCACTTGACAGGACTTCCTGAAGCCAAGGCAGGCAGGCGGGACCCGTGCTCTGGGCGCTGAGTATCAGGGCAGCCTTTTTCATGGCTAGAGCAGGGAGCTGCTGCCAGAACCATAGGACAGAGAATAAATGTGGTGCTTGGAGGGCCCTGCTCTGCCAGGCAACAGAAAGAAGGGAAGCAAAAGAGGCTCGGGAATGGGCTTCATGTGGAGCCCAAGGAGAATCTGAGGCGCCCACACCAGCTGAAGAAAGAGGTTCTCGAACTGGGAACCACCTCCAGTAATGAATCCCCTCCCCGACTTGGGGGAAGCAAGTGGCCTGTTATCACTAATTCAGAGGAGGAAAGTGGGGGGAGGGAGGATAAGGGATGGGCCTAAGATTCCCAACTCAGAGTGTGGACATTAGAGTTTCAGTCCCAGGTCCCCTCTTGTTAATCTGTAACCTCTCATCTTAGCAGGGAGTACCTAGGGGATGGAAATAGCCCTTTCTGATTCCCAGATCTCAGCACAATGCCAACAGGAAGCAGACAACAGGAGGGGAGATAGGTGTCAGGAAAACCCTCCTTCCATGAGACTTGTCTCTGAATTTGCTGAAGCCCACTAGGCACACGGTCCAAGCTGGACAGGGAAGGGCTACAAAGCTCCTATCCCTGGGAAATAGAAAATACACTTACCAATGATGTTTTTAGTGGGAAGCTGGGCTTCAAAAGGAATCAGAGAGAGCATCATGGTATAGGATGGAGGCCACAGGGAGGACGGGAGTGGGCTCCTTGAAAAAGATGGTATTTAGTTTCTACACTATACTTAGTGTGTAGTCATCTCTAACACCCTCCTTTCCCCGGAGGCTGCCTCTGAACACTATTTGAAAATTACAGGGCGCTGAAGGTTTGAGAAGGTAGAGAGGAGGAATGTGGGGTTCGAAAGCCTGACCAAACAGAAGGTGGACTATCTGTGTCTGTCTACTTTCAGATTCGCCAAAGAATGGGAATTCGCCGACTTTTTGAGATGATTAAACTCAATGCCACTAATAATTAGCCATGGGACATTCAGTAACCTAAACTCAAGCTAGATTCCTCACCTGTAAGATGAGTGACAGTTGCTTCCAAACTCTGGTTTGGAATCCTACTAGGATTCACGGACAAATGCAGCAAGGGACCACAAACTAAACACTCACCTACTTTATCACACTTAATCTGCCAAACATCCATATTATATCCAGGGAGACACACAGCCTCCAAATATACACATAATATGGGAAACTTATCGTTTCCATGTACTTTCCATGGAAGAAGAAACAGAGTCTCACACAGTAGACAACCTGACCAGTCAGTCACCTGGCCACCACCTCATCCTGGCGTGACTAACATGTTGATTTTTATGCACTCTGTGCTGGCTTATGTGTGGAACCTATGGCATTTTCTGGAGGATGGATGCTGAGTCTGTGACCCAGAGCACCAGTGGGACAGGAGGCTGTGAGACAGAAACAGAGGCAGGAT
Source organism: Apodemus sylvaticus (assembly GCF_947179515.1). Classification (NCBI taxonomy): domain Eukaryota; kingdom Metazoa; phylum Chordata; class Mammalia; order Rodentia; family Muridae; genus Apodemus; species Apodemus sylvaticus. The sequence goes on along the minus strand of NC_067484.1, from coordinate 44,478,485 downwards.
CCCCACTGCGTGTGTGGAGGAGCAGCACCCAGGCCTTTTCTTAACAGATTCCTAGCTTTAAATAAAGCCATAGTGAAAGAAAGGACTGTGGGTGAGAGTCAAAGGCAGTTGACCTACATTTCCATTCTAATGTCTCTATTTTCCACCTGTATCGAACTATTGTAACACATTGGTTAAGTCCCACCAAAGCAGATCTGTGAGAGACTCACCCACACCTCTGGCTGTCAGAACTTAGTAAGCTTGCTAGGTTGCCAGCTCTGAGAACCCAGGTCTCAGCAACTGTGTTCTATGTTCTAGACATTGTCAGGATGCCCCACTCTTTCCCCTGTAGCCACAGCCTTTTCTTTCTAGGCTCTCTGCTATCCTCAGGCTGCACCAGAGCCTGCAAGGACTGTCAATGACTTGCTCTGAGTTCTACCAATACAGTTTAAAAGCTCTCTGGTGAACCATCTCCAGCATAACTGGGGACACAGACTAAAGAATGACTCATTGCTAATCTGGAATTCCCACCTGCTAGGGCACCATACCCTAACTACCTCTTTCCCCTTCAACTAAGCTTTCAGCGAGTCCTGTTAATTATGCCTTCAATATCTACTTCAAATTCCTCTTCCCCATTCCAAGATTACCACCCCTATCCAAGCCACCATCTAAAGTCTGGCACGGAGCCCTGAAAGGCCTTTCACCTCACCCTTCAAAGTGACCACAGGAATGTTTATAAGAGGATATATGAAATTAAGTCATTTCCATGTGCAAACCCCTCTGGCCACTTTACCTTAGCTCAGTGTTTCTCAACCTGTAGGTCCCAACCCCCTTATCACAGATACATCAGATATCCTGCAGATCAAATGTTTACACCACAATTTTAACAGTAGCAAAATTACAGTTGTGAAAGAGCACCGAAAATCATTTTATGGTTGGGGTGGGGGGTCACTGCAACATGAGGGACTGTGTTGAAGGGTTGCAGCATTAGGAAGGTGGGGGACACTGCCTTAGAGTGACACTCAAGTCCTAAGAATGATGGCCTCGATGGTCACACGCTTTCTGTTCCTCGCTCATCCAACCCCATCTTAGGCCACTCTGCCCTCAGTGCCGCCCCAAAGACAAGCTGTCCTTCAGGCATGCTCTGAGACAAGAATGTCTTTCCCACCTGGAAACCTTTGCACAAGCAATTCCCTTTGGCACCAGAGCCGAGCCTTTCGCGGGCTGTCTTTTTCCTCATCGGTCAGCTGTTTTTAAATGGCACCCGTCCTATATCGGGCTCACTTCCTTTGCTATTTCATAGTTGAATGAACTTTATGTTTATGGTTTTATCTGAAATAGTATCTGTAGACTAAACAGGCTTTAGCTCTGTGGCTTGTGCAACCCAGTTTTTCGGTTTAGATACCTAGAAGATCAAGGGGCTGCCTGAGCATGGATGCTACTATCTATAATCATGCTGGCTTTCGGGTCTCAGGACAGTGGCTGGAGAGCCGGGCTCACTTCCCTCTCCTAGCTGGCTCATTGGTTGAGCCTGCTGTGGAGGATTTAAACCTTCTACTAGTCCTTAGCTATCATTTCCAGAGGCAACCTGGATTGGTCATTAAGACTGCTTTCTGCTGTTTCCACCCCGTTCCCAGACTGCTAGAATTTTTTTCCCTTGTAAGTGATCGTTACCCCAGAGCAGTAGTATTCTCCCCCTTTCTCCCAGCATTTTTTTATCCTCTGGTAAAACAGACTGAAATGGACCCTCAGCAGTGGAAACTGTAGGGCGTAAGTTCCTGGGAATTCCCCCACGTGCCTCTCTTAAGAGTCAGAGCCTTGTCGTGCTGCCTAAGGCTCAACCCGTGCCTACCACAAGGTTTAAAACTGTACCCTTTCCTCTTGGAGGGTGACGGTTCCTAAACAGAATGGTTTCTTCAGAGTACTCCTTGGGGGACCCAGGCTCTTCCCAGCGGGTGACATTCTGGGCAGGCAACTGGGCCTCCACTCCTCAGCCTGCCCCCTCCCTCTACATTCTTCCTGCTTTGTTCCACAACCAGGCCACGCCAAGGAAATACTCCAGCAACCTCCCTTCTAGAAGAAAGGCCCTGCGGGCACAGCGAGCTTGTCCCAGCTCCCAAGCTGCCCGGGTGACAATTCCGAACAACCGGCGCTGAGGATGGCGAAAGTTAGCCCAGTAGCCCCTGGGTGGTTCACTGATGTCTCCTCCCGCCTGCCGCGTGGCCACCTCTAAGCCCCCCACCCCCGCCCCAGTCCCAGCCAGTCTCAAATCCCAGTTAGACCCTCCTCCAGCTTCCACCCCCAGCTCCCGGCAGTCCCAGTCAGTACCCCACAAGTCCCCGCCAGTCCCCACTCCCGCCCTGCTTGAGGAGCCCCTTCTCTGCAACCCTGCCACAGCGGTCCGGTCGAGTGCCTGGCCCGCCAGGGGAGAAGTTGCTGTAGCCACTGGATCACCTTGTTCGTCACCAAGGGACCTCGCTTTCGGACGCCCGAGGACCCCGAAGAAGACACGAGGGCGCCGAGCCCCAGGCAGAGCACCGCGGGCAGCAGCAGACGGGGACCCGAGCTCATGGTGCTCGGTGGAAGAGGGGACGATGACAACCTTAGGCTCCGGGACTGTGGCTGGACTTTTAGCCGCCTGCGCCTGCGTGGTGGATGGGGCAGGGCGGAGACCTGGGGCGCGCTCCTCCCAAGTTCAAAACTGTGGCCGGAATTGGGGGCTCAGAGGGGGAGGCGCGAAGCAAAGTAAGCCTGGTGGGGCCACAGTGCTCAGAGAGCAGAATACAGACAAGGCGCCTTTGGGACCTGGATATCCGACCCCTGGGGAGTTCTGGGCGTGTTGCATCAAGTTTCTCAAGATGACTCGTAGGATTCAGTCTCCTGGAAAAACTTAAGGAGACTGAAGGATTTTGTGCGGGTGCTGACTCCGTGGCCTTAGCCACTGTTTTCTGGGAAGCCCTTACACAGGCCCTGAACAGGGACCAGATACAGTTCTGCCCTGCGAAAACAGAAGTACTCAAACTGGGCTGTGAGGTGAAACTGTAGGATGATTTTTTTTCAACAATCTTACGAATTAGGAAAATTAATGACGTGGAGAAATTCTCATTGCATTTTTAAAAATGAAAACAAACAAACAAACAAAATTCAACCCCCTCGTGTGCAAAACCACGTTGAAAGTCTGAACTTAACTCTGAAAATATAAAGCCAGCACTTTAAAAATTGGAAGAGATTGTTGAGTAGCAGATGAGCGCCTAGCAGGTAGGGAGCCCTGGGCTGGAGCCTTAGTGTCACATAAACTGGGGGGGGGGGGGGGGAGGGGGCGAGAGTACTGGGGGAGGGGAGTTGGGGAGGGGGTGCGGGGGCGGGGGACAACACTTGGAAGGTAGAGCAAGAAAATCAGAAGCTCAAGTTTATTCACATCATCCTCGAAGACAGCAAGTTCCAGGCCAACTTGGGCTACCTGAGACTAGAGGACACATTTGCAATAGCTGTGATGCTAAATATACACGTAATAGTTGTCTCTGTTTTTTCCTCATTTCTCAGATGTTCCACAATGAGGATATAAGTATTGTATAGCCTGAATAGGGTTATTTTTAAAACATTACATTTTGAAGAATGAATTCAGTAGAACATTTCAGTCTAATAAAATATCATTAAAATTAAATTTGAAATAACTAATGTTCCCTGTCCCCTCCCTCCCCAGGAGGAGAAGGAATCCCCATTGAGGAGCAAGGCTATCTCTCTGAGGCGACCCTGCTAGGTGACTGTACATATTTATCTGTGCTTATCTCTGCCTCTCTTATCTAAAGCAAACACCATGGGAACAGGGATCTTGGCTGTTTTTACATCTCCTGATGATTCAGGTCTAGCGCAATGCCTCGAATAGAATGATGAACACTGCCCAACGTTTGTAAAATGAATGATGTGTCTAATATTTTCTTTTGCTTTACTTTTTGTTTGTGAAATTTATCAGTGTTTTGTCATGTTCTATTGGTGCAATATGCAAAACGGGGACAGTTCGTTCTTTTGAAAATCATTTTCTTATTCTTAAATTATGTGTGTGCGAGGGGAACTCATCATGGGTAAGCGCATCATGAGCTATGACATTCATTTATCCCCACCCCCCATAAATAAAAAAATTAAATACAATTTAAAGTTTTAAAAAAGATGCATTAACGTTCCAAGTACTTACGAATGTGACCTTATTTGGAAATAGTCTTGCCAATATAGTCAAAGTTAAGGTAAGGTCACATTAGAGCAGGCTGTACCGTCTATCATAGGACTATTATGAAAAAAAGAAAAACACGGCCCCGAAGGAGGACATTGCGAAGATGGAGAAGCTGAAGGCTGGAGGAGACAGACTGCAGAAGCTCAGAAAGGCCAGAGACAGACTGCTACCCACAAAGCTAAGAGGCAGAGCGGAATCCAGAGCCCTTAAAGGAGACATTTTGATTTCAGACTAACCTCCAGAATTGTGAAGCCATATATTTTTGTTGTTTTAAGCGACCCAGCTTGGGGGAACCCTGTCACACAAGCCTGGAAACGCATTCCCTGTCTTGGTTCCAATCCCTCCCCCGCCCCAAGACTTTCAGCCTTTCTCCATTAATTATGAAATTTGCTGAAGGTACATTTTTTTCAGATTAATAAAATTCTTTGCTAACCCTAATTCCTGTTTCATTGTTGTTGCTTGGGTCTTGAGCTTGCTTTGAATTTTATCACATCATCTATTAAAGTCAACTGAAGCCATGGAGTGATTTTTTCCCCTTATTCTGATAATGTGATGATTCACGTTGACTTTCAGATTGTTACCAAACGTTGATTTCTAGGTAAACATATCCAACGTGTGTAATAATATTAGCTTTTTTACATATTAGTAGCTGTGGTTTATTGAATTTTTTTAAATTAACAAACAAACTTACTGAAAAAAAAGAAAAAGAATGGCCTTTTACCCTGAGGTTCAGGATAAACACGGTAAAGTATGGTTCTGGCTTTCCAATGCAGACTGCGTTGGTCATCCACTTGATGAACACCTTATTTTTAGGATTTGCACCTGAATTTATGAACGAGATGTGACTAAATGTTTTTCCCTGGGTTTCCTGTGAGTTTTTGAATCATGATTCCCGAAGTCCCTTGCTGTGGGTGGTCAGTGATAGTTATATTATAAAGGTTTGGAGAGGGTTCTCATTTCTCCTTCAAAGCGTCTGAGAAGTCTCTAGGCTCCAAGGTTCATTTATTATAAAGTTTCAAATTACATATTTGTAAGAAGTTAGTTTAACAATCACCTAAATTTTCTACTCTGTCAATTTCTACATAGAATAATTTTTAAAGAAGAATTTCAGTTTACACTTAAATATTCATATAAGATTGTATAAAATATCTCTGTATGCATTTTGTAGACAAGTAGGACCTATAAGAATGTTTTCTTTTTCTTTTTAACTTCATCAGTTGCTCTGTTTTTCCCTTTGAAGGCTCTGCCCAGGAAGCTGCTAAAAATATACATTTGATTGATACATTGTATTTAATTTATGGTCCCCTCTGCCCTTATTGTATCCTTTCTCTCAGTTTCTAGGCCCTTCTTTTACTTTTCTATCTTCTTGTGTAAGTTTGTGTCTGAGTGAGTTTGGCCTGCAAAGGTCGTTTTGAGCTGCTGTGTTTGTGTTGTGAAGAAGTGTCCTCTGCACAGGCGTGTGGCGCTTTGAATGAGTTCCCTGTGGTCTCAATTGAATACCTGGTCTCCAGTTGGTGGCACTGTGGGAGAGGGTTAGGAAGTGTAGCCTTGTGGAGGAAGTGTATCACTGGAGCTTGGCATAAACATCTATTCTATTTTTCAATCTTCTTTCTCTGCTTCCTGCTTACAGTTCAAGATATGAGTGCTCTGCTTTTTGTTGCCTGGAGACCTGCTGTCTCCATTCTCCCATCCTGATTTTAACCCTCCAGCACCTTAAACTTAAATAAGCCCTTTCTCCTGTAAATTATCTTGGTCATAGTATCTTATCACAGCAACAGAATGGTAACTCATACACTGTTCTTTTGTTGTTGTTGTTACATTGGATATTTTCTTTATTTACATTTCAAATGTTTTCCCCTTTCCAGGTCTCCCCTTTGGAAACCTCCTACTCCATCCCTCCTCCCCCTGACTCTATGAGTGTCCTCCCCCTCCACCCACTCCCATCTTCCTGCCCTGGCATTCCCCTACACTGGGGCATCAAACACCATCAGGCCCAAGGGCCTCTCCACTCACTGATGTCCAACAAGGCCATCTTCTGCCATGTATGAGGCCAGCACCTTGAGTACTCTAAGGTTGGTGGTCCAGTCCCCGGGAGCTCCAGGGGGTCTGTCCTATTGACACTGTTGCTCCCTGCATGGGGCTGCAAACTCCCTCAGCTCCTTCAGTTCCTTCTCCAACTCTTCCATCGGGGACCCTATGCTCAGTCCAATGGTTGGCTGCGAGCATCCACCTCTGTCTTTGTCAGGCTTGGGCAGAGCCTCTCAGGAGACAGCCATATCTGGCTTCCATCAGCAAGCACTTCCTGGCATTGTATATAGGATGGATCCCCAGGTGGGGCAGTCTCTGGATGGCCTTTCTTTCAGTCTCTGGTCCACACTTTGTCTCCATATTTCCACCTGTGAGTAATTTGTTCATCCTTCTAAGAAACACTGAGGCATCCACATGTTGGTCTTCCTTCTTCTTAGGCTTCATATGGTCTGTGAATTGATTCCTGGGTATTCTGAACTTTTGGGCTAACATCCACTTATCAGCGAGCACATAGCATGTGTGTTCTTTTTTCATACAGTGTTCTTAATTACCAAGCCATTTCTCTGGCCCCTACCTTCACTTGTTTCAGTTAATACTGGAAGGAACCTGATGAGATGGCTCGGCAGGTAAAAGTGGATAAAGGCCCTTGCCACCAACCTTGACGATTTGACTTCAACCCCTGGATCACACAGAAGGAGAAAAGCAACTTCAATGAGTTGTCCAATTGCTTCCAAGGTGGCTATGACATTCTCTTTCTCTCTCTCTTTCTCTCTCTCTCTCTCTCTCTCTTTCACACACACACACACACACACACACACACACACACACACACACAAATGCACATGAAATTTTAAAGATTACAAATAAAATGTAAAAATAAATGTGAGAAGAAACCTAAGGCTTGTGTGTATGAAAAACTGAGCTTAAGTCAGGCCTGGCGGTGCTCACCTTTAATCCCAGCATTCGGTAGGCAGTGGCAGGCCGATCTCTGGAGTTTGAGGCCAGCCTGGTGTGCACAGGAAGTTCAGACATAGCTACATAGCACAGCAAAGTAAGGTTAGCCAGAGTCACATAGTGAGACCTTGCCTTAAACAAAAACCTTGAGCTCAGCGCAGGTCGGTTACCTTTTGTAATAGCAGTAAATGACAGCAGGAGTTGCCTTTACTTCCCTTATGCTTGATGTTTTGGCTTCTCACAAAGACTGCTGCTCTTTGATGTATTAATCATTTGTGTATCAAAGAGTTCACTTTTATTGTATTTACTGTTTTATTTCCTATACGTCAGGAGCAAGTTGAAGATTTCTGCTATTTCTAAAATAAATGTTACCCACTGTCTTAGGGTTTCTATTGCTGTGGTGAAACACCATGACAAAAAAGCATGTTGGGGAGGAAAAGGTTTCGTTCAGCTTATATTCCCACATTGCTGGTCATTATTGAAGGAAGTCGGGATAGGAACTTAAACCGAGCAGAAACTTGGAGGCAGGATGTAATGCAGAGGCCATGGTGGGGTGCTGCTTACTGGCTTGCTCCCCATAGCTTGTTTAGCCTGCTTTCTTTCTTTTTTTTTTTTTATTGAATATCGATTTCATTTACATTGCCAATGGTAAAACCTTTCGCAATATCCCCCCTCCCCTAAGACTTCCAACCCTTCCTCCTCCTCCTTCCCTGTGCCTCCATGTATATGCCCCTTCACCCAACACACTCCCTCCTCCCTCCCTTGGTTTCCCTTTGTTGGGGCCTCTGTTGAGCCTTTATCTGACCAAGGACCATCCTCCCACTGATGCCCAACAAGGCATTCCTCTGCCACATTTTTGGCTGGAACCATGAGTGCCCCTTGGTTGATGGTTCAGTCCCTGGGAGTCTTGGGGCGTCTGGGTGGCCGAAATCATTGTTCTTCCCATGGGGCTGTAAAACCCCTTCAGCTCCTCTGGACCACCCTCCAGCTCCTCCATTGGGGACCCCATGCCCAGTCCAATAGTTGGTTGCTAGCATCTGCCTCTGTATTTGTAAGGCTCTGGCAGGGCCCCTCCAGAGATAACCATGGCATGCTCCTTTTGGTATGCACGTCTTGTCATCCATAAAAGTGTTGGGTTTTGGTGACTGTTTATAGGATGAATCCCCAGGTAGGGCAGTCTCTGGGTGGCTTTGACTTCAGACTCTGCTCCACACATTGTCTCCCTTATTGCTCCTGTGAGTATTTTGTTCCCTTTCTTAGAGGAACCAAAGCACTCTCACTTAAGTCCTTCTTCCTGTGCTGGGTGAATTGTAACTTGTTTATTTTGAGCTTTTGGGCTAACATCCACTTATTAGTGAGTGCATACCATGTGTGTTCTTTTGCGATTGGGTTGCCTTGCTCAGGATGACACTTTCTAGTTCCATCCATTAACCTGCTTTCTTATAGAACCCAGAACTACCAACATAGCACCACAATGGGGTGGGCTCTTCTCTATCCATCATTAAGAAAATGCCTTACAGCTGGATCTCATGGAGGCATTTTCTCAACTGATGCTCCATCCTTCTCTGATGACTCTAAACTGTGTCAAGTTCACATAAGACTAGCCAGCACACCCACAAAAGTAAACCCAATATCATTTAGAACTCTATATTTTTTCTACTGTATTGAATTTCTCCCTCATTTATAGAAGTAACATCTTAGTTAATTCAAATGTTATCTTCGTTTCAAACTACAGTGGAACTGACACAAATATATTTGCTAAACTAATTTTTGCCTAGTTAATGCCAAAGGCCCCTGATAACTACTAGGTGTGTGACGAGCTTTTTAAACTGAGGAGTCTTTTAGCTGTTAGGCTGAGGAGAGTTACAGTCACCTAAGATCACTAAGAGTCTCTGGGAACTACTGGCCAGGACCTGGGATTACAGTGATGTTGGGGATTAGTTCTAATGCTCTTTGTTTATTTCATCGGCTCCCCAAAACTGCATTTCCAGACCTGAGGTTCCCTGCCCACAGCTGGCTTCAATTGATAATAAAGAATTGCACACAGCCAATGGTTGAGCAGAAAGCTGGAGGTGGGACTTTTAGATTGTGCAGGTGAGGGGTATGGGAGAGAGAGGAGAAATGGAGAATCACCATGACTCAGAGGGAGAAGGATCAGAAGCTCCAGGAAAACAAGTAACTGGCCATGTAAGAATTCTGGAAATTGGCTCTAGCGGCCACTCCCAATTGGGTCCAGGGTAGCAGAGATAACATGTTGATTTAGCAAGCTGACTCTGGAAAGTTGGAGGGGAGAATTTATGCAAACCGTGGGGAGGGTAGAAATGACCTGGCATAGTCAAGGCATATCAAAATCAGCTGCTTTTTGTGCCTTTCATTGTGAATCCAGAGAGCTCTTGGTCAGTGTGCTCATTCGTTCATGTAACTTGCTGGGAACCAAAGCGGTTTAGCTAATTCACTACACAGTAGCATTAGTGGCTTGTCCTTTGTCCTTATATTTCCCATACACAACATATTTCTTTCTGGAGCTAATAATATCTATAAATATACCTCACCCCACCCACACCTTCACCCCCTTCAGGAGATGCCCTGGTCAAACTTTCAGGGGTAAAGTATTTTGTTGTTTTCTAGAGACAGGGTCTCTCACATACCTCAGGCTGTTTTTACCGGGTAGCTGAGGATCTTCCTGGACTTTTTCTTTTCCTGTCTCTACCTCCCAAGTCCTGGGATGTAGGTGAACAGCACCATTCAAGTTTATGTGATCAAACTCAGAACTGTATATATTCCAGGAAAGCATGACAAAAAAAAAAAAAAAAACCTTTAAGAAATTAAAAACAATTTTGCTTTAATATGTCTGCCAGGACATAACTGCCCCCTACTCTGTGTGTGTGTGTGTGTGTGTGTGTGTGTGTAGAGGTGTGTAGGCTTAAAATTGGCATTAAGTGTCTATTTCTAAACTGCCTCATCTTGTATTTTAATGTAGGGTCTGTCACTTACACTATAGCTCACCGGTCCCTTTAGAATGGCTGGCCATCAAAGCCCAGCGGTGTTCCTGCCTCTGCTTCCCAACCCTGGGACTGCAGGGGTAAGCTGCTACTCCTGGTTCTTTTTGTGTGTGCTAGGGATTTGCACCCAGGTCGTTGAGCTTGTGTGACAAAAACTTTATTAAGATTATAATTATTGGCTTCTGGGCGGCCAGAGGGGAGAAGTCAGTGTGCTCAGGTGAATCCAGCACGCCCCAGCAGGAGCCTTCAGGCACCTGCTTTGGGATCTGAACAGCCTGGACCACAGCACTCGGTCTCCAGGAAGTGCGGGAGACCTGGTGTGCACCCAGAGGCAGTCTGGGAGCTCACAGCACAGCTCATTCCTGTAGCACAGAGCTTAGGCTTCAGTCCTGAGGCCTCTGGCGGTAGCCCTCAGACCTCTGCTTCCAGATCCAGATCAGCCTGAGCAGCAACACCACATCTCCAGGTCCTGAAAGAGGCAAGTGGGGCTTCTGGGCGGCCAGCGGGGAGAAGTCAGTGTGCTCCAGTGAATCCAGCCGGCCCCAGCAGGAGCCTTCAGGCTCCTGCTTTAGGATCTGAACAGCGCTCAGTCTCCAGGCAGTGCAGGAGGTAAGCTGTGCACCAGAGGCCAACTGGGAAGGGGCAGCTTGCACTGGTGAGTCCAGCACTGACAACACCAACTAACACCAGTGAGAACTAGATGGCAAAAGGCAAACGCAGGAACGTCACTAACAGAAATCAAGGCAATATGGCAACATCTGAACCCAATTCTCCGTTACCAGCATGTCCTGGATACCCCATCACACCAGTAAAACAAGATTTGGATTTAAAATCACTGGTCATGATGCTGGTACAGGAACACATGAAGGACATACTTAAAGAAATTCAGGAGAAAATGGATCAAAAGTTAGAAGCCCTTGCAAGGGAAACACAAAAATCATTGAAAGAAATCCAGGAGAATACAAAAGCCAATAATGAGGAAACACAAAAAAACACTTAAAGAAATACAGGAGAACTTTGGTCAACAGGCTGAGGTCATAAAAGAGGAAACACAAAAATCTCTTAAAGAATTACAGGAAAGCACAAACAAGCAAGTGAAGGAGCTAAGCAAAACCATCCAGGATCTAAAATCAGAAGTAGAAACAACTAAGAAAACTCAAAGGGAGACAACTTCGGAAATAGAAAGCCTTGGGAAGAAATCAGTGGACATAGATGCAAATATCAACAACAGAATACAAGAGATAGAAGAAAGAATCTCAGATGCTGAAGATACCATAGAAACCATGGACTCAACAGTTAAAGAAAATGCAAAAAGCAAAAAGCTTATAACCCAAAATATCCAGGAAATCCAGGACACAATGAGAAGACCAAACCTAAGGATTATAGGCATAGATGAGAGTGAAGATTTACAACTTAAAGGGCCAGCAAATATCTTCAATAAAATTATGGAAGAAAACTTCCCTAACCTAAAGAGAGAGATGCCCATGAATATACAAGAAGCCTACAGAACTCCAAACAGACTGGACCAGAACAGAAATACTTCTCGTCACATAATAATCAAAACACCAAATGTTCTAAACAAAGAAAGAATATTAAAGGCAGTAAGAGAAAAAGGCCAAGTAACATATAAAGGAAGACCTATCGGAATCACAACAGACTTTTCACCTGAGACTATGAAGGCTAGAAGATCCTGGGCTGATCTCATGCAGACTCTAAGAGAACACAAATGCCAGCCAAAAATACTATATCCAGCAAATCTCTCAATCACCATAGATGGAGAAACTAAGATATTCCATGACAAAACCAAGTTTACCCAATATCTATCCACAAACCCAGCCCTACAAAGTACAATAGGAAGAAAACACCAATACGAGGAGGGAAACTTCACCCTGGAAAAAGCAAGATAGTAACCTTTCATCAAACCCAAAAGAATTTAACTAATCAAATTTAAAAAATAACGTCAAAAATGACAGGAAGTAACAATCACTATTCCTTAATATCTCTTAACATCAATGGACTCAATGCCCCAATAAAAAGACATAGACTAACTGACTGGATATGTAAACAGGACCCTACATTTTGCTGCTTACAGGAAGCACACCTAAGGGTCAAAGACAAACACTACCTTAGAGTAAAAGGCTGGAAGACAATTTTACAAGAAAATGGTCTCAGGAAACAAGCTGGACTAGCCATTTTCATATCAGATAAAATTGACTTTCAACCCAAAGTCATCAAAAGAGACTCTGAGGGACACTTCTTGCTGGTCAAAGGAAAAATACAACAAGAAGAACTCTCAATCCTGAACATCTATGTTCCAAATGCAAGGGCACCCTCTTTCGTAAAAGAAACTTTATTAAAGCTCAAAGCACACATTGCACCTAACACAATAATTGTGGGTGACTTCAACACTGCACTTTCCTCAATGGACCGATCAGGAAAACAGAAACTAAACAGGGACATAATGAAACTAATTGAAGCTTTGGACCAATTAGATTTAACAGATATATAGAGAGCATTCTATCCTAAAGCAAAAGAATATACCTTTTTCTCAGCACCTCATGGTACCTTCTCCAAAATCGACCATATAATTGGTCACAAGACAGACCTCAACAAATATAAGAAGATCGAACTAATCCCATGCCTCCTATCAGATCACTATGGAGTAAAAGTGGTCTTCAATGGCAACAAAAACAACAGAAAACCCACATACACGTGGAAATTGAACAATATTCTACTCAATGATACCTTGGTCAAGGAAGAAATAAAGAAAGAAATTAAAGACTTTTTAGAACACAATGAAAATGAAGACACAACATACCCAAATCTATGGGACACAATGAAAGCAGTGCTAAGAGGAAAACTCATAGCCCTGAGTGCCTCCAAAAAGAAAATGGAGAGAGCATACATTACCAGCTTAATGACACACCTGAAAGCCCTGGAACAAAAAGAAGCTATTTCACCCAGGAGGAGTAGAAGGCAGGAAATCATCAAACTCGGGGCTGAAATCAATCAAGTAGAAACAAAGAGAACCATACAAAGAATCAACAAAACCAGGAGCTGGTTCTTTGAGAAAATCAACAAGATAGATAAACCCTTAGCCAGACTGACCAAAGGGCACAGAGAAAGTATCCAAATTAACAAACTTAGAAATGAAAAGGGAGATATAACAACGGAAACTGAGGAAATCCAAAAAATCATCAGATCCTACTACAAGAGCCTGTACTCAACACAACTGGAGAATCTGGAGGAAATGGACAATTTCCTTGACAGATACCAAATACCAAAATTAAATCAGGACCAAATAGATCATCTAAACAGTCCCATAACGCCTAAAGAAATAGAAGGAGTCATAGAAAGTCTTCCAACCAAAAAAAGCACAGGACCAGATGGTTTCAATGCAGAATTCTATCAGACCTTCAAAGAAGAGTTAACACCAATACTCTTCAAACTATTCCACAAAATAGAAACAGAAGGAAAACTACCCAATTCCTTCTACGAAGCCACAATTACGCTGATACCAAAGCCACACAAAGATCCAACAAAGAAAGAGAACTTCAGACCAATTTCCCTTATGAACATCGATGCAAAAATACTCAATAAAATTCTTGCCAACCGAATCCAAGAACACATCAAAACGATCATCCACCATGATCAAGTAGGCTTTATCCCGGGAATGCAGGGTTGGTTTAATATACGGAAATCCATCAATGCAATCCACTACATAAACAAACTCAAAGAAAAAAACCACATGGTCATTTCATTGGATGCTGAAAAAGCATTTGACAAAATTCAGCATCCTTTCATGCTTAAAGTCTTGGAAAGAACGGGAATTCAAGGGCCATACCTAAACATAGTAAAAGCAATATACAGCAAACCGGTAGCCAGCATCAAACTAAATGGAGAGAAACTTGAAGCAATCCCATTAAAATCAGGGACTAGACAGGGCTGCCCCCTCTCTCCTTATCTTTTCAATATTGTACTTGAGGTACTAGCTCAGCCAATTCGACAACATAAGGAGGTCAAAGGGATACAAATCGGAAAGGAAGAAGTCAAACTATCATTATTTGCAGATGACATGATAGTCTACCTAAGTGACCCAAAAAACTCCACTAGAGAACTCCTACAGCTGATAAACAACTTCAGCAAAGTGGCAGGTTATAAAATCAACTCAAGCAAATCAGTGGCCTTCCTATACTCAAAGGATAAGCAGGCTGAGAAAGAAATTAGGGAAATGACCCCCTTCAAAATAGCCACAAACAGTATAAAGTATCTTGGGGTGACTCTTACCAAACATGTGAAAGATCTTTACAACAAGAACTTCAAGACTCTGAAGAAGGAAATGGAAGAAGACCTCAAAAAATGGGAAAACCTCCCATGCTCATGGATTGGTAGAATCAATATAGTTAAAATGGCCATTTTGCCAAAAGCAATATACAGATTCAATGCAATACCCATCAAAATCCCAACTCAATTCTTCACAGGGTTAGAAAAAGCAATTAACAAATTCATCTGGAATAACAAAAAACCCAGGATAGCTAAAACTATTCTTAGCAACAAAAGAAAGTCTGGGGGAATCAGTATCCCTGACCTCAAGCAATACTACAGAGCAATAGTGTTAAAAACTGCATGGTATTGGTACAGTGACAGGCAGGCAGATCAATGGAACAGGATTGAAGATCCAGAAATGAACCCACACACCTATGGCCACTTGATCCTTGACAAAGGGGCCGAAAACATCCAATGGAAAAAAGATAGCCTTTTCAACAAATGGTGCTGGTTCAACTGGAGGTCAGCATGCAGAAGAATGCGAATTGATCCATCTTTATCGCCTTGTACTAAGCTCAAATCCAAATGGATCAAGGACCTCCACATACAGCCAGACACTCAGAAGCTAATAGGAAAGAAACTGGGGAAGACCCTTGAGGACATTGGTACAGGGAGAAAATTTCTGAACAGAACACCAATAGCGTATGCTCTAAGATCAAGAATTGACAAATGGGACCTCATAAAATTACAAAGTTTCTGTAAGGCAAAGGACACCATCAAAAGGACAAATCGGCAACCAACAAATTGGGAAAAGATCTTCACCAATCCTACATCAGATAGAGGGCTAATATCCAATATATATAAAGAACTTAAGAAGTTAGACTCCAGAAAACCAAACAACCCTATTAAAAAATGGGGTACAGAGTTAAACAGGGAATTCTCACCTGAAGAACTTCGGGTGGCGGAGAAGCATCTTAAAAAATGCTCAACTTCATTAGTCATTAGGGAAATGCAAATCAAAACAACCCTGATATTTCACCTTACACCAGTCAGAATGGCTAAGATTAAAAAGTCAGGAGACAGCAGGTGTTGGAGAGGGTGTGGAGAAAGAGGAACACTCCTCCACTGCTGGTGGGGTTGCAAATTGGTACAACCACTCTGGAAATCAATCTGGCGGTTCCTCCGAAAACTGGGCGCCTCACTTCCAGAAGATCCTGCTATACCACTCCTGGGCATATACCCAGAGGATTCCCCACCATGTAATAAGGATACATGCTCTACTATGTTCATAGCAGCCCTATTTATAATTGCCAGATGCTGGAAAGAACCCAGGTATCCCTCAACAGAAGAGTGGATGCAAAAAATGTGGTATATCTACACAATGGAGTACTATTCAGCCATTAGAAACAATGAATTCATGAAATTCTTAGGCAAATGGATGGAGCTAGAAAACATCATACTAAGTGAGGTAACCCAGACTCAAAAGGTGAATCATGGTATGCACTCACTAATAAGTGGATATTAACCTAGAAAACTGGAATACCCCAAACATAATCCATACATCAAATGAGGTACAAGAAGAAAGGAGGAGTGGCCCCTTGTTCTAGAAAGACTCAGTGAAGAAGTATAGGGCAAAACCAGAACGGGGAAGTGGGAAGGGGTGGGTGGGAGGACAGGGGGAGAAAAGGGGGCTTATGGGACTTTTGGGGAGTGGGGGGCTAGAAAAGGGGAAATCATTTGAAATGTAAATAAAAAATATATCGAATAAAAAAAAGACAAAAAAAGAGAAGTAGAATATCACAAATTTCAAAAAAAAAAAAGAAAAAGAAAGAGAACTTCAGACCAATTTCCCTTATGAACATCGATGCAAAAATACTCAATAAAATTCTTGCCAACCGAATCCAAGAACACATCAAAATGATCATCCACCATGATCAAGTAGGCTTTATCCCGGGAATGCAGGGTTGGTTCAATATACGGAAATCCATCAATGCAATCCACTACATAAACAAACTCAAAGAACAAAACCACATGGTCATTTCATTGGATGCTGAAAAAGCATTTGACAAAATTCAGCATCCTTTCATGATTAAAGTCTTGGAAAGAACGGGAATTCAAGGCCCATACCTAAACATAGTAAAAGCAATATACAGCAAACCGGTAGCCAGCATCAAACTAAATGGAGAGAAACTTGAAGCAATCCCATTAAAATCAGGGACTAGACAGGGCTGCCCCCTCTCTCCTTATCTTTTCAATATTGTACTAGCTCAGCCAATTCGACAACATAAGGAGGTCAAAGGGATACAAATCGGAAAGGAAGAAGTCAAACTATCATTATTTGCAGATGGCATGATAGTCTACCTAAGTGACCCAAAAAACTCCACTAGAGAACTCCTACAGCTGATAAACAACTTCAGCAAAGTGGCAGGTTATAAAATCAACTCAAGCAAATCAGTGGCCTTCCAATACTCAAAGGATAAGCAGGCTGAGAAAGAAATTAGGGAAATGACTCCCTTCACAATAGCCACAAACAGTATAAAGTATCTTGGGGTGACTCTTACCAAACATGTGAAAGATCTGTATGACAAGAACTTCAAGACTCTGAAGAAGGAAATGGAAGAAGACCTCAAAAAATGGGAAAACCTCCCATGCTCATGGATTGGTAGAATCAATATAGTTAAAATGGCCATTTTGCCAAAAGTAATCTACAGATTCAATGCAATACCCATCAAAATCCCAACTCAATTCTTCACAGAGTTAGAAAGAGCAATTATCAAATTCATCTGGAATAACAAAAAACCCAGGATAGCTAAAACTATTCTCAGCAACAAAAGAAAGTCTGGGGGAATCAGTATCCCTGACCTCAAGCAATACTACAGAGCAATAGTGTTAAAAACTACATGGTATTGGTACAGTGACAGGCAGGAGGATCAATGGAACAGGATTGAAGATCCAGAAATGAACCCACACACCTATGGCCACTTGATCCTCGACAAAGGGGCTGAAAACATCCAATGGAAAAAAGATAGCTTTTTCAACAAATGGTGCTGGTTCAACTGGAGGTCAGCATGCAGAAGAATGCGAATTGATCCATCCTTGTCTCCTTGTACTAAGCTCAAATCCAAATGGATCAAGGACCTCCACATAAAGCCAGACACTCTGAAGCTAATAGAAAAGAAACTGGGGAAGACCCTTGAGGACATCAGTACAGGGAGAAAGTTTCTGAACAGAACACCAATAGCGTATGCTCTAAGAGCAAGAATTGACAAATGGGACCTCATAAAATTACAAAGTTTCTGTAAGGCAAAGGACACCATTAAGAGGACAAATCGGCAACCAACAAATTGGGAAAAGATCTTCACTAACCCTACATCAGATAGAGGGCTAATATCCAATATATATAAAGAACTTAAGAAGTTGGACTCCAGAAAACCGAACAACCCTATTAAAAAATGGGGTGCAGAGTTAAACAAAGAATTCTCAACTGAAGAACTTCGGATGGCGGAGAAGCATCTTAAAAAATGCTCAACTTCATTAGTCATTAGGGAAATGCAAATCAAAACAACCCTGAGATTTCACCTTACACCAGTCAGAATGGCTAAGATTAAAAAGTCAGGAGACAGCAGGTGTTGGAGAGGGTGTGGAGAAAGAGGAACACTCCTCCACTGCTGGTGGGGTTGCAAATTGGTACAACCACTCTGGAAATCAGTCTGGCGGTTCCTCTGAAAACTGGGCACCTCACTTCCAGAAGATCCTGCTATACCACTCCTGGGCATATACCCAGAGGATTCCCCACCATGTAATAAGGATACATGCTCTACTATGTTCATAGCAGCCCTATTTATAATTGCCAGATGCTGGAAAGAACCCAGGTATCCCTCAACAGAAGAGTGGATGCAAAAAATGTAGTATATATACACAATGGAGTACTATTCAGCCATTAGAAACAATGAATTCATGAAATTCTTAGGCAAATGGATGGAGCTAGAAAACATCATACTAAGTGAGGTAACCCTGACTCAAAAGGTGAATCATGGTATGCACTCACTAATAAGTGGATATTAACCTAGAAAACTGCAATACCCAAAACATAATCCACACATCAAATGAGGTACAAGAAGAAAGGAAGAGTGGCCCCCTGTTCTGGAAAGACTCAGTGAAGCAGTATTCGGCAAAACCAGAACGGGGAGGTGGGAAGGGGTGGGTGGGAGGACAGGGGGAGAGAAGGGGGCTTGTGGGACTTTCGGGGAGTGGGGGGTTAGAAAAGGGGAAATCATTTGAAATGTAAATAAAAAATATATCGAATAAAAAATAGCCTTTGAACTGCAAAAAAATATTATAATTAGTTTTTATCATAACATTACAGACAAGATAGGATAAGTGATATAGAATAATATATACCTTAATATATATGTATGTGTATAGTAAGACTATATTGGTGAGAGAGGTACTCTGTGAGAAGCTATATAAAACCAAGAACAAGAGCAGATTAATTGGACATAGATGGGAAAACATATATTAGCCATAAAAGCATGGATAACTGTAATCTTTTTGGGATTTATAGTTAAATGTGTTGACTCTATCTAGAAAGAATAAAAGTTCTGCCATTCTCCGCACACACACTGTAGTAGCATGACACTATCTTTGATTATGGAAGCCCAACTTTTAGCGATCTCGGTGGTTCCCAGAGACATGCACTTCCAGGCTTTTCAGCCAGCAGCCGACCAGATGCAGGCTCTCAAAAGCATTTCAAAGATGGAGTGTGTGAACAGTATTAACAGTGTGTGCCAGTGAAAGACCCGAGGAGGGTAAAGGGAGATTAACTTGAGAGACAGACTGAAAAGACGATTCAGCTTTTATGGAGTGCCTCCTGCATGCAAGGTCCATTGCCTAAGCTTCCTGGAACAACCGTGTGGAAGGAGAGAAGTACTGCTAAAAACTTCTAAAGATGAGGAATCAAAGTGTATCAGCAACCTTCATGTGCTTGCTTCTGTAGAGTACAGGTGTGGTGGGGACTTCGCAGATGGCTTGCATTCAGAGTAAGCTGCCGAAACTGTTCTCCCAGAACACCGATCTAGTCTGCTCAATAAGAAGCCAGAAGGACGGGTAAAGCAACGTTGCGACTTAAGCAAAGAGGAGGCCTGATTAGACATGGATTTTATTCCAAAAACCAAAGGAAAGGTTTCAAGGTAAAAGAACCCAGACGCAGTGTTCTGAAGCCACGATGCTCCCTCGCCACATTGATCTAAGTCCTAGATGTGTCTTCCCTGACAGTCCAGGCAACCCTGTTTTTAATTCTTTGGAGACGATCTGTTATTAAATTGATCTGTGTATTTATGTTCTGTCCCATTCCCTGTTATTTACTGTTCGCCAAGGCTGCCAACTTTTAAACAGTCTTGGTGTAAATGTTTGCTCCCAAACCTTTGCTGATAGATATGTTTTATGTAACAGTTATAGAGTTCATTAACGTGAGGGACTGAAACACAACAGAAAACTGCGCAGATTTATAAGCGCGCGTGCGCAGTGCCCTTACTAGAGAGACACCAGCAACGATAAATCCAAAGTCAAAGGAACATTCTCGAAGTTACCATTAGCAGATTTATCTACTTCAAAACCTGTTTTGTGGGATTGAGGCATATAATATATTACGTTTAAGAGGTAAAATACAAACCAACTCTTCTTGGTAATGGCCTCTTGTCATGTTAAAGGAACTCTTACTGTTGTAGAAGAGAGAAATTCTGCTTCAGACTGTCTGTCATGCACCTTATTTGCAGAAGTTGCCCGAATGATGTTTTTTTTTTTCCGTAGGAGTTGGAAACTCAGAGGATCCATGTTCAATAACATTAAAATGCTTCCAGAATTCTACTTTCACAAAAAATGATGATGATGATAATTATTAATAATATTAATAATACCCATCACTGTTCACAATGGTACTTAGAGGCCAAATATCTCTTGACTGCAACTTCAGATATAATTAGTATCTTCAGAAGCCTCCCCATCCCTACCACACACCCCCAAGAAAAATGTTGGCCGACCAAAAGGTGGCATCCATCTCCTCGTTAAAACATCAGGCTGACAAAGTCCATGCACCCCTCTGCTTCAGAAAGTCACAGCTCTTTTAAACATTGGCATTCTTATCATTTCGTATGCTCCGTCCTGGCCACAGGCTGACAGGGGCTGCAGATTTCTCCTGGGGTATCTTTACCCCATCTGGTGATAAGTGAGTCCCTGCTAGGATTCTGGTGCAGGCTACTGCAGGAGAAAGCGAGCTGATAGCGCATATTTTGAATTGTTTAGAAACTTCCTTCTGCTCTTGACTTCTTGTCGCTGGGGGCTGTCCTTCGCTTTTGCCTTGGTATTTGAAAGTAAGTCAAAGCGACTGATCTTCCAGAAAGAGATGATCAGGGCAGGAGAGTGCCAGTTTAATACGCTTTCCCTGAGGAGAAGGGACACTTACTGTAAACCCACTGTGTTCACTTTCCTAGGGATAATCCGTGGCCGCAAAACTGTACGACAGGTTTCAGATCACTGTTTTCACATCAGACTTCGCAAACCCATAAATTATTTTAGGAGTGAAAACAAAAAAAAATTTAGCTGTTTCTTAAACATGTAGCTGTGGTTGTCCGATTTCTCTAGCAATGCTTGGGCAGATTTGCTTTTCCTGTACTTCTGTAGAATTGTTTTTTAATTCATATTAATTCTGGAAGGCAAACAGGAGGAACATTTGTATCTCCGTCCCCCAAGTAGATCCTGTTGGTGTTTTGATGTTCTTTTCATGCTTCCTATAAAGCTCATCCAACTTTGTATTTAATCTTTTTATTGAATCAATTTAATATAATGCTTTGTGTGATGTACTATGGTGAGGTGTAAGTTGAGAGCAAACATGGTTTTGGAAGATGTAAGATGATTCACAGAGGGGGAGACTTTTAAGTGTCATCTTTCCTGCAATAGCAACATGGCTCAAAAGGAGAAAAGATTTTTTTTTCCAAAGCTTGCAAACAGCACAAACTTGAAACAGCAGTTTTAAGTATAGGAACAAAACTTTGAACTTGAAAAGATAGCATGGTGCACGCCTGTAATCCTAGCACTTGGGAGGCAGAGGCAGGCAGATTTCTGAGTTCGAGGCCAGCCTGGTTTACAGAGTGAGTTCCAGGACAGCCAGGGCTACACAGAGAAACCCTGTCTAGGAAAAACCAAAAAAAAAAAAAGAAAGAAAGAAAGAAAGAAAGAAAGAAAGAAAGAAAGAAAGAAAGAAAGAAAGAAAGAAAGAAAGAAAGGAAGGAAGGAAGGAAGGAAGGAAGGAAGGAAGGAAGGAAGAAAGAAAAGAAAGAAAAGAAAGAAAAGAAAGAAAAGAAAGAAAAGAAAGAAAAGAAAGAAAAGAAAGAAAAGAAAGAAAAGAAAGAAAAGAAAGAAAAGAAAGAAAAGAAAGAAAAGAAAAGAAAGAAAAAAGAAAGAGAGAGAGAGAAAGAAAGAAAGAAAGAAAAGAAAGAAAAGAAAAGAAAGAAAAAAGAAAGAGAGAGAGAGAGAGAAAGAAAGAAAGAAAGAAAGAAAGAAAGAAAGAAAGAAAGAAAGAGCGAGAGAGAGAAAGAAAGAGAAATTGAAAAAGAAAAAGAAAAAGAAAAAGAAAAAAAAGATACTTTACTGGAAGGGTGGAAAGACTCTCTCACCCCTTGGGGTGCAACAATGTTGCCCACCACCTCCTGTGGCAACCAGCTTCAGCTTGGTAGTAACCCCAAGGTACCAACCCACCCTGTGCGCACAGAGCACTGACTATGGAAGGACCTGGACCGGAGGACCAGAGAGGAATGTCAGATCTGGCCTGCAGCCTCCACCCTGCTCCTAGTCTCTTGTCTTAAGTGTATTGTTTCAGGAAGGGCTTCAGCCTGGCCTGCCTTTTGGTTAACAGATAAGAAAGCCACAGTGAAATTAACTAACCCATGCAGGCCTGGCTCTGTTGCCAGACAAGGGTCTGTAGGAAAACATCCTCCTCACCTCCCTTCCCCGGTGGTTCTGGTGCCTCTAGTCGCCTTCTAGGGCTGTGAAGCAGTGGAGACCAAAGTTAGTCTGTGTTAAAGCATGGACACACAGCAAAGCTTTTAACCAGAGGTTTGTCCTTACCCCCGTTTCTATCTGGGATGTACACACCCATCGGAAGGACTGAAAAGTCTCTTAAGTTTTCTACCCTTGAGGACAGGAAATAACAGGGAATAGGGAAAGGAGAGCTGTAAATAACAGGACTCAAAAAACAAAAACAACAAAAAATCTGGGAATTTGGGAATTTTAGACACTTGATGAAGGTCTTTATAAAGATGTTTTCTTATGATTTTTTTAAACTGCAGTTTAAAAATCACAAGCCCATCACCAAGAGGTCTCTAAAATTTTCTGTTTTCAGGAGCCAGAGAGACGGCTCTGTGGCTAAGGGCGCTTGCCACCAAACTTGATGACCCTTGTTCAACTCTTGGAACACCCCCACCACACACACACACACACTGAATACATAAATAAGTTCCTCTCTTTAATCACAGTTATTACATAAGTTTTTTTTTTTCATTATTTCACACTGAATGATAAAGTAACAACAAGAAATGATGACTTGTGAGGATAGCTGTGCTTGTCTTATTGAGAAGATGGGAACTGACCATTCAGTCGCTCTATTACCCATCTCTTACTCCCTTCTGCTACTGTACCAAAACACTTGAAACTTGGTAACTCGTGTGTGTGTGTGTGTGTGTGTGTGTGTGTGTGTGTGTGTGTGTGAGACACAGGTTTATTTCTCTCAGTCCTGGAGGCTGGGCGCTAGCAGGCTTCCACCTTCTTGCTGTGTGGCACAGAGGACAAAGGGCAGTAAGTGTCTAGAAGCCTTGCCTGAGGTCAGTGGCCCCACCCAACAGACATGGCTCTACCTCTCCATACACTAGTGACCAACAGCCAGTGCATGAACTTGGGGCGGGGTATTTTCTGGTTGTTGATTGGTCAGTGTGGGCAGTCCCATCTCTGGGCAGACAATCTTGGGAGGTATAAGAAAGATGGCAGGAAGCAGCACCCCTCCACGGCCTCTGCTTCAGTTCCTGCCTTTGGTTCCCTGAGACCATAGACTGTAACCTGTAGGCCAAATAAACCCTTTTCTTCCTCAAATGTCTTTTGGTTAAAGTTTTGCCACAACAAAAAAGTAATTAGGACAATCATGATGTGGCATGTGAGTATAACAAAAGAAAATGTCGGAGATGTATTAAGATTAAAGGATGGAGAGAAAGAGAGATGAAGTTAATTGGTTGGCAAGCTATAGGCTAAGAACAAATGCAGTTTACATTCTTCAGTGTTCCCCAAGACCTTGTCCCAAATCCTCAAGGTACCTTTGCTGTCGGCTTCCAGCTCTAAACAATCCAGAAGTGAGGCTCCTTTTCCCTAAGGCCTGCTTTTCTGCCCAAAGCAGAGAATCTGCTCATATGTTTGATCGTGGAAGGTAAGGCCCCTGATTTACCCTTCATCTGTTGGAGCAAAGGCTAGCTGGTACTACTACATAATTCAACTTGAACCCTAAAACAGGGCATTTCCTATGATTCCCAAATCCTAGTCCAAGAGCTGAAGACTCTAAGATGAAATGTTCTGAGATTAGCAGTGGGGCAGGGGAAAAAAAAAGGTAAATTCTTTCTACATTCCATTCTACTCGGGCCCTCAACAGATTGGATGGACTCAGTACTGCTCTCATCTGGAGACCTCCTCACAGACTCACCTAGAACAAATGTTAAATCTACACACCAGTGGCCCATTTCTCTCTCTCTCTCTCTCTCTCTCTCTCTCTTTCTCTCACACACACACACACACACACACACACACACACACACTTATTATACGACATATACAATATATATAATATATAACTATTTTATAAGTTCCCCAATTTATAATATTATAACTAGCAACATTTAAAATATAGAACACTAGTGAGGCAATCTCTAACTTATTGTGTTTACATGATAATTTTTTTTTAAAGTTTTATTGTGGGACAAAGGTAATACATCCAATACTTCACATTTTCAAGCTGATCTTTTCCTGGGCCATCGGCAAGCAGCAGGATCTGCTCCAAGGGTGGATGGTGGCCAGTGTGAATGAGCCACAGCCCCCGGTTGCCCAACGACCACAGGATGAATGGCCAACGCTATGGGCTGGGCCTCTAGGCTCTCATGTCTGTCTATAAAATTAGTTGTGTTAAACACTTTCAACTTACCATGCTTTTCCTTAATAATGGGTTTATTAAAATATGTAATTTAGGGGCTGGAGAGATATTTCATCAGTTAAGAGGACTGGCTGCTCTTCAGAGGATCTGGGTTTGAGTCTCAGCACCTGTATGGCAGCTTACAGCATCTATAACTTCTGTTCCAGAGGATTCTTCTGGCCTCTGTGGGCACCAGGCACACACATGGTACACAGAGGCACATGTAGGCAAAACAGACATAAATTTATCATAAAATTAAAACATTTATGATAAATTTTAAATTTATAATTTAAATTATATATAATTTATATTGGAATTTATATATTACATATAATAATATATATATAATAAAAAGATTGCCCCTGGTCTACAGAGTTCCAGGACAGCCAGGGCTATACAGAGAAACCCTGTCTCAAAAAAAAAAAAAAAAAGATTTCCTACATACAATGGAAAATATATAATTCCATTGTATGTAGGCAATCTTTATATTACATATTATCTTTTCTTTACCATGATATGTAATATATACTTTTAATATAAAGTTAAAATATGTGCATGTTTGTATGTGTGTGTGTGTGTGTGTGTGTGTGTGTGTCTCAGTAAAAAGACTTGACTGACATGTGTGAGGCCCTGGGTTTAACACTCAGTTTTGCCAAAACAAAGTCAAATTAAAAACATACACAGACACACACACACACACACACACACAGACACACACACACACAAAACTCAAAGTCATGTGACTAATAAGTGGAGGACATTCATACCTAGAAGCTTGGCCTGTGTCTGTAGTCTATGTCTACACTGCATGACCACCCAGAGTCACTCACAATGACTCCTGATGTGGCTCTTTTCCTGCATGAGCCCCTGTCACCTGTGCTAGAGTATTCTTTGTCTGTCACACTGAAACACTTTTCTGTCCAGGCTCCAAATGTCCACATCTGCAGCTGGGGCTCCTCATTCCTCATGAGTAATAGGGGAACCTTCTTCCCTTTTTAGCCCGTGGCGCATATTAAAATGGCTTCTGTAACACCCTTCTCGATTCCCTTTTCCTTCTTGTGCTCCAAACGCTGGAGTGTAATATTCTTGTGTTGTGCCTTCACAGGTAGCCTGGCTGCCACTTGGAAGCCATGTTGCTCAAGAGCGGTGCTCTGCAGAGAGAGACACAGACACTGTTAAGTGCTGTCAGGGAGTGAGGCACCTGGATTTGTGGGACAGCTAGAGATTTTGGAGCCTCGACTCTTAATTCTCTGGCCTTTCCAGAATTTCTACAAGGTACCTAATTCCTTCCTTTTTGTAATTTTATTTTTTATTAATCACTCCATTCATTTACATCTCAAATGATATTCCACTTCCTGGTTATCCCTCCATAACACCCCCCCCATTCCATCTGCCCCCTCCACCCTCCCTTTTGCCTCTATGATGAACTTTTGTTTGCTTAAGCTAGCTGATGTAGATTTTGTCACCTGTAATAAGGCATTCTTTGGACTGGAGAGATGCCTCAGAGGTTAAAAAAAAAAAAAAAAGCACTAGCTGCTGCTCTTCCAGAGGTCCCAAGTTCAATTCCAAGCAACCATATAGTGGCTCACAGCCATCTGTAAAGGAATCTGATGCTGTCTTCTGTCATGCATGCATACATGCAAATAGAACACTCGTACACATAAAACATACAAATAAATAAACCTTTAAAAAAAATAATTGTTACTAATACAGGTTCCAAAGGTCTCCTGATTGGAGTAGCTTCTTTAAGCAAAGCACACCAGAATACCGTAGCTTGATTTCTATTGAGCAGCTGTGAAGCTCTTCCTTTTGATTCCCTTTGAAGGTTTGCACCTTCAGCTTCAGAGAGAGAGAAAACAGGAGGTGTTGTGCTAGAATTCAAAGAGCCTGGATCACAGAGCAGGTGGATGGGACAGGTGGACCCGGGAGAAACCAGCGAGAGAGTACACAACTAAAGGTCAGGTCAGGTTGCTTAGAGAACTGAAGCCAGGGGACTAGGTGTGAATCAAGCTTTGTGGACAATTGGCCAAGATACAAACATCTCCTGAAGACGTTTGACCTCCTCTGCAAGCTTGCATGGTCTCAGCACAGCAGCACTGAAGATATGCCTAGCACCTGCAACTCACTTCTCCCTGTGCTGGAGGAACTCAGGAAGTGCTGTCTCCCAAGCAGACATCAGAAATTAAGGTTTTGAAGGTAATAATTCTTTGGGGCTCTCCACCTGAGATGACCTTCCTCTTTGACTCTTTTGCTTAAAGGAGATTCAGTTTTTATATTCATGAAAATATGTTTCTATAAGTTATTTATGTGTCATCTAGGATAGTTTATTTTTTTTCTGGGTAGCACTTTTGTGTTAAAACACCCCCACACCAGCCAGATGGTGGTGGCAAATGCCTTTAATCACAGTGCTTGGGAGGCAGAGGCAGGTAGATCTCTGAATGTGAAGCTAGCCTGGTCTACAGAGTGAGTGAGTTCCGGGACAGCCAGGGCTGCACACACACACACACACACACACACACACACACACACACACACACACAGAGGGGGGGGGGGAGAGACATGCCACTGCTTTCTTTCTTGACAGTTCTAGAGATCAAAGCTAGGGACTCACACATACTAGGCTAGCATAGTCTGCCACTCACCTATATTCCTAGCCTCTAAGATATCTTTAATCAGTAGACAATGAAACTTCTTACATTCTTTTAAGTGACCAGCAGTGTGCCTGGCTTCTGGGACTCTCAACAAGACAAAAGAAATTCTTTAGCCAGGCACCCTGAAGCCTCCAGGGTGGCAGGCTCAGGAATCTCTTGTTGGAGATCTTCCAGGATTTGCATCTGAATTCTAGCAATCACTGTACAACTCAGCCTTCCATGCTTGTGTAAAATTCACAAATAGTTTAAGAGACTAGCAAGATGGTTTACTTCACACACACACACACACACTTGATAACATCCAATTGAACCGAACAGACATATTGCTAGGAGCTGTGTCACTTCTGGGTACGTGGGATCCATCCCCCAGGTCATGCTATTCTTTTTATGATCTAAACCTTAGTCCTGTGGGTTAGAAAGAGTCAGAAGTATGAGTGCTGGAAACTGTTCAGAAAGGCTGTTCTCTGAAGACAGAAATCAAAAGTGCAGGGAAGCTTTTAGTTGTTACATTTGTTTCTGAAGTAGAAAGATGCCTCAGTGATATGAAAAACATGTTACATTCTATCATTCCTTAGACCCATGACTCTGAGCTCATTCTTAACCCAGGAAATCAGCAGACTCTGGATTAGTGAGTGAGAAGATTCCACTCGCCCCTACTTCAGGTCGACATTGCTAATTCTCTGATCAGAGGCAGGCTTGTTTATGGAAGCTTTATCTTCCTCTGTGACTTGAAGCTATGCATGTCTCAAGGCTCAAAACTCTCCCCACGTTATCAAGTAGCACTGATTAGAAAAGTGTTTATGATTCTTGAGTGCAGGGGGGTTGGCTCAGGGGGCCTTGTGCTTTGAAGAAAGCTCATGGACCTGAGTTTGGATCTCTAGCACCCATGTAAAAGCTGGGTGCTGCTCTGCCCAACTGGAACCCCAGCACCCAGGGCAGGGAAGAGGTGGCGCTCTGGAGTGTTGAGCTGAGACAGTGAGTTTCAGATTCAGTGAGTGACCCTGTCTCAAAAACAAAGGGTAGAGCAACTGAGGAAGATGCCAGACATCAACAACCTCTGACCTAGACACACACACACACACACACACACACACACACACGCATACATACATGCATACATAGACATATGGGCACACACATGTAGGTATGCACACGTGCACTCCATACACATGCTGCAAGCATACACATATGATGTATATACCTCGATACACCACTCACATTTACATATAAGAAATAAAAGTAATTCTTAATGAGGATATATTGGCTGTTTGTCACAAAAAAAAATGTGCTAGACTTTACCTTATATTCAACAACAACACACACACAAAAATGTGGTCTTCTAAGTTGCTAGTCTAACATGGAAAGAAATATGGAACATGTGTAACAAAAATAGCCCAAGTGTAGAATCACTTGGGGAATAATTTGGGCTTACATAGTTAAACGAGAAAAATCTCCGAAGTCATATTCACCAGAATTACATCCAAGAACAACGTTTTATTTAGCAACTGACTGAGATGAATAGCAGCTTCAGTAGCTCTAAGCAAAGGCTCTATTCATCAAATTTAAGGACACAGGCAAAGGAAATTGATTCATTTCTGGACCTGATTGAGTTTCCACAGTTAGATGCATTGGGGTGAGACACGACCTGAATGCCCCGATTCTGTGGTCCTTGCCTGTATGTAATCTGGTATGGAGTACCACACCCTATGCCCTTAAGCTAACCAGGCTCCCTACGAGGAAGAGTATCTTATCTCCATGTCCCTTTTAAGATAATAATGAAATCTTTAAATGCCCTGTGGTCTTTCAACAGAAAGCAACCTCCTCTTAAGGAGATGCCTTTGTTTGAGAAGCAGAAGATATGCTCACATTGGAGTGTCTTAGGAAACAGGGCTTGTTGAAACTGGCTCTAGCCAGTTGTCTACCAGGTCAAAGCCCATTGAATCCATCACAGACCTCTTGCTAACTCCTGTTTGCTGCTGTTAAATGGCTTCTTTTCGCATCCTCCCCATCATCTTGAGCCTGCTTAGGAGTCAAAGGTCCTTCCTCAGTGTTTCTCATTCACTTGCAGAGCACTTCAGAGACCGTGGATAGCTGCCCAGATGGCTTAGCCTTTGTCTAGACTCAAAGCCTCATCTAGGCGGGAACTAGGCTGTCTCCTGCATCACATAATGCAAGGAGCTCAGAGGATGCATATCAAATACTCACAAGAAGATTCCTGAGATCCTGGCTGGGTCTGCTTTTCTGTTCTCCACATGTAGGAGGGTAAGGTTTCCTGGTGGTATGCTGTTTTTTGCTAACTCATATTCTTTTTTGGTTTTTTGTTGTTGTTGTTGTTTTGTTTGTTTTGAGATAGGGTTTCTCTGTGTAGCCCTGGCTGTCCTGGAACTCACTCTGTAGACCAGGCTGGCTGGAACTCAGAAATCTGTCTGCCCCTGCCTCCCAAGTGCTGGGATTACAGGTGTGCGCCACCACCGGCCCACCTGGCAGTACTAATTTGTATTCTTAAACCTTGCTCTTGAAGGCAGAAGCCCCTGAGTTTGAGCCTGAGTTTGACTGTGAGCTACAGGACTGTAAACAATCATCCTCTCTCAGCCTCAGTGTTCTGATCTGTACAAAAGAGATGGCAGAACTCTTTTTTTTTTTATGAGACTTTGGAGAGTATTAACTGAAGACTTACATATGTATAGGCTACTGAGTATGTTTTATCTTATATCCATGCACCAGAATATGGCAGGTCATGGTGGTCAATAACAAATCTTTCTTTCTATTTTAGGTATGAGTGTTTGTCTGCATGCATATATAAAAGCACATGTGCATGAATTGCCTGGGAAGACCAGAAGAAGGTACTGGAGGCTATGAAACTGGGTTACAGTTGTGAGCTGCCCTGTGAGTGCTGGAACCGGAAACTGGATCCTCTGGAAGAGCAGCCAGTGCTCTTAAACTATGCACCATATCTCCAGCTCCAAAAGCAATGTTTCTCTTTCTGTTTATGATTTACAGAAGCATAGAATCTCTTAGATTTGGTGAAAAGGGGGCTCTAAACTATTTTAATAGAGATGGAAGAGTGGTAGCAACTTTGAAGCCAGCCTAGCCTAACCTATACAGTGAGAACCTGAATACAAAACCAAAACAAAAAATTAGTGTGTGTGTGTGCGCGTGCGAGTGAGGGGGGGGGGAAGAAAGCCTATATACAAATATACCTTAATTGGGAGATGGGGAGGGGGGAAGGAAGATTGGGATGGTTGGATGCATGGATGGATGGATAACTAGCTGGCTTACTAAATGATAGATAGAGATGACAGAGATAAATGATATAATATAGATGATAGATAGATAGAGCCTTTTAGCAGTGTTTTTCAAATCCTTTAAGTCCTTTATAATTCTTGATGATTTTTCTGTTATTTTGCATTCTAAAGCTGAGTTATCTTGATATGGGGGAAAGGACATTTTCTCACTAATAGGTTATTGAAACACTACGCCTTTGAAACAGTGAAACAAATCCTAAATGTTTTCTTAAACTAAAAGTTTTCCTATTCATTTGCTCTGTATTTTTGTCATTACTCTGTTGGAGGAAGACTAATGCATTATAAATACTCAGGTGTCACTGGTGCCTGTTGGATATATAACTGACTCACAGTTCTGTCACCTGTCCATAAATGTGTGATGTGCATTTCATCTGCCTTCCCTGAGGCCACTTTTCTAATGAGAGCTTATATCATGAGGTACATTTTTAAATCTTGCCTCCTCATATGAATCAAAATGATCTATTACGTTCTCTGGCAATATACAAACTCAAAGTAGAAAGGTACATTTATCACAACTTGGACCTTTAAGATGTAAAAAAGAAGCTCTCAATGTTCTTATTGAGCGTATATTTTAGTGGCCATTTTTACAATAACAAGAATATGTAGGATTTTGGTTCTCTTTATAGTAACCAAGAAATGGAAACAACCTAGTTGTCCATAAACTGATTCATGGATCATGGAAATGTGGTTCATTTGCATGGTGGAATATTATTCTGCTGCTGAGAAAAAAGAGAATTATAAAATTCACAGGTGAATGAATGGGACTAGAAATAATCTTTCATTCAGAAAGACACGTGTCACATTTGTTCTCTTATTTGAGGATGTTAGCTTTGTATTTTCAGATATGTGTACCATTTGTACTGCACATAGAAGTATGGAATTTAATAAGTGGCTGGGGAGTCGGAGACTTCTTCAAGGGAAGGGAGCGGAAGCCCTGTAGAATAAAAAACTAAAGGGAACTAAAGTAATGGGGAAGATGGGGACGGGGGACGAGATAATAAGATGGACAAGGGAATATGGAGACAGACAGCTAACACTAAAGACCTTTCAAAGAAGCCAAATGAAATCTACTACTATAGGAGCTTCCTAAAATATGACATATGCATATATAAGAAGAGGTTTAATGAAATTGCTCTGCAATGGAGAGGGGCAATACCCCAACTAAACACATCATGCTAGGAAATAAAAACCCCAGAATCAGGAATGAATTTCCTCTTTCTTTGAATTGTTGGCAACTGGGGTCTCATAGACCTTCAAGTATTATAGGTTATTGCCAATACTCTTGGCTACCCTCCTCCAGTCCTTGATGATGATACTCTTCTGGTGCAATATAAGAACCCCACAGGTATAACTAGCCATTTTCTGGTTGGATCTAAGGCTCACATCATAAGATATAACCCATGTGACACTATTAAAGGAACCAGATCCTATGGCTAGAGAGGTTACAGGCCATAGGGGGGGGGACCCAATACTATTCTTCTGCAAATTAATATGGGGTGGTGGGGATGGGGGGGGTAGAAGGGGACAGGAGTTATGCACACCTTTAATCCCAGCACTTGAGAGGCAGAGGCAGGTAGATCTCTGAGTTTGAGGCCAGTCTGGTCTACACAGCAAGTTTCAGGACAGCCAGGACTACACAGAGAAACCATGTCTCAAAAACCAAAAAAAAAAAAAAAAAAAAAAAAAAAGTAGAACTCAAAGCTCCTTTTCCAGCACCATATCTGTCTTCATGCTGCCATGTTTTCCCCCATGATGGTAATGAACTAAACCTCTGACCCTGTCAGCCAACCCCAATCTAAGAGTTGCCACGATCAAGGTGTCTCTTCACAAAAATAGAAACTCTGAGATACAAGCCATTGACATTTGATAGCTGCTGGGAGAGAAAAAGTCAGTTTTATTCAATGGTGTGACCATAGTCCAGGACAAGTCCCATTCCTAGTTGGGGGACACAAACTGGATTCAATTGTAGGAGGCACTCAGAGTTGAATGGGAAGGGAGAGAAGGGTGGAGAGGGTGCTTATGGGAGGAGTTGGGGGTGAATATGTTCAAATACACTCTATGAAATTAATAAAATAATTAGTAAAAATGTTTAATAATTAACAAAAATATTGTTTGAAAAGACTATGTGGCAAGACTTAACGAATGTAGCTTCTGAAATTTCCAGGGGACACAGTTTTATACTAAGCTCTCTGTTCTCTGGATCTTACTGTCTTTCTGCTGTTCCCTCTTCAAAAGCGATCCCTGAGCCTTAGGTGCAGGAGCTGTGCCTAACTGTGAGTTGGACAATGACAACGCCAAAACAGACATGCTGATGTGGAAGAAGAAAAGCCTATGAGGCCTCATCCCTAGAGAAAGAACTACAGACAACTATGGAATGCTAAAAGCAGGAGAAATAGTTTTCCCATGGAAGAGGGATACCACACCAACACGTCACACCTAAGAAACCTTATTCAGATTGAATAGGTTATACTTCTGTATTCAGGAACACACACACACACACACACACACACACACATACACACACACACACACAGGAAGAAATTATAATCTCAAAAAGTAAAGTTATTTTGAGAGAATATTTAGCACATAGTCACCTTTACATGATATAAACTTATCTTGGTCGGTGGAGGGAAGACATGTATGTACTTTGTGTTAAACTGTATCTCACTGTGTTGCCACACTTCTGTGATGTGTGTGGTACAAAAACTTGCACCATTTTGCAGACGAAGAAACTGACTTTTCATGGAATGGAAGTGGTTTGCCTGTAGTGCTGACGCTAACAGATATTAAAGTTAGTGCTTAGCCCGATCCTCTTATTGCTAGTTCATTTCTTTCTTTTAAAAAAGTGGTAGAGTTTGTAAGTTGTCCAATGGCACTTCATGCAATCAAAGTACTGTGTGATGATTATGGCTGTCACATCCTGAAATAAAAATGGTCTAAAAAATGTTATAAAGTGGTGCAAAAGTGGTATTTAAAAAGCCTTCAATGTGCCACTTAAGCTATCACCAGTCCCCATTACATCTCCTGTGAATTGCCAATCTACATCCCCCCCCCCCCATAAGCTTACTAATTCTGGATACTCTATGCAGGCGAAACCAAAGATCATGTGGCTTTAATCCATCTTCCTTCACTTATGTGATGTTTCTGTCACCTAGTGTGATGCTTTCAAGTTTCATACACATTAAAGAATGTGTTGGTGCACCATTTCTCTTACATATGATAAATTGTATTTACAAAAATACCATAATGCCTATTGATGGGAATGAGCACTGCTTCCTCTTTTGGGTTCTTCTCAATATAGTTTGTAAGAACATATGCCACTTTGTTTGAGAACCTATTTTTAGGGTTTCTGCCTGTTGAACCCAGAGGGGAGTTTCTGGGTCATACAGTAATATGGTGTTTAACTTTTGAGGCAATACTAAAGTGTATACTCCTTGAAGGCTACCCCATTTACATTTTACAAGTGTGTGAGGGTTTCAGCTGTCCATAGCCTCAGCAACACCTTTTACTTTCAATCTGAAATATGTTGAAGAGTAACCATCATCATGGCCGTGGAGATGTAGTTCATTCATGTGTTCATTTGTCTTTCTCTGGACCTAATGGTGAGCATCTTTCATGCACTGTTTTCCATATGCAAATGTCTACTGAAGTCCATTAAGTCAGACTAAATCTTTCTTTTTCCTTCCTTCCTTCCTTCCTTCCTTCCTTCCTTCTTTCTTTCTTTCTTTCTTTCTTTCTTTCTTTCTTTCCTTCCTTCCTTCCTCCTTTTTCTTTCCTTCCTTCCTTCTCCCTCTCTTTCTTTCTTTTTTCCTCCCTTTCTTTCTTTTTCCCTCCCTCCCTTTCTTTCTTTCTTTCTCCCTCCCTCTCTCTTTCTCTTTCTCTCTCTCTCTTTCTTTCTTTCTTTCTTTTGCATTCTTTTCCCCTTCCTTCCTTTCTCTCTTTTTTCTTCTTTCCCCTTTGTTCATTTGCTCTTTCTTTCTCTCTTTCCTTTCCTCCCTCCCCCTCCCTCCCTTCCTCCTTCCTTCCTTCCTTCCTTCCTTCCTTCCTTCCTTCCTTCCTTTCTTTCTTCCTTCCTTCCTTCCTTCCTTCTCAGAGCTGTGGATTGAAATCCAGGACTTCACACATACAAGATAATGACCACTGAGCTCTATCCCCAGCCCCATATCATTTCTATTTCTATTCATTTTTTATTTATATTTTTTTGTGATGACTAAGCCTGGTTGTGGACTTGATAAACCTTGGAAGCAGGAGTCTCAACTGAGGATTTGCTTCCGTCAGATTGATCTGTGAGCATGTCTGTGAAGCATTTTCTTAATTTCTAATTAATAAAGAAGGACCCAGCCCGCTGTGGGCGGTGCCATCCCTGGGCACCTGGGACCTGGACTACCTGGAAATGGAAGGTGACTTAAGAGCAAGCCAGTAAGCAGTGTTCCTCCACAGTTTGTTTTACACTTCTGAGTTTTTACCTTACCTCGGCTCGGTTATGGACTATAACCTATAAGTTAAAATGAACTGCCTTCCGCAAGGTGCTTTTGGTCATGGTGTTTATCACAGAAAACAAACTTTCTTCATTAAAATTCTGCATCTTTCTGCCCCCCAAATATGTTATAGTTACCAGCTTCTTGAGATGCTTTTGTATTGTGTATTTCTATATGAGGTGTGCATGTGTGTGTGCGTGCATGTGTGTGTATGTATGTGTGTATATGTGTATGTATGTGTGCATGCATGTGCATGTGTCTGCATGCGTGTGTGTGCGCGCGCACGCGCGTGCGCGCGCGCGCGCGCGCGCGCGCGCGTGTGTGTGTGTGTGTGTGTGTGTGTGTGTGTGTGTTGGACAGTCTGAGGCTTGCAGGCTGGACACTTCTGTGTATCTATCTTTCGTGGGGATGATGCTCAGGATAGGGGAGTCAAGTGGGAGAGTGGATGGCAGCTGGGTCAGTATGAGCTCTGATGGTGGCAAGGCAGAAAAGGAGTTCCCTGAGCTTCCCATTTTACTGTGTCAAAGAATAACAGAGTGCCTGTCTGGACTAACAAAGATAAAGATGGCGGAAGGGCTGAGCATGAGGGAGAAAGCCAGACATCTTAGTGGCTGTACAGGTGGGTTGGTTTGGCGTGGTCTGTCTTGGTGAGAACAGTCTTTGGTGAAAATGCCATTTGTCTTGGGTGTGCTGAAATAAAAGCACACACACACACACACACACACACACGAGTGCTTTCTGTAGACCGGAAGCACTGGTTTGCAAAGAGGTTGGGATGCTCCTGGAGCACAGCCAGGCAGCTTCAGGAGAGAGGAAAGTGAGAAGGCGCCAGAGGAAGATAGAGTTTGGGAGCCACGCTTATTTAAGTTGTAGTGCTGTGCCCACCCCCTAGAGCCTTTGTGCACGTCCCTCAGAAGGTTCTGTATTTACCTCAGTATTTAAAGTACTCATTTATATTTTTTTCTTTCCATACTTAAACCCTTTGCCTCCATTCCCCTGGTGTATAATCTCAGGAAGAGGAGGCAGATGACCAAAAATCAGAAACAGACTATAAGTTATTTATTCTTTTGTGTTCCAAAAGCCTAAATATTTGGGAGTGTTTAGCAGATTATGGGTTTAGGGAAAAATGCTTAGGAGAGGGAGAAACTGTACCTTCCCACGTCCAAACTTGAAACAAAATTCCCGGGGGCTGAAATGGAGGCAGGCAAAGCTAGTGAGGGGAGGGTGTGGGGGTATCAAAGCAGAGAGACCTGGGCACCCCAGGGCAGGAGACTGAGTGATGGTCAAGACTTGCTTGGGGGAAGTGAGGACCTAGAGGGCAGCCATGTGGGATGTGCCTGGGTACCGAAAGAGCCCACCAAATGCCCCATCCTGATACTTGGCATCTGAGAATATGTGTTGCTTTGCGTAGCAAACTGCAGGTGTGGTTAAGCGAGGTCTCCAGGTGGAGCTGGTGCGATCCCAGGCTCTTTATGAGCTGGAGGCTGTTGACATAGCCAGGGAAGACGAGATGCAGATGGTTCTGGGCTGCTATCTTTGAGGGTGCAGGAAGGAGCTTTGAGTCAGGGAGTGCAGGTGGACTCTGAATGTGGCAGGAGAAAGCATGTGGATTCTTCTGCATAATGTCCCAAAGGGAAACCTTATTTGAGTCTGTAACACTTATGGGGGACTTCTAACCTCTGTAACCTATGTATCTGTGTGTTGGAAGCAGCTGGGTTTGTGCTGTCGGTTACATCCACACTAGGAAACTATCATAGCTCATAGAGCAAAGAACACAGCTGGCTCTCCAGTGAGTCTTCTGTGCCCCAGATGGAGCCAGCAGAGACCCGATGGAGCATGCTCAGGGACAAGGAAGGTCTTGGCAGTGACATAAATGCATTGGTGACTGAACACCCAGTGGGCTCCTATACCCAAGACCCCAAGTGCCAGGCATACCCCAGAATTCCCTCTAACTAAGATTAAATTGCTGTCACCAAGGCTAAATGGCCCCTAGAAATATAAATAAGGTGATCTTTTTGGGCATTGAGTTTGGGGACTCACATTCCTACTTACCACATAATAACATTTTCATGTTAATTAGAGGAGGGCATCCACTGTGTGCCACAGCCTGTTCCAGCTCATCTCCACAACCCAAGAAGGCAAGTACCTCTCGTTCTCAATTTAATTTTTTTTCCTGAAAATGTGCCAGATAGTGGGTTTGGAGAAGGGGGATAGGAATGACTATATTCCATTATTTTAAATGTAAAACAAAATATAATGAATTCCAGGCTTATCCAAAAATTGCAATCAATTTGCTCAAATACCACAGCACAGTTTGAACAGCTGTGGAATAATATAGCAAGGATTTCTGCATCATATAAAGCACTAGGCAACCTATCATCTAATTATTAAGCCTAGCGCTGGATATTTTGTGTTTGAAACACAATGCTCTATAGTATTGTATCCCAACTACATTTTCCCCCTCTATACAGAAATGAAATGTAATGAAAATAGCATGTGTGTATGTTAATGGTGGGTACACGAAGTGTGCCCCTCCAGGGAGAAGAGCAAGGTTCTGATTGCCGTGTTCTCTACGATGGCTAGCCTAGGCTCAGGTCTGCACCATGAGCGTTTTCCTCTGTGGTGCACAAGGAAACTCCTCACAGCTTGGGTGACCAGGTAATGTGTGGTCAATCCTTTTGCATAGAAATGGAGGCTGTTAATTGTTTATACTGTGGCCAGGCCTTGTGGTGCTCGAATTTGGGAGGTCACTGCAAGAGGATGCTGATTTCAAGTCTAGGCTCGGCTGCAGAATGAAATCTTATCCCTGCCTCCCCAGGAAAGATATAATATCTAACAGTATCTAAAAATGAATCGTCTGGAGCAGAGTGAGACATGCGGTTAATTCTGCAACTTAGAAAACAAATTGGGTAAAAGACTTGGCAAATTATTTTATTAGATATTTTCTTTATTTACATTTCAAATGCTATCCCCTTTCCTGGTTTCCCCTCCAAAACCCCCCTATCCCATACCCCCTCCCCAGCTCACCAACCCACCCACTCCTGCTATCCCCTTTCCTGACATTCCCCTACACTGGGGCATCAAGCCTTCACAGGACCAAGGGCCTCTCCTCTCATTGATGTATATGGGTTCATTATTTTCTTGTTCCTAATATCCAGACAACCAAGCAAAGGATAAAAGCAGGAAGTAAATAATCTGCATGCCTAAGGTGGCACAGTAATTTTCATAGTGGAATGAGAATCCAAACCCAGGTCTGTATGATATAATTTTCTAGAGTGAGTTCAAAGACTTTCAATTTGGAGTTCCTTCTTGAAACTTTAGAGACTGTGTTCTAGTCTGACCTGTGGAGCAGCGGGTGGATAGGATACCTGGTCCTCACAGGCTCATAGCTCACCACCAGGGCAAGTACCCTGAATTTTCAGGGTCAATCATTCTTCTTGCTGAGTGCCTGAGAAGATGGTAGCAGCCAGGAGAGGATCCACTGTAGGGCCTAACCTGAGACAAACAGAGGGAAAGTAGCCAACCCCAGGCCTCACTTGAGCCTTCTAGAACTAAGGTAAATCACAGCTGCCAACTTGTCCAGGCAGCTCTCTGCTGCCCGGCCATCACACCTCACTGTGACTTACAGACGCTGACCCAGCATGCATCATTGCACAGATGAAGACTCATTGCCTTCCTCAGCTGACATTTATTGCCTTTAGTTTGTAACTGCAATTCTTCTCATGCCCCTCTTCGTCGTCCCTTGTGCTACTGAGGGGGAAAAAAGGTACAACAAACAAGGTGGTTCTATAGCAACAGAAATTTTTTACTCTCACAATTTATGGGCCCAGAAATCCAAAACCAAGGTGCAGTCAGGGTAATATTCCTTTCAAAGGCTTCTGAGGAAAGCCTTCCAAGGAGAAGCCTTCCTATCTCCTCTACTTCCTGTGGCTCTGAGAATTGTGGTAGCCTCACTCCAAGCTAGCTTTATCTTCTGATCTGTCCTATGTGTGTGTCTCCCATGATCATTTTATAGGGATACCGGGGCCTGTCCTAATCCCATATATAGCCTTAGCTTAAATAATTGCATCTATTAAGAAAGTCTATTCGACAATAAGATCCCATCCTAAGATTCTGGTAAGGTGTGAATTTGGAAGAACGTTGTTCAATCCTGAATGGTCCCCAGTTCTTCATTCCTCACAGAAGCAACACTTCTGAACTTCTGTGAAGCGAGGTCCAGACTCAAGCCTCATGGAATTCCACACGGATTCCACAGTCTGGCAGGTCATGCTCTGGTGTGGCTGAGCTGAGCTTTGGACTTGCAGATGTTTGCAATGGAATTAGGAGAAACCCATTGCCTTTATATGATTGATACAGTTTAAGGCAAAGCAGGTCCTGGTGAGAATTTGGGGGTGCTAAATTTGGAGGTGCTAAAGCTCCCATTGTCTTCTGCCATCACCACCACCAGAACTCTTTGAAGAATTAAAGTCTCCTGAGTCAACATTATGCTTTAAAAGTGGTGTTTAAGCAAGTAGTATAAAGGTAAGTGGTTACGACTGGATTAAGAGAAAAAAGTTTACACTTTTATAAGTTTACACTCAAGTCTGGATCTTGGCATGCTAACAATTTATCTCACCATGCTTCCATCAGACCTTAAACTATGGAGACCTGTCTTTGTCTATAGTTTATAGTTTAACAAACATGATATAGTCTTGCTATTTCAAAAAAATCCATTTATTTATTTCTAATACACACGCACAAATCCCACATGAGATACCAGAAGCATTCATTAGCTGTTGCTAATTGTCTCACAATGCATTCACAGGACAAATTAATCCTGCAGTGCATCTTAAATATATAGTTTATTTATTAATGCACCTTCAAAACCCTCGTGGGAGGGATTCATCCCACACAGGCCATATTCCTTATATATCACTCAATTTTCTAGACCTGATGAGGGATCTGCCAGATGCCTTTGTACAATCTACCTACAAAAGACACTGCTGGGCTGTGTGTGCTTCATAAGCAGATACTACTCCTTCCCTGCCTCCTGGATCTTACAGTGTCCGGCACAGAGACAATTCAGTCCTATGTTGATTGAAAGAGGAAACATTTTGTGAGAAAGAAATCACATTGTCCACTCTGCCCATCTGCCTTAGAATGCAGCCCTGTTCTCTCTAAGCGCCCTGTGGAATTACACATTTGATCCTGCTGCTGCCTGGGCCGCCTCTGCCCGTGCCTCTGCTGGTCAGTCTGCATGCAGTTCCTCCCTCCATG
Organism: Apodemus sylvaticus; assembly: GCF_947179515.1. NCBI lineage: Eukaryota > Metazoa > Chordata > Mammalia > Rodentia > Muridae > Apodemus > Apodemus sylvaticus. Next base: position 44,438,119 of record NC_067484.1, on the reverse strand, counting down.
TAACTGTGGTTGCTCTTCTGAGATCCCAAAGACAAAGAGAGTGTGAGCCACAAGTTAAAGGTGATTTAAAACTTCTCCATCTCGGGGTACATACTCACCCCGTGGAAAAGCACCTCATAAACACAAAAAGGGCATGGCTGACGCTCGCCAGATGACATTACAGCTCAGATTCTACGCAGGAGCTGCACACTGCCCTCCTGTCTTGTAAAACTGGGCTGCTTTTTTATAGAGAGAAAATAGTCCAATGAATCTCAAGTTCTGTGAGTGTGCAAATTTCTCTGTGAAGAGAAATTGTGGATAATTTATAGCCTAATCCAAGGCAAAATATGGATCATTAAAACCAGCATGCCAGGCCAGTGAAATGGCTCAGTGGATAAAGATGCCTGCTGCTGAGCCGGACACCCTGAGTCCAATTCCTGGAACCCATGCAGTAACAGGAAAGAGTCAACTTGTGATCTCTACACACATGCTGTGGCATGTGCACACATGTACATGAAATAGAAAAAAAATGCATCCAAAATCAACTTTCAACACTCACAACGTTGAAAACAAATACTGAACTAGTAGTATAGCTTTTGAGCAGGAATCTTTTCAACATTCCCAAATCTAGTTCCTTGGGAGAAATTGTTTAGAGAATCCTCTCCTAACTTACATATTTAGGCTGAAGAAAGGCTGGTTTCTCTTTCTTAAATCTCTCTTATTTCGTCCATCATCAGTTTAATTCTAATGGTAGTTGTATCCTTCGAGTATTATGTATCACGCATTATTTTCATTTCTAGGAAGTAAAGATGAATTGGATGAAAGATTTCAGCTTAAGGGTAATAACTAATCTTGGTTGACTACTTGACTATCTCTGAAATCTATTAAAACCCAAGCAGCTGGGCAAACCTAGGAGAGATCTTCTCGATTAGATCATTTGAGGTGGAAAGAGTCAATCCTAAACCTGGATCGTTTGAAGTAGGAAGATCTACCCTGAGTCTGGGCCACACCTTCTAGTGGCAGCTCCTATAAATGGACATAGAAGGAAGCCTCTGCTTTTTGCCTGCTTGTCTCACTCTTGCTGGTAAGTTAATCCGTGCTGCTGCTGAGGCATTACTTAGCTGGCATTAGAATCTACTTCTTCAGGGATCTATTATAGCCTGAAGACCAGGTGAGACATCTATCTTTGTGGATTAACAATTACCAGTTTCTTGGCTTTTCCACTGAGAGAATGTTATTTTGGCTAGTTAGATCACAGCCTGTAAGCCCCTCTAGCAAATCCCCCTTACCATATTTATGTACTCATTCCATCTGTTCTGTTCTTTTAGAGAACTCTGATTAATATGTTTCCATCTCTGGCTGAAATAAGCACAGGACCAGATTAGATGAACCATCCAAGACTCGGTCAAGCCCATCGGTTCTTCAATAACTTCTGTGAACTCCAAATACCCTATGTTAGCAATTATGTACTTCCGTGCATTCATTTGTACTTTCCATTAAAAAAAGATGACTTTCATACTCAGGATGCTTTGGTTTAAAAGTCATTGTTTTAAGATTTTTTTATTTAAAACAAACAAACAAATAAAAACAAACTTTGGGCCTTCAAGATGGCTCAACCAATAAAAATACTGTCAAGCCTAATAATCCTCTGACCTGCATAGTGGAAGAGCAGAACGATTTCATCAAGATGTCAAGTAATCTCTGACCTCCGTCCACACTTATACTGTGGCGTGAGCACACTTACACACACACACACACACACACACACACACACACACACGGTATTCATGCCAAATAAGTGTAAACAAAGATTCTTGATGAAGTGGACACAGTGGCATATCCCTTTAATTCCAGCAGGCAGAGGCAGGCAGAGCTCTGTGAACTGAAGCCCAGCCTGGTTTACATAGTGAGTTCCAAGCCATGGAGATGACATCATCAGATACTGTCTCAAACAATAGGAAAGGGAGGGCAAGCATGGAGGAAAGGAAGGAAGGAGAGAGAGAGAGAGAGGAAGGAAGGAAGGAAGGAAGGAAGGAAGGAAGGAAGGAAGGAAGGAAGGAAGGAAGGAAGGAAGAAAAGGAAGGAAAGGAGGGAGGGAGATGGAGGAAGAAAGAGAAAAAAAAGAATGAAGACCTGACATCCGATGATTCCAACAGCTCCGTGTCTTCTGAATTCTTTTCTACTGACCTGCTACAAGTGACTTGGCATTTTGCTTCTCCTTCCCACAAACTTGCCGTTATAGACCCACGGGTCTGTCATAAAATTGTACCATCCAGGAGAAAAGATATGACTGATCAGGAGTTCCCTCTCTTGCATAGTTTGTTTCTAGACAAGGGTTACCTCTTCATGCAGAGGTAGCTGTGTTGGGTCGGGGAATTCCTGAGGAGTTTAGCTGAGGGAAGGATACAGGGCTCATGGAACTCATCTACATGATGCTAGCTGCATCCCTCTTAACTAACCCCATGTGGGGGACTGTGGAAATGGTGAGCAGACGGAAGGGTCCTAGCTCCTGCTGCTGAGGAGTGAGGACAATTCACCACTTTGTCTTTCTCTCCTCCTCAGCCTTCTGTCTTTCCTGACCTACCACATCCCTGTTCCACTCAGTTCCGCAACATCCGGCTGTGGAAGGGGTTCCTCCTGGTGTGATATTCATTGACTTTCGACTCGGAAATCTAGAAAGTGAGAATAGTTAGTAAATGAAAGCTGACTAGATATTGGCAAGAGCTAGTGTTCCATTCATCCTCAACTCCATATTCACACAGAATTCATGAATGCCCTTTAAACTTAAGTCTCATTCAAAATTAACTTGATTGATTTAGAAGACTATTCAATCATTTTGTAGGACAAAGTAAGCTGCTAGCTCTTTTCTCTTCATAGATTAGATCACATAATGTTTGAAACTTAGATTTCCCAGCCTCATGATAACACTCAATGGGGCTCATTTAGAAGATCTCAGCTGTTACTGTGTGAGATACGGAGAGGTGTGTTCTGCCTGCTCACAGAGAAGTGCTGGCATTTCCTCTTAAAGAGAAAGTGGACCACATGCTTCTGGCTTGTTCTGAAGTGAGTGGGAATGATGAGCCCATGAGGAAGGCTTGTGAGAGGCAATAGCAGTGCAGTAATTTTATCAGCATGCTCCATCTGAGGGGACGGATCCCTTAGTTTTCCTTCCTTCATGGAAAGAAGTGCTTATAAAAGTGTAGTTGAGCTCAGAAGGATGAATGGGCGCTAGATGGGGGTGCAGGAGGAGACCCTCACTTCAGGAAAGGCTGAGGACTCTGTGTGCCTGATAATTGAGAGCATAATTCAGTTTCTCTGGTAAGATAAAAAGTCTAATCCCTGAATGTTAGAAGGGCACAGAACAACCATCTCCTGAAGCACTGGGGAGGTGAACCCCATATTTATAAGACAACAGCTTTATCCTCCAGATGAATCCAGTTTACATACTGGAACCAAGATGGTCCCATATGACCTAATTTAGATTTATGTATTCAGTGTCTAGTTATGCTGCCCTTGTTAACAAGAAGCCTGCCTAAACAGTAGACACTCTAGTTTTAGCTACTGTTAATAAGAATAATTAAAGTAGGGAGCCACCAAGTGGCGTGCCTAATTAATAAAAGCATTCTGAATGACAGGGAGGATATAGAGTTTGCTGCTGGTGAAGGATTCATCTGTGGAGGGAAAGAGGTCTCAGGACAGGCAGTTCAAGGCAGTGCTTTAGCTAATTGATTCTAAACAAGGACCCAGTCTTCTCTATTGTGGTTCTCCCATCCTTCTTCCTCAGTTTTGGAATATGACTTGTGTGGAATATAACGTGAGTGTGGGCCATATTACTCCACTGACAGTGGAGTCCAGGCCCTTTATAGGAATAATTAAGAAGCGACCTGTATATCTCTGGATTGCACTTTAGATGAATAAAAGAGGAAAGAGGTTGAGCTATGGTGGCTTATACCTTTAATCCCAGTACTGGGGAGACAAGCTAGCCTGGCTTACAGAGCAAGTTCCAGGGCAGCCAAAGCAATACAAAAAACTCGTGTCTCAAAGAAACACAAAAACAAAAACAAAATAAAACAAATGAACAAAACAAAACACAAAAAAAAAGGAAAGAAAAAGAAAAGAAAGGAAGAAAAGATTCTACCTGAGATTAAATCAGAACAAAAGAGTCAGACCAAGAGATGATGGGAAATCTTTGTCATCAAGACCAGGAGATGAGCAGGAGGCATGGTAACATACTATATTAATTTAGTTTCTGTCACTTCAGTTGAAAAGATCCCTCAGTAATATAGGGAACCTAGACCAGCCTAATTTATTTATTTTATTCTATGTGTACAGAGGGGTGCACATGTATTATGGTGTGTGAGTGAGTGTCAGAGGACAATATGTGGCAGTTGGTCCTCTCTCTCCTACCACGAGAGTTCTGGGGATTGAACTCAGGTCCCCAGGTTTGGTGGCAAGCACCGTTACCAACCAAACCTTGCCTCCCGATTCCTCTTCCTTTAAAATAGTTTTTATTTAAAATTTTCATATAATATGTTTTGATCATTCTCCCCCCCAATTCTTCCCAGATTGTTTCTACCCAACTTCATGTTTTCCCTCTCTTTTTTGTTTTTCTCTTAAAAAATAAACTCCAAGGAAAGCAACAAATAATAAAAATCAAAAAAAAAAAATACAAATCAGAACAAAGAGGACCTATACAAAATGAGACAGAACAAAAAGTCCATTAGAAAGCATGGAGTCCATTTGCATCAGCCACTTTCTGTTGGTCACAGGGCCCGCCCAGGAGTGTGGTTGATATCCCCAGTGGCACTCCATTGGAGAAAACTGATTTTCCATCTCCTATTGATATTAGGTATCAATCACAAATAGCTTCTTGGTAGGGTGGGACTTTGTGTCCGTTCTCCTCAGTGCTGGGATTTTGCCTGATAAGAACCTGTGCAGATCTTATGCCTGCTGCCCCAGACTCCAAAGTTCATAAATGCATCAGTTCTGTTGTGTCTGGAAGATTGTTTCCTTGGAGTCCTCCATCAGCTCTTACAACCTTTCTGCCTCCTCTGCCACATAGAAGCCGGAATCCAAGTCTTCTTAACATCCTGTATCTGGAAACGAAAATAAATAAATACTGCAAATAATCACATCACCAACACATGGCAGCTATACAGATAACGTTCAATATAGTGTGTATTTTCTATTTATTCTTACCAAGAAAACACCCATTGGAAAATGTCTTCACTCATCCTCCCCTGTGAGCAACCCTCAGAGATTGAGAGAGAGCATGGCCAATATAAAATGTTGAAAGGGATCTAACAGTAGTGGCTGTCCTGTAGAGGAAGCTTACCAGAATATCTAGCTTTCCATGCTGGCTCCAAGACAGATTTTTTTTTTTTTGAGGAAACAGTTTTGGAAAATGCTTCTGTTTGAAAACATTTGCTTATAGAGCAAACATTTGATTTTGAAATCTATACTTAAATGATTAGGCTGCTGTCAAATAAAATACCCATCAACCCTAACCTATGTTTCCATTGAAGACGCTTGCCAGGGCAGACAGACACAAAGGAAAGGCTCAAAGGGTGGTCATTCTGCACAGTATTTTCAAAACCAAATTGTTAAACACTGCACTGTCAAAAATGTCAAAGTTCCAATCAATTTTCAACTGTCACGTGTCAATCACTGTCAAAAATAGATTCCGGATTATCTCATTACGGGCCACATTTTATTTCCAGTTTTCCTTAAGAGTCAAGCAATCCTGCCAGGTACAATGAGCTCAGCTACCATCTCAGTCCTTGGAAAGCAGAGGCAGGGGAATCACAAGTTTGAGGTCAGTCTGATCTATGTAGCAAGTTAAAAGACCAGCTCAAAACACATGGAGACCCTGTCTCAAAAAACCAAAAATAAAGCAAAGAAAAAGAATCTAGCATTCTTTTTGTTTTTTGGTTTTTTTTTTGTTTGTTTGTTTGTTTTTTTGAGACAGGGTTTCTATGTATAGCCCTAGGTGTCCTGAAACTCACTCTGTAGACCAGGCTGGCCTACAGAAATCCTCCTGCCTCTGCCTCCCAAGTACTGGGGGATTAAAGGTGTGTGCCATCATCATCATCACCACCACCACCTAGCTAAATCTAGCATTCTTGATAAAGTAAAAATGATCTTATCTTGATAGAGTATTTACCCTTTCTAGGTTTTGTTTTTTTCCTTTTAAATGCATTTGTTTCATAGTTTCACATACATATGTGAAATGGAAACCTCTAGTTTGTTTGGAAAGTCAGTGATGTCAAATGATGTTTTTCTGGGGCACAGAGGTGAAAGGTTGCCTTGCTAAAGCAGACACGTGAAAGAATGTTTTGCTATATGTGAAAGGACACATGATAAAGGAATATAAATATGACCTCACAGACCATGGGGGAGGAGCACTGAGCATTGGTTTGGTTTTCTCTGCCTCTCCGTTCTTTGCTAGCACACGCGTGTATTGGTTTGCCTTACATAGCCTTGTTGATCTCCACAAGTGGTGACTCCGCCATTGAGAGAAACTTGCCAGAGAACTCCTCGTGAGGTTCCTGCAGCAGTCTGTCACTCACTCAGCCATGCCTCAGGCTGGTTGGCCAGCCTGTGGTTTCCTCAGGACTGGACTGTAGCTGCCAGTTCGTGTGTGGTATCTGCCTGCCTAGAGGACTGGTCTGCAGTTGCTGAGTAGTGTTTGCTGTTTGTTACAGGACTGAACTGCTGCCAAAGAAACTTGAGCACTCCCCCAAAGAACTATCCCTAAATAGGTCCACTTCTCCTATATACCACTTAGGGCAGATCACTCACAGTTACTTGTACTGAGCACATTGACTGGTTATTCTGCAATAATGATTGCTCACTGCATGCAGAAGCTTCTCTGACCAAGGCAGACAGCAGCACTGATCTGTGAATATAAACAGGAATATTTACAAGGCAGTTTGATACCATGTCCAGTTAGCAAAACAACAGGTAAGAGCAAAACAGTTACCTCTTAGAGCCTATAGTTTCCTTAGCTGCTTTGCTGGGATTTGCAGTGATAGATATAAGTTTCTTTAGACCTTTGAAGTAGGCTTAAAGTCCAATCAGAATTCAGTTAATTACTCCCGTAATAGCCATGCCACTATTATACCAGTGGGTACCTTCTGCATGGATTCTTGGTATTGTCATTCACAGGGGTCACAGGCTGTCCTCTCACCTAGCAGCCTTTTTAGTACTTTCTGGAGGAAGGTGTACCAATTTACAGGGGGTACAATCAATTAGCCAGGAGAGAGGAAGCATCCACCTCAATTCCAGCTTGATGCATATGTATGTGTATGTGTCTATATATATATATATATATATATATGCACGATATATATATGATATATGGCATATAGTATATTATATATGATATATGTGCATATCCATATATGTATGTTATATGCGTATATATTACATATGTATATATCACATAGTAAATATCATATATGCATATATTATATAATATGTGCATATATACATATGTAATATATGTATATGCATACTTATGTACATATACATACAGTTAGACATATATACAATATATGTATACATTGCAACCCAAGAATGGACTGAAGATCTGGCAAGAGAATCCTTGTGGGAAGTACAAACAGGGCCAGTGAGGTGACTTATCTGGTAACGAAAGGTACTTGCATGAAGCCTGACAATCTGGGTTCAATCCCTGGGGCCTACATGGTAACAGGAGAGAATGTGTTCCTGAAAATTATCCATTGGTTTCCTTGTGCATGCTGCGGCACACGCACAGCCAATAAGTGAACATGTAAGTAAGAAAGGCGTGAAAGTATTCTTGATTTTTTTCTTGGTTTTTTTTTTTTTGTTGTTGTTGTTGATGTTTTGTCCCCCCACCCCACCCCCCATGTCCTGGAACTCACTCTGTAGACCAGGCTGGCCTCGAACTCAGAAATCTGCCTGCCTCTGCCTCCCAAGTGCTGGGATTAAAGACCTGGGCCACCACTGCTTAAAGAAGTAAAAATGGCTAATGAACTTCTTAAATGTTTGACATGATTAGTCATCAGAGAACTACAAATTAAAACTTTGAAATTCCATCTCCCCCTACTTAGAGTGGTTATCAAAAATTCAAGACCAAGGCTGGAGAGATGACTCAGCAGTTAAGAGCACTGACTGTTCTTCCAGAGGTCCTGAGTTCAATTCCCAGCAACTACATGGTGCCTCACAACCATCTGTAATGAGATATGATGCCCTCTTCTGGTGCCTGAAAAGAGCCTGAAGAGAGAGACAGTGTACTCATATACATGAAATAAATAAATACATTATTTTTAAAAAAATTCAAGACCAATAGGGCATGCAAAGATGTGGGGAAAGAGGAAACCTTACTCACTGTTGATGACATTATAAATTGGTGCAGCTATAGTGGAGGTCTCTCCAATAGTTAGAAATAGAACTCCCTACCATATGACCCAGCCTACCACTCATGGGCATATACTTAAAGACTCTTTATTCCTTGTGTTGAGACACATGCACATCCATGATCACAGCTGCTCTATTTATAGTGAGAAATAGGAAACAGAAACAACCTGAATGCTGATCAACTGAAAAAAAAAAGATAATGAAAATGTGTTACATTTACACAGTAGAATTCTATTAAGTTGCAAAGACAAGGAGATAATGAAATTTGCCGGAAAATGGATGGAACTGAAAAATATTATACCGAGTGAGGTAACCCAGACCTACAAAGACAAATACCACATGTTCTTTCTTGTTCATGGAGCCTAACTTCAAATTTTTAGATTTGTATATTTCGCTTGGCATCTCAAGAACCTTGAGTATTTTTTCTGTAATTTCTCCTTTATTTTTTTATTCTTTTAAAAGGAAAAGAATCATGGCTAATTGAACCTCTGGGATATGCTTTTGTGTGTTCTGAAACATTTCCTTACACCTTTTTTTTTCTTCCAAAGGCTCTAGATCATGAGTCTCCCTCTTCGCAGCTTGCTTGCTTATTTATTTACTTACTTACTTATATATTTACTTACTTATTGTTTCACAAAGGGTAAGAGAATGATAGCTCGTGCCATTCAGAGCCAGGCAGGGGCATTGCCAGACTCACAAACCCGTATTCTAGCACAGCTTCTGCTTTGTGGGTGTCTTATTCTTCACCTCTCTACTATGTAATGGTCTCAGTTGTATGTTGGTTCTCAGACTCACACCTAAATATAAGTTACATCAGAATAGTCTCATGAAAGCATCTTTGCAGATGTATAAAAAAAGGTAACTCAAGGTTTACCAAGAGGATATAGCCATAGCTCTTTGAGAAAGTAGCCAGCCAGCCGCTCCTTATTCCCATGAATTAAGGATTTTCCTGCTTGCAGGTTCTTGGTGCTGCTCTATTCCCTCTCCTAGAATGTCCTTGATGTTCTCACTCCACCCACTTGCAGGTAGAAGAGTCTTTGTGGCCCATGTTGTGTAGCCCATTTCTAGAGCGTCGTTGATCGTGCTAGAGCAGAGGGAGGCTTTCTCTTCTGAACTCTTACATCATCTGCTGGCTCTAGAGCCTGGTTCTAGAAGGAAAGTGGAGCCCTTGAAACACTTCCACAGCTTGGACTCTTGGGTAGCAGAGACACTGGAGCTTCACTCTCCAACTTCTTCACTTCTTCAACAACCTGCCCCACTTTAGGCTTTAAAACAAGCTTTTTATCTCCACACAGAGAAAGAGTTTTCTGAGTTTCTTTTCTCCTCTTCCTCACTCTGGGATTGTTCTGATTTGCTTTCTGATGCCTGTGATAAGCACCATGACCAATAGCAACTTGGGATGGAAGGGTTCATTTCATCCTATAGTTTCGTTGTACATATTGAAGGATGTCAGGCAGAAACCTGGAGGCAGAAACTGAAGCAGACTCTTCTGAAGAGTACTGCTTACTGGCTTGATTCCCAAAGCTTGTTCAGTGTGTTTGCTTACCCACCTGCAGGACCCCTTGCCCAAAAGTAGCGCCACCCACAGAAGACTTAAGCCCCCCACATCAATTATTAATCAAGAAAATGTTCCACCAATATGTCCACAGGCTAATCCTACAGGAGCAATTTCTTATTGAGGTTCCCTCTTCCCACATGACTCTAGTTTATGTCAGGTTGACAAAACCTAACCAGTACTAGACTTATATAGAGAGAGCAGAGACTCATTGGAAATGTTTCTTTAATACGTGCTTAGCTTAGTATCACCCTAGCTCAAGGCGGAGTGGGAATCTGAGTCTATGAGAGTATATGATAAGAGGTGGAATGATTTCTCAGCGCACTTGCAAGTCGATAGGAGCTCTAGGAGAACTGGGTGTAGGGAGAGAGCCTCTGGACCTGCTCACTTATGGAACTAACTGGAAGCTCTCCTGACCCCTTAAGGCTGTGGCCAGGCATGCAGGGGAACTCAACATGTACCAGAACTTGGCAATCCTCAGGATGCCAATCTACATGGCATCTGTTCCTAATTTCTAACAGATGCACTGTTGCATGCCGGCCTCATCCTGATTAGAACTTACAGTATACAAGCTCCAACCGGTTTAGGCTACAACCTGATCCATGGCAGACTTTCTTAAAACTAGGCAGCATTTGCTAGAACTTGAGAGAAGCTTGTCCCACAGGTGTCCATCAGTCATTTCTCCCACACCACAGGTGGTCATGAGATGGTATCTATTGCCTTTGTAGATTACTTTAGTTGGGTCTGTGTATTTCTATGGGCTCTTGGAAAAACTGAAGACTTAATTCCTGGAGAAAGAATGATGGATTAAAGACAGGGCAAAGAATACATGACTATCTGAAGAAGTAGATTATCCTGTCTAATTATTTACATTTTCCTTGTCATCTCAAGATTGAAGGAAAGAAAGAAAGAGGAGCTGCTGTTTGGTTTGGTTTTGTTTGGTTGGTTTGGTTGTTTTTACCCAGCGGTAGCTTATTAAGTCTTTGCAGGATTTAACTGCCACTGATACATTTTTAATTCAGGAGAGCATATCAAATTATAATACCAGATTTTTATGTGAATGGAAAGGATATATTTAGAGGCGTCCCTGTGAGAATAGATGTCCCCAGGGATTGTAATATACTGTGCAGCCTTTCACCTCAAGGTCAATGGGTCAAATCCAAATCAGGGCAAGGGTGGCTAAGAAGCATTGTGTGGTCAACAGATGTTGGGTGACCAAGGTAAAAACAGCCGGCCCTGCTGCATTTCCTGTGAAGTGACTAGGAGCTGTCTGCCAGGGCAGAGGATAAAAGACAATGCTTAGGAAGGGGCTATCTTAAGCTCCTGGCTCCAGCGGCTATCTTGACCTGGTAAGATGAAAAGCTTGCCTTCATTGGCAAGACTGTGATAGGAACAAATCTGAGAGAACATTTCAGCTGTTTGTGTCTCTGAAGAGGAAGGTGTGTCTTCAGAATACCTAAGGCTCCTGCTGTATCATCTGGGGAAAGGGCAGAGTCTGAGGAGCTGAAGGATGCTCCCCCCTCCCCCACCCCACTCCCTTTAACTTCTCACAGTGGACATAGAAGTGGGAAGACAAATAAATGGTAGGCTTTCTTGATCCCGGTGCATTTCATGCACCAGACACCTGAGCTCTAGGAAGTGGGCACAGAGGACAGGGAGGCTACAAGGCAGTGCCCACTTCATACCAAGCTTAGGACGGTCTTTTCATCTTTGAAGAGAGTTAGAGCCAGACATCTGGAGGTAGATCACTGTGTCAGCTTAAGCCACCAGGTGCAGAGGCAACTCCTTGAGAAGGTATTCTGGAAGGAGCTCACACCGTTTTGAGGGAAGCAATGAGGCCAGTAGATCAGGGGTAGAATTCTTACTCCCCAAGGCTCCTTTACTGCTTTAGAACCTGGCGGCAGCGTGCCCCATCCAGAGGACACTATTGGTGTCCTCTGGCTTAATTCTCATCCAACACCCCAAGCTTAGTGCCAATGGCTGTGTGTCTCAGCCTCTGCCTGGTTTTTGCCCTTTTCCTCACTGGTCATGCATTCTGTGGCAGTCCTTTTCTCAGGCGTCCTTCTCTCCCAGCCTCTCTCTCCTTAGAGTGTAAGCCCCAGCTTGGGCCTGGGCTTTAGGCATTGCTTTATAAAGCCCCTGCGGCAGGCGTTTCTGAATTACAAAGTAGCTAACCGAAACTTTTTGTGCTCCTAGGAAGTTAACTCCTAAATTCCAGGTCAGGGCAAGTTTGAAAACTCCTCTGGGAAAGGTGGAGGGAGCTTTGAGAAGCGGTTCTTTTGCTCTAACTCCAGGGTCCTCCCGAGATTGTTGTGTTGTATAAAAAGAAAGGAAGGAAGGCAGGGATCTGTTTGCTGGAGGCTCCGTATGGTGTGGGGGATGGGCTGTCTCTGCAGGCCCGTGCTGTGGCATCCCTTCCCGCTGGGGAGGGAGTTGAGGGGGTAGTAGAGACTGAGAGGGAGAGGGGACAGGACAGAGGGCAGAGGGAGAGGGAGAAAGTACAGTAGAGTGAGCAAGGGTGTGTGGGGGTGGGGGAGCAAAAGAGGGTAGGGGAGCAAGAGCAGGAGGAGACCCAGAGAGTGAGGAGGGGGCGAGTCGCCCCGTTTATACTGAGTCAGTCACACCTGGCTGTTGCCAGGTAACTGTGGGGCGAAGCCAAGACAAGATGCTAACGGAGACTGTCTTCATTTAGACTCTAAAGCGTGAGAGAAAGGAGCTTTTGGGACATCTGTAGAGGTGGGAGAAGGGGCCCCTAGGGCCTGAATCCTTGCCCAAGGGATGATACATTTTCAAGCAGAGTTTTGACCAGAGATTTGATGGCAAGCTGATGGAATCAGCTAGGATGGCTACCATCCACTAGGATGGCTACTCAGTCAGGGTCTCTCAGAGCTGTAACCAGGGTCTCCCCCCACTCTTTTTTTCCTATCCCCCTTTAACCAGCAGCCCCACCCCCACCCATCCACTTCTCAGGAAAATAAGTCTCCAAGAGGAGGCAGGGAGAGCAGATCTCAGAAAAACCTTCTGAATAAATGTCTATATTAATGAATTATTAACTCAGCCACCCGTGACCTTAAATCTAGAAACAGGAAGACCCCGGGCAGAACGGAGAGCTCTTGAATCTCTTATTGGAGTCCTGTCAAAGGTGATGGGCATTTGTTTCCCTCCCCCCACCAAGGAAAAAAACTAATTAATATGGAAGCAAATTTTTAATTGTATGTCAAATGAAGTCGGCTGGAGCGCCTGCTGTACAGAACACCTTTGGGCTCTTCTGTCCGCTGCACCAACCAGCGTCTCCCTGCCCAGCCACCAGCTCCGCTCTTCCCTGCCCAGCTGAGGATACAATGGGCTTCCTAGGGAGAATTTTCAGGGGGAAAATCTGGAGAAATGATAAATTGGGGTAGTTAATTTATCGATCCCGACTCCTCTTCCCACTTGTTTTATTTTAGAGGTCATTAATCAATGAAGAAAAACACTACCGTGTCCCCCTTTTGCATCTAATACACTCTCGTACCTTATTCATTCCTCTGGAACAAATTCCCAGCAAATATGCACCCATCGATTCCGGAGCGATGGATTTTTATGCAGGTTTGATCGCTTCCTAAGTGGTCGGAGTGATTTGTTTGCCCATCTTCTAAGTACCAAGAAAAGGCAACCAGATCTGAGGGACACACACCTCTGCGGTCAAAGGACTCACTTTCTAAAAACCCCCAACATTTAGGCTGACTGCGACTAAGCCAGCGAGGGTCAGCCCCTGTGGAAAAGCCACGTTGCTAGGATCGCCCCAGCAGCTAGCTGGCCAGCCTAGGCTCACTGGGCTCTGCCCAAAGTGCGTGGGCCCATGCTGACCTCGGCCCCAGTCGCGCCTTGGATTCTACGGAGGTTCTGGGGATGCCCGTCTATAGACACTCCGCTGGAGACATACTTTGCTCTCAGCCCTCAGGACAATAACTGTGACTTCCTCATTCAAGGAAATACCCTATGTCCTCTGTCTGGCATCTAGGGTCCTGCCTCCTCACGGGTCCACTTGTGCCCAGTACCGCGGGAGTGCCTGGCAGTGGGGAGTGTGGGGATATTCTACAGCAGGCTTAATGAAAGAGAGAGTTTTTACTTCCTCATCATCTTAATTGCTTACCCTAGAAGCTCTTTTTCGAGTCTCCTGTGAAAGCCCACCACATCCCAACCCAGGACCCATGCAATGACTAGAGATTTGACTAAAGTAGTTAGAAAAATATACTTGACAGCCCACTGGGCGGGTTTGAGTGGGCCTCAATCATTCATTAATGGCCGGGCCTTTGGCAACCTACCTAACCTCTCGGAACCTTCCGATCACGATCTGTATGCAATAAGGGGCTTAATAATGCCTTGCCGGCACGGTTGCTAGATACACTAAACGTATGCGCTTGCCACGTCCTAAGCAATCATGAACTGCAGCTTATTTTGCTAGGATGAACGTGAGCGCCCCGCCCACCCTCTCTAGCCACACTGTGAGTGGCTGGCTGGAGGCCTCTCAGGCAATTGCAGCTACGAGCATCTCAAAGTCCTGATACTTTCTAGGGAACTAAGAGGGTTGTGGTTTTTTTTTTTAGCACTTGCCTTTCTGGAGAACCAAACTCTGGGAAATAGCTGACTTTGGTTAGAAATGAGTAGGTGGGCAGTGTCTGCACTTCGATCCTTAGAAGGTCTCCCATAGAGACCTTCGAAAGGTTCTGGTCTCTCCACAGTGAACTAGGGGGATATGAGAAACAGTTTGCTCTGTCTCCCGGGGTCCCGTCAGCCACAGCAATTCTGGACACAGATTAATTGAAAGGGGCTTGGGACTTCATCCTCCCCCTCCCGGGAGTTGTCTGGTCTTCGAAGACTGCCTGGTTAGCCTCGGGGTCTACAACGCGGTGGATTTTCCCTCGTGGTGCTTGCCTCAGACTTGGGTGCTATCAATCTATCCAGGAATGACGGATGACCTTGTCATAACGACGCCAGTCAAAACATTTTCGGTCCAAGCAGGCTCCAACCGGGAGGGAGGCGTTCTGTCCAAGACCCGGACAAAGTCTAAACAGCGCGTTTCCCAGGCTTGGACAAAATGAGTGGTGGGAAGAGAAAACGAAACGAGAAGAAATTAGGAAAGAATGGGGATTGCTAGCTCGGAATGGTGACTGTTAAATGAATTGGGTTGTTTGAGGAAAGATAAATGCCACTTTTCCTCCTCTTTAAGGTGTGGACAGAACCCTGGCCGCGAGAAAGCCCTGGAGTTTGCCAATTTCACAGAGTTTGTCACTGCCCTCTGCCACCGAGTACTGTGAATGCCAGAAAGCTAAGAGTTTGGGGCGAGTGCCTAGTGGGTGGATGCTAGATCTTGCGTGGTGAAGCTGCCGCAGCTCAAAGTTCTGGGAGATGGCATAGTGGGGCGGGGCTGCGCTTGCCTCTTGAAGCGGAGTTGAATTAAAGAAGCCGGTATTTGACCTTACAGGGCAGGCCTCGCCAGCATCTGGAGTAGCTAAGGCACAAATGTAAGACTCCAGGTAAAACAAGGAGAGGCGGAGAACCCTGGAAGGCAAACCTAGAATAAGGGTGCTTGAGCTCTAGATGTAGGCTCGGTTGCAGTTGCCTCTCTGCCGGGGCCAGGCTGGAGTCCTGCCAGGGCCGGATCGTTCTTTAGAGACCCTCTCTCCCAAGCCCTCCAGCTTCGCTCAGGCTGCGGGTTGAGGGGTTCACGCCAGCGCACAGCGTGCCCCACCTTGCCCCCAACTTTTCTCTTCGGAGGATTTATGTTAGAGATTGTTTGGCGAGCGAGTCAACTCTGGCACCCAACAGCATTCCAGGAAAATCTGAACCCGGTTGAAAAGCAAACTCGCTGTGCGGACTGGGTGGACGCGCCTCCCGCGGTGTGCGCTTGCTTCCACCACTGACACCAGCTGACCCGGGAGAGGTTTGCCTGGTTTCGGTGTTTCCATAGCTTTTGGGATCAGGACACTGAGCCCGCACCTACAAAATGATACAGTGCGGACAGAAAAAGTAATACCAGCATGTCGGAGTCGTCACGCCAAAAATAAATAAATAAATAAATAAATAAATAATAAAATTAAATTAAAAAGTGTGTGTGTGTGTGTGTGTGTATACAGAGGAGGTGTCTGTGCGGGAAAGGCGGAGACGCACCGGGTGTCTGCGGGTCCAGCCTAGTTTGAACTTCCTTCTTCCCTCCCCCCCACCACGTTCCCTTGGCCTACTCCCGCCTACTCCTTCTTTCCTTTCCCCCTATGCTCTGCTCTTCCCCCCTTCTCTCTCTCTCTCTCTCTCTCTCTCTCTCTCTCTCTCTCTCCCTCCCTCCCTCCCTCTCCCTCTCTCCCTCCCTCCCCACTCCCCTCTCTCCCTCTCTTCCTTCCCTCTCCTTCCTCTCTTTTCTTCCCTCCTTCCCTCTCCTTCCCTCCCCTCCCTCCCCCTTCTTCCCCTTTTCAGTCTCCCTCCTCCTCTCCATCCACACGCGCGCACTTACACACACACACACACACACACACACACACACACACACACACACACACACACACACTTGTATTTGGTGCTGTCGTAAAACCCACGTGTCCAGCCGAGAGACTGCCAGAGCAGAGCCCAAGCGCCGAAGCGGCCGAGCGCAGCAGCCAGAGGCGGCTCGGTCCCGTGTCCTCCCGCGCTCGGGCGCTCTGTGCGGAGCCGCTCTTGCGCCCTCCGCGGGCCTCCGTGTCCTTTGCGGGCATTCTGGGGAGGGCTCCTGGCTGCGTGGTCTCTCGGACTCCGCGTGTCCTCCGGGCTTGGGGTCATGTAGTTCGCCCGTGGCTCCCGTCCACCGCCCGTGCACCGAAACGGCCTCCGGCACACCAGAACGCTAGTCCCCGCCGGCTGCTCTCAGTCCCCAGGTAAGGTGGGGCTGCACCAAGGCTGCGGGGCGTGGGCCCCTTGCACCGGGAGCTTGGAAGTCTGGGGCAAGGGGCGGGGGGCGAGACTGTCCCGCCTCCCGGCGCCTGAGGCCAGCGCGGCTCCGGCGCTGCGCCACTTCGCCTCGGGTTGGCTCCAGGGCGCTTGCTAGGGGCGGGGGAGACGTCCTGCCCCGATTTGTGCCGGAAAGCTCCGGCTCTCGGGGTCCCAGCTTAGCGGGGTTTGGAGCTGGGTTCGTGAGGCAGCGCCCTGTGCACGCAGCCACCTCCGCGCAGCGCGCCCAGGCTTCCGAGGAAACTTTGCGCCCGAGAGGAGTTGGGAAAGCCCGGACCGCAGCCTCGGGCGGTGTTGTCGGAGCCGAGAAGGGGGGCTTCGGTGCTCCACCCAGCTCCCTGCGATCCTCCTGCACGCCCCGTCTGGTCCAGACTGGGATCCGGCTCACTCTGCACTCCTCCTCTTCTGCCTCCCACCCCCAGCTCGAGGCGTCGGACATGCTGAAGCCGGGGGACCCCGGCGGCTCGGCCTTCCTCAAAGTGGACCCAGCTTACCTGCAGCACTGGCAGCAACTCTTCCCGCACGGCGGCGGCGGTGGCGGCCCGCTCAAAGGCAGCGGCGCCGCGCTCGCCCTGGGCGCGCCCCAGCCCCTGCAGCCGCCGCCGCCGCCACCACCGCCACCGCCGCCTTCCGAGCGCGCCGAGCCTCCTCCGGATGGCCTGCGGCCGCGGCCCGCCTCGCTTTCGTCCGTCTCGTCCACCCCGGCTCCTTCTTCCACCTCTGCCTCTTCTGCCTCCTCCTGCGCCGCCGCCGCTGCCGCCGCCGCCCTGGCGGGTCTCTCGGCCCTGCCGGTGGCGCAGATGCCCGTGTTCGCGCCTCTAGCTGCTGCTGCGGTGGCCGCGGAGCCGCTGCCCCCAAAGGACCTGTGCCTCGGCGCCTCCTCGGGCCCCGGGCCGGCCAAGTGCGGCGGCGGCAGCGTGGGGGACGGCCGTGGCGTCCCACGTTTCCGCTGCAGCGCCGAGGAGCTGGACTATTACCTGTACGGGCAGCAGCGCATGGAAATCATCCCGCTCAACCAGCACACCAGCGACCCCAACAACCGTACGTAGCCGTAGCCCTAGCTCGCCCGCTCTGCCCTGGGTGCTGGCGACAGCAGGCAGTGGTGAAGAAGGCGGGTAGGGTCTCAGGAAGGTGACATGGGTGAAGGGTGGAGGGTCTTAGTTCAAGCCGCTGTCCCACGCCACCCGGATCACGGTGGCAAAACTTTTCTGGCGTCTGAGAAGAGATAGTTGCTTGGGTGTCACCATGGGCTTCTGTTTCTCCGCTCTCATCAGACTCCACTTTACAGCCACAAGGTTTTGCCACTCCAGCGGCCCTGTGCCCTCCTGCCAGACGGGTACTGGCAGCTGGCGGCCGGGATTGCCCCTGTGAACCCAGCATGGCCCGATCCGGACTAGGGTCCGTGGAAACGTCCCAGGCTTTGCTTCTCAGTCTATATTTCACGGAGTTAAAGGTGGCAGTGCATTTCGGGTGCTTTGATTATAGAGGGTTTCCAAGCGGGATCTCGCAGCAGTAGGGTATTTTGTTCTTGGTTTTTTATTTTTATTTTTTTTATGACAATGAGTCAGTTTCTTCCTGCAGGTAGGTATTATTAGTAGGGCTACTTTTTATTTAGAAGCTAAGGAAAGGGAGGAAAAGCCCACTGAATAAGAAGAAAATTTCCAACCTCGGGACAGTGTCGTTCTTTGGGGAACCTGCATTCTCCAACCACCCTTGATCCTGCAAATGTTTGCAACCCGTGTTGCTTTATTCGTTTAAACATGTTTTAAAGTTAGAAGTGATGGCAATTTAGCGAAAGAAACTTACCTTTTCCTCAAATAAACGGTGACTGACTAGCTACATATCAGAACTTCCTAAGCTTTCTATATTCGCAATTCCAAATTCCTGTCCTAAGCATGGTTATATTCTGATATTTTGAAACAAAACCGTCAATGAAGGATCAAGACTGTGTGTTGATATGTATCTGTTACTTCTTGGTAATTTCAAGAATTATAATATATTAACACCTAGAGCTTTGACTTGTGTGTTAACTAATCTCTCCAAAACCTTCGAACAGAACCTTAAAGCAACTGAGAGAAAGTCACTTTACAGTAGCGCTCATCCATCGATTTTCTTCAATCCATTCTTCATTTGGCTTCTATATAAGTAGATCATACATACTTACTTTTATTCTGTTTTAATAAGTTGCTCCCTGCAGAATGTCTATCACACCATAGACTTCTTGATTTCTCACCAAAACGAAATAATATAATTAGAATTGTGATTTAAACTTTCCTAGGTTGTTGATTTGATTTTTAAAAAGAACAATGGGCATTAGACACATGATTGAGGCTTGTCATTCTTCTTGAAAGAGTTATTGTGACTGAGGCAGTGACCGCTAACCAAAGCAGCAAATACGAAGGTTGTATTTACCTTTACATTTTTAGCCTCTGAGGGTAAAACACTGGTTTAAGATAAGAGTTACAGTTCCTTTTTTTTTTTTTTTTTTTTTTTTTTTTTTGAGTTTAAGAAGACTTGTGTCTTTCAGGGCTTCAGACATTTTATAAAATTGCATTGTCTTAATGGAGTTCAAAGATGTGTATTTCCTCGTGAATTTCTTCCAGATGTTGTCTTACAACCAGCTCTTTTAAAAGTGTGAAATAGAAAACTTGGCAGTAGTTCTTACTGCTAAGCGAAATATAATCATTGTCGATTCGGAGCACCTTATCCAAGCTTGCAGTTAGTTCTCTATATTAAATCTGGGCTGGAAAAGATACCAACCCTGGCTTTGTGTTGTATTATGTGTGTATTTCACTATGTGGCAGTGAAACTTAACATATTTCCACTAGAGAAGACATCCACCAATCAGAGAAAGAATTAGGAGTAATTACTAATTGACTTATGAACCAGTTTGTTATCTAGATAGCTCCCTGATCCCAGGTTGGAGAGAATGGCTTGTGATTTTATTTATTCATAGTTTGTTAGTGGCCTGGTATCTTCTTTTAAGTCAAATGGACTGACTGAATGTTCAAAGTACAGGAGAAGAGACAGGAAGTTAGATTGTTACACCTCTCTTTGGTTGGGAATTAAAGGAACAGTTGGAAGGAAAAGAGAAAGGAATCCGGGGCTCTGGGTAACAGGAAAACAGCCTCTGGTCCTGGGCAAGTAAACTTGGCACTTGCCTAGGTGTGTGGTGTGTTTTGAAGATGAGCAGTGACTGGGTTTAATCTAACTAGGCGTTTCAAACAAATCTGAAATGCAAAGACTGAAAACTTTTCCAGGAGTGTTGGGTGTTGGTATTTTGGTTCCTTGAAAGACTGAAAATAGAAGCTTCCCCTCATTTTTGTACCGTATGGGGGGAGTAGGGGAGGGAGGCTGGAGAGAGGCTGAAGTACTTTTAATTTTTCACCTGTAGCTTTCCCCCTTATTCCTCCTCCTCGCTCTTGTCATTTCTCTTTAAAACTTATTTTTTTTTTGTAAAGTTAAAGCAATCATTCAGCATAGCATCCCTTTGTAACTTTGTATTTAAAGGAGTCCAGTCTCTTCCCTCTTTTCTTAGTAGGCAGAAAAGAACCTCCTAGTTCCTCCTCTCCCTTTTGCCCAGGGTTAGTGACATGCACCAGAACTGGTCGGCCACACCTTGAGACTCTGTTGGCATGTGTGGCAGATGCCAGTCAATGCGCTTATAGCTCTTTCCTATCAGATTTTCAATCACAGCAAACACACGTTAGCCCGGGCGAGCTCCTTCAGTAGGCTCCTGTTGTTGACCTGCCTGCCAGTGATTGAGGTACAGTGTAGTACGCGCACACAGTCTTTCTTTGCTGCTGGGTTGCCTGAACCCTGAGGCTGCGTCCCAGTGGCCACTCTCAAGTTCTGGGCAGCTGAAGTGTTTCCTGAGCCCTTTTAGTTCTCCTGGAGGATGCTGAGGCAATCACTGGGCATGCCTGGAGTATGAATAGAGAATCCCTGACCACCTCAGCAGAGTTAGTTAGCTCTTCGTAATTTTTTTTTTAAAAGACCGGCTGGCTTCATACTGAGAAGGAGGCTGGAAATGAACCTGTTCCGGTGTCAAGGCATAGAGTTGGGTCATGCTATACCTTCTCCGTGTTAGGGTGCTTTAGGACCTTTCTAATTAGGCAAGTACTCCCTCCAGTGCAGGCTGTGGAAGCAGGGTGACAGATTTCATTGTGGGCACTAAAGATTTGGGGAGGAGACTGAGAGTAGTGAAGCACTGGTGTGCTTGGGGTGGCAGGGTGCTGTCCTGGGGGATGCGGGGAAACTCAGGAGAGTCACGTGTTCTGACTTAATCCTCATCTCTCTCCCACTTCACTGTTGGAGAGCTTGCTTCTTAAGAACCTGCTAGTTCTTAGTCCCAAGAAGACACACCCTGTTTTACTTCCATCTAGCATAATATCGGGCTGTTAGTGATCAGCAAGCGATTCAGACCTGGTTCCCTGGGGGAGAGACTTCAGGGTTGGTGGGCAGGCATATTATGTTGTTCTATTTTTCTTTTTTTCTTGAATTCTGTGTGCAGGCCCGACCCCACCTCGTAACACACATGATTTAGCTATTTTACATCATTCTTTATCCAGAGCCCTGAAACCGAACATAAAGCCATATATTAGATTGAGGTTAGGAGAGGTGGCGACTGTTTATTTAAGGTGATAAAATGGTCCATCAGCAGTAATCTCCATCGATATGTGCCACCAGGAGATGAAGGATGAGGGGACAAGCCACAATTAATTGCCCTATAGTTTTGTAGGAGAGAGTGGAGCCAGCCCAGACCCGCTTCGATCTTCTCTTGCTGATTCTATTTATCATCTCTGCCTCGTATATGGCGGCCTCGCAGGGGCAGAGGGCGGCCAGGTTTATCTCCGTGCAATATTCTCTCACCCTCACACCCTGGCGATCTCATTTAATTTATTAATACAGTCACCAGGAGACAAATAAAATCCACATTTTCTCCCTCCCTCCTTTTTTTCCCTCCCCTTTGTCTCTTTCATTGGTTCCTGAGCCAAGCCAGGCTAAGCTGAGAAAGCCCAGGGTTTTTGCATGCTGCCGGCAGCCAGAATCTTCAGAGCATCTATGTGAGCTGGGCCACCACTACCATGGGCTTTTCTTCACGGTGGCCACCCCTGGGAGCCCTTTGAGGCTAGATGCTAGATTCTGTTCTTTAAACAGAATCCTTCCGGAGGCGAAGGCATCCAGTCATCTGTGCATCTCTCTTTGTCCACTTCCTGCATATGGGTACGCAGGGCATGCATGGCGGAGCCCTAGAGAGTAATTTAGAGTGAGGCTCCTGGCGGGCGGCTTCCCTAGGACTCCTAGGCCACCATGCCCCCTCCCCCAGGGGCCTTGGACTCTGAGTTGCCAGCAGGCGGCACTCCGGGGAACGATCAATGCCTCCTGCCCCGAAGGGCTTGGCCTTCTGGGCAGAAGGGCTGCGACCCCGTCTGCTGCTCAGAAGGATTTACTGCCTGAGCAGTAAGGCTCAGCAGGCTTCTAAGTTACTCTTGGTTTCCTTATCCGAGGGAGGTAAGACCAGGAGAGGCTTCTGCACAGTAAGCGTAGTGGAGACACCCCTGGACAAAGCTTTGTGGAGAGAGCCCTAGGGGTGTCCACACTCACCAACTGGGTCTTCAGCAGACAGCAAACCCCCTGAAACGGTCCTTAAAATGAGAAAATAGACGTTCTGTTCTGCTTTGTATAGGGTTCATTTGAAGTGGTTTTTGTTTTGTTTTGTTTTTTAAAATAGTACATGTAGTTGAAAGCAACAACCAGAAACCTCTGAAAACATTCACACAGTAAGAAGGATTGAGATGGAATGAAGGCCTGCTTTGGCCTTCTAAGGTCAGTAGGTGGGCAAGAGCCAGTAACCTGCCTTCACCCCCTTTTCTTACTTTCACCCCCGAGGCAGATGTGCTCCGAAGGAGATCTGGATTGCTGCAATTCTGTACTGTACAGCGACATTTGAAAACATCTTGTGTTTCAGTAGCACAAGTTTGTTACAGTATCAAACTGTAAACTTGAACAAAAATCCTTGGTTCTTAAGGCCTGGACTGCCGTGTGGGGAGAAGCTGGAGGACCTGGCTGGCTTCTCTTTCAAGCCTTTCTATGTGGGTGTTTGTGGCTAACAGGCTTGAAAACAGTCTGTTTGCCAACTTGTGACTGTGTGTGTCAATCTGGAGAAAAAAGTCACTTGTTTAAAACTTCCCCCAGGCTCCTCTGGGACCCTGAGACAGGTTAGAAATAAATATTTTCAGTCCAAGAGATTTTGCATGCGGTAAAAAATGTTGGAGATGAGACATAACTTTATTTTGATGGTAACTGCTCAACTTTTCTGGCAGCAATATTTTCACATTTGTATTAGGACACAAATTAAGGGAACTGATTAGCCTGGATGAGGCTTGGCTTCTTTTCATTTGTGAACATAGGATATCAATATTGTCTTCTAGATCTGGGGGGAGGGGGGCTTAGGTTTTTTTAGTACTCTAGTACTGTCGTTCATTCCAAATATTATTGAAGAGTGCTTCTCGTCTTCCGTGGGGGAGTGGCTGGAGTTAATTGTTTCTAATCAGTTTATCCACATTCATGGTGAGATGCTACATAGAGACATGTGGGAGTTGATAGAATTTTTGGCACAGGCTGTTAGGTTGTGAGGGTCTTTTTCCTTATTTTTTTTTTCTTTTCTTTTTCTGTCTCTCACTCTTTGCTTAATTGAATGAACCAGAAAAGAAAAATCAGTTAAGCACTCCCTGGGGTGATTGATATTTATTTTCATGGGCACGTTGCCTTTTCTCATTGTCATTTTTAAAAACCTGGTTTTTTGCTCAGGTGGTGAAAGGTCATTCTAACATATCTGTGAAAGCAGACTCATTGAAATCATGGACGCTGGCTATTTATTTTCCTATTCTTCTACTTTAGCTCCCTCAAGCCCTTGAGTGTGAAAGAGAGAACTATCTCTATAACTATAACTCAATCATGCCGGAGTTATTTTCTGGCCCCCAAATGGTTATATCAGTAAACTCTTTCAATTCTATTGATCGAGTCGTGAGTTGGTATATAAAATTCTCCTAGCCCCCATTAGTCTTCCTAAATCTCTGTGTTTGAAGGCTTTGGAGTGAATCTCTCTGCTGTCTCTCTCTAGTTTCTTGGCCCTTGGTCCAGTATCAGTGTTCCTGAAATGTCTTTCGCTTTACTGGCAAAAATGGGAATTTCAGTACTCAGATACCAGAGTGGCAGTTTGGTGCAAGACGGGTACATGGTACATAGAGGGCACTCAGGGGAAATGTTGTTGTCGTTTTGTTTCTGCAGTGTTTTCCTGTTGTTAATAAGTAAAGGCATGAGAGACTGAATGAAGTATGTATGTTTCTAAAGAGTTGATGTGAGTGTTGTACACTTCCATCTAGGCCCTGGGGTCAAAAGTAGAGCCTTGAAAAGTCTTCACACAAAGTGTCTGAGGTGCTGGAGGGGGTTAGGTGCCTTTGTGTTAAGGGAGGCACTGAGGCATACCTGAAGAAACAGGATGTTGGTCCCCAAAGAAGTCTTGGGGACAGCCAATAAGAAGTTGTAACCAACATCGGGTCTCCTCACTCCAGTGGCAGTCATAACTAGAATAGAGTGGCTGTTGGTTGAGGGGAAGATACAACTGACCAGAAGCAAGCACCTTTGGTCGCACAGGATGCTCACATAGTCAACCAGTGACATTGCAATTGTCACAGCAAGGGTCCTTTCTCCATTCTGGGCTCTGACTGAATGCTCCTTGTGGAGAATGCTGCCCTGAGTTGTCTTGTAACAAGTTTCTTGGGTGGTTCACACTTTCAGCATAGATATGGCCCATTTGGAGTGATCTACAAGGGCTAATTGCCCTGGAGACAAGGGGGGAAGGTGCCAAGAAGCCTGAGAGGAACTCAGGTACCCTGCTGCAGTGCTCTCACCATCTCCACCAGTACAGGAGCACCAAGAGCCAGGGTCAGTGCCACAGAGCCCGGCAGCAGGAGAGCCCTGAGCAGTCCCCAGGGAGGCTGGACTCAGGAGATTGAGTTGCCTAGGCTGGAGTCCTCTGCAAGGCCTGCCGCACCAGGGAGCAGACACAGCGGCTCCGCCAGGCCCATTAATAACCCTTAGGCTCTGCGAAGCCGACAGCGTGGTCGCTGAAAGCTTAGTTCCTAGTGGCTGCCTGGCCTTTTCCGCCTAGATCGAGTCAAACCACAGTGGGTGCCTGGAGCAGCAAGCTTGGGGTGTCAGAAACAGCTTCAACAAAGGCTTCACCAAATAAGATAATCTCATTTAACTTGTACTCGGCCTTCCATCCTGCTCAATTGAATCATTACCCCGATCATTAAGACCGTTTACCTTGATCCTTAAACGTCTTGTTTGGTTTGGTCTCTGGGAAGAACTTGCACACAGAATCACAACTGACATCCACTCGCCCCCCCGCCCCCCGCGCTCATCTTTGATGGGTGAACTCTCTGGAGTGGGTGCTGGACAGAGACTGGGGTCCTAGCTCCTAAAGGACCCGCATGGGAGAGCTTGCGCTTCCGAGGTAGCATAGGAAGAGTCCAGTGTTTGGATCTGTCACTCCCGCTTTGATAGCCCAAGTGCAGAACCAAGTACTATCTGAGACGTCAGTGCACTATCTGCGACTATTTGAGATAAAGGGTCGGATGAGAGACAGACTTCTAGAGGAGAGAGAAGATAAGCACACCGGGCGACACTGGCTAGAGTGAAGGCAAAAGAACGCGCGCCAGGTAGAGAAACGGAGGTGGGCAAGCAGGGCGGGAAGCGAAAGTCGCGGCCGAGCACTCTTAGCTATCCAAACCTAGCTCCGAAGCCTTGCGTACACCTCAGCAGGCGAATTTGAGTGCTGCAAGTCCCCAGGGTGTGGCACACATTCCTTTCCGACTCCCTGTGGCGTTGGCACCCTTCAGGTGTCCCATTCCCCAACAGGTGGCTTACCTGCTGCAGTTTAGAGTTACCCGATTCCTTCCCCACCCCACCCCCCAAAAAAGACCAGGTTAACGCTCTCCCTTCCCTCCTTCCCCGGTGTCACCCACAGGTTGCGACATGTGCGCGGACAACCGCAACGGGGAGTGCCCCATGCACGGGCCACTGCACTCACTGCGCCGGCTCGTGGGCACCAGCAGCGCGGCGGCCGCTGCACCCCCGCCGGAGCTGCCCGAGTGGCTGCGGGACCTGCCGCGGGAGGTGTGCCTGTGCACCAGCACGGTGCCAGGCCTGGCGTACGGCATCTGTGCGGCGCAGAGGATCCAGCAGGGCACCTGGATTGGGCCCTTTCAGGGCGTGCTCCTGCCCCCGGAGAAAGTGCAGACCGGCGCAGTGAGGAACACGCAGCACCTCTGGGAGGTAAGCCGCCCGAGCTGATTAACCAGCCTGAGCCGGGTCTCAGGACCGCACCCTCGGGCCCCACCCTCGGCCCCACTGGTGTAGCAGTGGAGAATACACAAGTTCTCCCGTCCAGTGGAGGGCTGACGTCAGAAGTTCTTGCAGGAGGGATGCTGGCAGTGTAGCTTACCACCGGACCTGTTGACTCTAGGAATCAGCCACTTTAACCGGCCTCTATTCTAACTGTAAAGGATTAGAACCCTAGGGCTGCTCAATCAGTCTTCAGGACAAGAAGAAACAGCCAAAGACTCAGAGATTGAGCAGGGGCAGCAGCGGTAGAATAGAGCCAGGTTCCCGCTCTTCCCATAGGTCTCTGTGCCTGGAGCAACAGGAGCAGATGGCAGAGTCAGGGTCATTTTCTCAGATGAAAACAAGTTTGTGGAGATAAGGCGGAGTGCTTGCTTGCCAGGTAAGAAGGATTTGGTCCACAGCAGCACTTAAACTGGAAGGTTATGAGAACACCTTTCATTCTAGCACTAGGATCCAAGAGGGTCAGAAGTTCAATATCACCCAGGCCTACATAGCAATTTTGGGGCCAGTTTTAGGTCATCTAAAAATTTTTTTTAAAAAAAAAAAAGTGAGACCAACATGTTCCAGAACTTTGAAAGTACCCAACCTCCTTTGTGAATTATATTGTAAATCAAAACTTAAAAAATTGGTTTCTCTTCTGACAAAGTGAAATTGTACAGTCTTCAACAAAGTAGATTATCAAAAACGTGAGAGGTAATGGCATTTTGGTATAAATTAATCTTGACTATTATCTTAAAATAGTGTGTCTGAAAAAGCTGATTCTTGAGGTCCATTCCTGGAAGATTGTAATTAGGTTAATCCTTCAACTGATTTTAGCTTCGCAACTCATGGAGAACTGGAGGACATATTAGATACTGGAGGATACAAGTTGAAGGGATGGAAATCTTTGGTCAGGTGAACTAATGAAGGGGGAATCACCAGAAAAGTCATGTCCTTCATTGCTGGGGACCAGGTTCGAGTGCACTTTAGTAGAGTTCTATTGCAGCCACAGTGCGCTTTCTGGTTACCTGTGACTCAACAGCTTGTCAATGTGGTGAGCTGTCCCACTAAGACTTACAATATAATCATCCACTGACATATTTGTTGGGTTCCCTCTGGCCAGCTTCGTACTAGGGCCAGGAGAGGGTGCTGTGGAAAACAGAGCCATTGTCCAGAACCCTCACTTGACTACTGGGGTCAGGGGGCTGGGGCCTTTGTCTGCAAAGTCTCCCTTGATGGAGGAGGAAGGCCAAGATAGGTGCAGCCCAGCAGCCCAAGGTGAGAGCAGGGCAGCCTCTGAGCCTCCTACGCTGTAGTTAGCCACTGTGCCCTGGATCCATTCCTTATCACTCCTAAACAGTTGTGGGAAGGCAGTCAGACATTTTTGTCTCTCTGGATGGAATCCCTGAGTGAGGTGGGGAAAGGGGCGGGCATATTTATGCCATTAAATGAGGCTTTTCTTAAAAGCAAACCAACAGCAACAAAACCAACAGTAAAGTTCAGAAAAGTAACGTGTAAAAACAGGGCTTGTCATGAGACTACTTGGAGGTAAAAGTTAAGAGCAATAGCGCAGCAAAACTGACAGGTAAGACATAATGAGCCCACAGCCGGCTTTGAGACCCTCGCTCGCTGGTTCAGTGGTAACCTCCTGTGTGCTTTAAAGTTTATGAAGTCCACCCATGCGCCCTGCAGGCCCCAGCCCTGTTATTAAGGACTCTACTATCACATTGTTAAAGGTCTGCCAATGCTTCCCAGGGGAACCACAGAGCAGTCGTGGGACAGATATGTTCTATCTGGAAATGTGAAAGTGAATCCCGTGTTCCCGCCCTCTGATGCTTGTCTATTTTTAGACTTTTGGGAGGACAAAGCTATAAATGTGGGGGGGAAAAAAGAAACCATAGTTCTTTTTTTTTTTTTTTCCTAGAAGGCTTTGAGTGATTGGGATGTTGGCAAGAAGCCATTACACATACAGGCTTCAAGAATACATATTAACATTGAGGACTATGGGACTTTTCTGTGACACTTTTGATTAGCATGTGATGGAGGAAGAATTTTGTTATAGTAATAGGATTGTTTTTCTTTTTTTTTTCCCTTGGTATCTCCGTGGATTTAAAGTGAGTTTTACCTGTTGTTTGGGTGATGAGTTGAGTGTGTTAGGAAGATATATAAAGTTTGTTCTTTGTGTTAAAAGAAAAAAGAGAGGCCTACTAGTTTGTGCTTGAATGATCTATAGGCTCCTACTTCTGCTTCAGAAAACAATCTATTTTTTATCAGCCCTCTGTAATAATAATTAGGATGACATGCATTTGGCGGACTGAAGGGATATTAAAATTTCAGCCATGTAAAACGTCTCCTGAGAGATGGTAAAAAATGTGACTGACTGGGGTTATTTAGTGGTAGTAACTATTTGTAGTGACAGAACACTTTTTAAAATAGGGCATAGACTTTTATTAGTATAATTACTTTTAAGATATGAAGTACGAATGCCTGGGAATGCAGCTTAGCTTTCAGAGTGCTTATCCACAATGTATGATGACCTGAGTTTGATCTCCAGCACTGTATAAAACTAGGCATTTTGTAGGGGGTGGAGAAGAATCAGGCCAGCCTTAGCTACAAAGGAAGTTTGAGGACAGCCTAGGCTATATGAGACCCTGTCTTAACAAAACATCAAAAAATGAATAAATAATGACTTAAAAATTTTAAGCCTCGTGATTCATGAGGCATAATTATTTGAATCAAAATCACTTTTAATAATGGGGAAGTATAAACATTAAACTGCCCTTTACATTTTAGACTTTAAGTCTCCATTCTATTTATTCTGAAAAAGTTTAATGATTTTATCTGCTATTAATTACATCAGACAGAATCAGTGATTGGAGTCCACTATAGATCTTCACAGGAAAGGCTTCACAAAAATTTTTTTTTCCGTGACTCACAAAATAATTATTCACTTAAATGTTATTTTAGACACCTGGAATATCAGGGTGACCTGAAGCAGATTTTCAAGACAGTTAAAAGCGATTGAATCATGGCTCCTTCATTTTAAAAGTCAACCGTACTCACTCCTCTTCTTAGTGTTCTTTCCAGTCAGTTGCTGAAGGAATGTCTTCCTGTTTAGAATTCAATACTCAGGCCCTGATAGATCTTTGCAGGGTGGCTTTTCTTTATTTCAGTGCAATAAATGGACGGCTAATTTTTCCCTGTTACTGTTTCCGAGCAGATGATGGATTCTTGTCTCGGCCTTCAGTTCACTGTCTGATTCCACCTCTGTACTTTCCTATGCACGTGAAGGGTTATTTATGATGGAAACGACCAACTCACATTAGTGACTCTTCTTGATTATTCATTAAAGGCTTCGCTTGGTTCACGGAAAAGTTGCTAAACGTTTGGCGTGCATGACCACAGAGGATTTGTTTGTAAGCTTGCTGCCATCTTTTAGGTTAATATTTTCCTTGTATATAATCCCAACAATTCGATATGCAGCAGCATTAACTGGAGCAGCATTCTGTTCTTCAGAATGTTCTTCAGCATTCTGTTCCTTGGGTTTTCGTGAGTCTTCCCCCCTCCCATTAATGAGCTAAGATTATTAAATTTTTCCAGTTTAAAGAGATTAGCAAACTAAAACCAATTTATTTTTTTTTAAAAAAAATCCAAATTACTCTTTTTTGTTTTTAAATATTTTGGCCGGTTTCTTTTGGAATTAGGATTTTAATGTGTTTTGAGAAATAACACGTTTAGAAATTTTTAAATAAAAAAGATTATAGAAAACATTAAGCAGCCCTTTGCTGGCGTGCATTGATTCTAACAAGACTTGAACTCCCAGTTTTAATTCTACTTATATGTACAGGGGTGGGGGTGGAGGTGGAGTTGGGGGGGAGTCTTTCTGACCATTCACAGAAAACAGACTCTTTCTCAGCAGTTAAGACTCGTAGATGAGAACAAGATAACCTCATCCTAATGTGTTTTCTAATGAAAAAGTGAACAGGCACAGTTGATTCCAACATTTATGAAAACATTATCTTGGTTATTAATGCATTCTCATCCCTGGAGATAAATTAATCTAGTTGTATATGGTTTCCTCTTTCTGCTTAACATCAGAATTTAATATGACTCGGCCCGAGGAATGCACACACTGTATACTTAACATGCCGCTGGAGTAAAATACAAAAGTTTAAAATAAAGCTATAATTCAAGATAAGCTACAGTTCCACCTTTCAACTCAAGGTCTGATTTGACAAGAACGTTTAGCAATAATGACAAAATAAATTGTAGCCATTTCGACCTAATTGTTTTTCCCTTGCTAATTGAAATAATGTAGTGGCTTATTAGAATTACAGTCAAGGTATTAGACAGGAATTTAACTTTATACAGCCTGTCTTCCCCTTTGCTTGGGTAAGTCTGTATGTGTCGTTTTCAGTTGCCCTCTGCTTAAAGATTATTTTTTCTTCAGAAAATCAAGGAGGATAGCCTAATATGAGCTTTTTTTTGTGGTTTGATTTTGTGCCATAATATTTTTGGCATGACAAGAGTTCTGCTTAAAGTAAATGTTCAATTTTTTTTATCATCACCATTTAGCTTAAGTCAAAAATATTAATGAAAACCAATATTAAATATATATTTCATGCTGCTAAATGTTTGCATCTCCAAACCATCGTAGGTAATTGGTACCAGAAGGAAATGAATTGATTTTATTTTTTGAATGTGCTGTGAATGCTTTTTATAAATGACTCTATCATATACACACATGCAAACACACACACACAAACACACACACAATTTAGGTGTTGAGAAATCATTTTGAATCAATACTCTTTTATTAACTTAAAATCACTTAAAATTGTTTCAGTGATAATAGTGTAACTATAAACACCATATTTGTTTCATATACTTTAGCTGTTTTGGGCAATTCACAAGACACCAGGGGAAGACAGGTTCTATAAATCTAGTTATAGTGAACTAGAAATCATATTTTTCAGCAATTTATCATTTAATAACCACTCTGTCAGTTTAGCTGCAAATAAGTCAGTTTCACAGAATTCAAGTAATCTCTTCCTTAAAAATAAACCATTGTAACGTTCCTGTTACATTTTCAGTCATCGACCCTAACAGCTGGCCTAGCTCCCCGGTGTTGCCTCATTTGATTTGAAGATGTCTTTTATAGTGGTGCCCGTTTGATAGAGTGAGGGAGTTTTATAGTTTTACATAAACTGTAAAACCATCTGCTGCCTTTTGGAATAGTTTCTAGCATTGTGTTAAAAATCAAAGATGTCACGCTTCACGTTGACTCTGACAGGGTCTCTTTCTAATCCTTTTGGTTTAGGCTTCATATCACAGTATTCTCCTTGGTTTTCCAAATCCCTAAATGACTTACCTAAAAAACAACAACAACAACAGCAGCAGCAGCAACAACAACAACAACAATTTGGAAACCCTTGATTGTCGAGGTTTCATGTATACATACATTGGTCATGGTGTATATGTTAGGATTAAATGTCTTATAAGATTGACAGATTCTATGCAGGCAAGACTATTTTTCTCCTTTTATTCACAAATTGAGTTCTTTTATTGAGAGAGGATTTGTCCATGAGAAGAAAATGATTCACAAATGTTTCTCGCTTCAAGCTGGCATTATCTTCCTCTGCCATGGATTGGTTTTTATTTCTCTGCCTTAAAAGCAGGACGTGGGAAGCAAACTCAAAATCTTAGGGGCTACTAGGAAGACGAAATCTGCTGTTCCATCACAGCATGCCAGCAAGCCGTCTGATGGAAATATTATTCTTAGAAACAGAGGTGCTGGCTCATTCCCCTGTGCAAATTATAGCAATTTTAATTGTTTGTGGAAAAGCTATGTGTGGCCTTAGGACCACAAATGGCTATTGTGTAATTTTATGGGTTAAACACTTTTGATCAAGTGGGAAAACCTGCACTGTATACAGCTTGGGACTCCTTCCCAAAGAAGGGAGGTCCTCTTTCTTCCAGGGATAGCTGTGAGACATTGGTGGTGTGCAGATGTTCTAAGACAGTTGTATATAAAATTAGAGTCTGCCTCTCTTTCAATCCCTTTCTGTTTTAGAGTCATATATGCTCCAAGATCTCATGAGTTCAGACATTCCTTGTGTATTTACACAAGAAACTCGGACTCTGGTGTAAGTACTTAGCATAAAAGCCCCGGGAAGCAGGAGCCGGAGAGTGGCTACCACTTCCCTCAGATAAGTTACAGAATTCCATTATGCAAATTGTTAAACGTGTGTGACAGAGGCTGACCTTTTGTCATGTCAGTCCTCTCTGTGTAGGCCCCAGGCTCCAGCCTAATGGCTCAAACCCTGATTTACTCACTGTAATAAGGGCAGGAGGTCGAGCTTGTCGGCTGCCTGTTCGTCCTCTTCTTGGAGCCCAGTTGAAGGCTGTTAACACAAAGCTTTTCAAAGTGAATTTACAAGCAGCACCACTGACAGAGGCCAATCAGTGCACCATAAACGTCAGGGCAGCGAGACTGAGCAGTAAGTAAAGCTCTCACAGCACACTATTGGCCGGAATCTACTGGCCAAGGATTAACCAAGATGAGTAACCTTTGTGAGGAGGGCTTCGGGGAGAAGCTTAGTGTGCAGGCTGTGTTTCCAGGTGGACCCCGGGAATGCACCTGTTAGTGGACACGTGAGGACTGGGACAGCACACATATACTGTAGCACGACCAGCATCGTCCACACTGGTGTGATTGACTATTTGGGAGGTTAGTGTGGTGGAGCCTGCCGACTCTGAGACTTGGTTAAAAACAACCAACCAACCACTACACCACCACCACCACCACCACCACAACATCAATCCAAAAAATAAAAAACTGGCCCAGTGTTAGGCAAAAAAAGAGAGACAACCCGTTATGATATGGGTGGTCAGTGATAGAGGATGTGTTTCCTCTGGTACAATTCATTACAAGGTCGTTTATTCAGATTCTGAAACTCTAGTGGTTTTCATAAGCACACAGACACACACATGTGTGCTCCTTTGCTCCTCCTGAAGCTCTAGAGCACGGAACTTTTGTGGAAGTCACCAATGAGTGATCACAGGTTGAGGGTCTGAATATCCATGAGGATGTGGTTTCCCTCCAAGACGGAATGTTTTTATCATTTTGTGTAAAGACAGCCTAGACAACAATTCATTGAGCTCTGAGGGCATCAGCATTAAAATGGAGGGATCCATTAAAATGCCCTATGCAAGGATTTATAAATTAGGCAATTTCCTTGATTATTGCAATCATTTACAAAATTGATTGTTCCAGTGTGGTATAGACAGATTTTAGCAATGATCATTGACAGCAAGCACACTTTCTGATATCTATAGCTACTGATCACTAAAGTAGGTCACTGTACCCGCACCCTGAAGTTCCTGCTCTCAAGGTCAGACAGATTTCCTAAGAAGCTTACTGTTGCTGAAGTTTCATTTGTCTCCTGTAGAGATCCACCTAGGCTCCGAGAAGAAGTGTGGGTTGTTTTCAAGGCTTACAGAGTTTGTTTACTTATTATTTTGATGACGTCAACATACTATGTATTTTAGCCTAGCCTGACATCCATTCCTCCTACCTCAGCCTCCTGACTTTGGAACATTATTTTTAGATTTCAGTCTGTTTCAGAGAGGGCATTGGAACTGATGGTATGAATCACATCAGCAGCACGGGTCTTTGATGTGATGCCCATTTCAAAGGAAATAATTTTTGCAAATTGCAGCTGTAAAGTATTTGTTTGACTGAAGAGCTACATGTCAATAATGGGTTTTATTTGTTTGTTCCTTAGACTTCTAATTATCCGATAGATATATCATGGAGTTGCTGGGTTTTAGGTCAATTAATTTTAAAAGGCATAATAAAGATGTTGTTACAAAGTGTGAAATGCTCAAAATGCAGCAGATTTTTCTATACGAGAGCACACATAAGTTCACTGGTGCTTAATCACTAACCACAAACCACAAGTTGCTTTTATTCCTGAAGTATCAGTGATGGGCAGGCCAAATGTGTCTGCAGGGCTTCATCCAATGAAAGCTAGCTGTGTGGTTTGTGCTTAGTACGAAATAACTGACTTTCAGACATTTGCTTTTAATCATTTCTCTCTTTTGAAACATCAACACAAACCAAGGCTTGTAAAATAATAACTTTTGGGGTGAGAAAAAAAAAAAACCCTGACTCTGTTGTACATTCAAAGGGGGTTGGGGGAGGGCTGGCTTTTGCTCTGATTGTGAGTGTGTAAGATTGCGATGTCAAGGTAGTTCTTTATTTAAAATGGAGCAATGTTACATTTCAAAAACTTAAGGAAATCGGTGGCACTTTCTGTTTATTTGGCTATCGCTGCTCTCTAAGTCAGAAGTTCCTTTCCATTTCAGTCAGCTGGAAAATTCACAACTCTGGTAAGAAGGCAGAATTTACACTCTAGTGCCTTAGCCTTATCTCTTTATTTTCATTTAAATAAAATTTCCCCCATAGTGTTTCTGGTTTCTGTTAAGTATTAAAAAAGCAATGTGACCAGCCATGTCTCAGTCGGGTGAACTGTGAATGAGGCACCTGGTATTTCAAATGACTCTCGCAGGGCCCCGTACTATTATTTAATAAACCATAACCCACAGTATGCAATTGTGAAATAATGTCATGGGATTAAGCCCCTTTTATTAAAATGAACAGTGTTTTCCCCTCTGTGATAATTTTAAATTAAGGCTGCCTCCAATAATGAAGTGTCCTCTTTAGAAACGCTCCGTGTAATCTAATTCAGTAGAAACTTCTTAAGTGCCGCTTAATCGGAATCAAATTAAATGCAATCAAGGCATGTTTTCAGCATCTTGTAAAGCCCCCAAAGCTTGTTAGCCCACTTGGGAACAGTCATGTTTATCGCAGAGGGACAGTAAGTCCTCTGTCCACAATGACAACAGAGCAGTAGGCAGGTCCCTAAACTCTGTAGGTGTTACATTAGAATGTAACTTCTGGAACTAATGATATAAAATATATATAAACAGAGAGAAACCTGAAAAACCAATCACATTCCTTAGGAAAACAGTGGATTTAAGTTCACTGCGATGTGATGCTTCACTCTGTGAAATGGAAAATCTCAGCATTAAGTTTTAAGATAGTATAGATGGGTCTTTGCATTAAAAATAATGAATGTACATCAAAGAATTCAAATCATATAAGACAACTAAGGAGAACTAAGTAATAGAATACACATTTATTTTATATAGAATCACTGTTGTGGAGAGATGTTTGTACTATGTCCTTGATACTACATTTGTAGAGGAGCACACAGTAGGACCATTCTCATAGGCTCTTCCACAGATGTTTAGATGTGGTTCACAGTGAGCAGATTTTGATTTTAAGTCTAGTCTCAGGCACCCATCACTGTACCTCTCTTAGTGAAAAATTTAGTTCAAAGCCTACAGACCCTTTGATAGCACAGAAACACTTCCAATGTTTAAATATGTTTTATGGCATGCATCCTTAATAAAACTAGGAGCCTTTTCAGGCCTGTAAGGAAACTGTAGTAGTCTTCCAAGAAGGAGAGCAATCTTTTTCCTTTACATAAAGGGATAAAGAACAACATCTAAAAAACCAGTATAATAGCTTAGTGTACAGTATAGATCAAAGGGAAAAATTGTTGCACTTTTGTGCAACAATTGAGGAATTTTCTTCCATTTCAGTCATATTTTAGTAGTAAATTTCGCCTCTAGTGTATGCTACATAGATATAAAATAATTTGGCCCTGGGTATGGAAAAAGTTCAAAGTATCGTACCTTTGAACAAAAAAAGTCTTCATAAAGCCAGATACTGTAAATATGCAGCAATAATGTTTTCTAAAGAATTTTAGTATATATCTGTGAAAACAAAAGATCGTATACACTAGTTTATAATCTGTGTCTTGGATTTAATTACTTCCAACAAAATCAAGCTTAAATAATACTTTGAGGCAATGTTCAAGCCTGCTCACAAGTATTATGTACTAAATATATATACCACACATTGTGGATATGTTTGAAATTACTAGATGGCCTTTGCTCTTTTTATTTTATATATCTCTTATTTTTAAAACCAACATATATTATTATACATATTTTTGGTGTATCATGTAATGACAGATATATGTATACATTGTGTAATGCTCAAATCAGGGTACATCTATGGCTTCAAACATTTATAATTTACTTCCAATGAAATGGTTAAAATATTTCTAGTTGTTTTGGAGTCTACAGTTCAATATAATCATCTAAGCCAGTGATTCTCAACCCATGGGTTGTGACCCCTTTGGGGGTCCCATATTAGATATCTAGCACATCAGTTATTTACATTATAATTCATAACAGTGTGTCGTAGCATAATTTCATTGTGTTGGGGTCACCCCAGCATGAGGGGCTGTATTAAAGGGTCGTAGCATCAAGACAGTTGAGAAGCACTGCTCTAGGCTCTCAGCCATGCAACACCAGAACATATTTATCTTACCTGACTCTATTAGTCCACCATGGACAACATCTCCCCAGCCCTCCAACCAAAAGAAAATGTACTCATATTTACAACTATATTTCTAGTGGAGGGTAAGCAGATTACAGAATATTGGCAACATCTAGAACATTTGGTCTCGACATAACATCGTTTCAGTAACTCAGTGTCTTCCTATCAATGAGCCCTCTTGAATATGAAATGCAATGGGAATGGCTTTGTGACATCTGGAAGAATCACAAGGAAACCCCAAGATACAAAGATTGCTTGACCAAGGACCTCAGATCAGGGGCAATTCATTAGAGTGGCTTGACACTGGTATTGAGTTCTGAATACATCTCAATACCCAGCACACTGTTCCTTGTCAATAAATATTAAATAACAGCATATCATCCCAGTGGCACATTTGCCACTGCCTGTAAAAATATGTGTGCTACTTTGTATCAGAGAATACAGACCCATTAGCATGTTGTTGATCCAATCAGTGTTGACCCTAGAAAAAACAAGAACTCCAAGTTGACAATCTTCAGCTAGACATTTTGAAAAAAAAATCATGTGCCAATATATTCTATAGAGAGCAATAAGTTAAACTAAAATCAACATTTTTCTAAAATATATGTATGCCATATCAATCATTTCTATTACAGTACATGGAGTTCTTACTTTGATGACAATCCTAACAGGCAATCAAAATAGGTCTCAGCTGGGCCAGCAAGATGGCGTAAGCAGGTCATAGTCCCTGTTGTTAAGACTGACCATCTGGAATTCTACCCCTGGGACTTCATGGAAAGAACCAACAACTGGAAGCTTTACTTTGATCTCCACATGAGTACTATGACATACATGCTTGTCCCTGCTACACACACACACATACACACACACACACACAGAATAGTTTTAAAATATCTCAATTAGTCCAGCCTCAACCCTGACCCACAAGCACAGTTCCTTGCAGTACTGTCTGAGTTCTGTCTGTCGGTTGTCTATTCTGAATCTCAGATAATTGACTAACTTTTTTGGTTTTTCAAGGCAGGGTTTCTTTGTGTAGTAGAACCCTGGCTGTCCTGGAACTCACTGTATAGACCAGGCTGGCCTAGGACTGACAGAGATTTGCTTGCATCTGCTTCCTGGGTGTAGGTGGGTATGTGCCACCATACCCAGACAATTGGCTAATCTTTGGAAAAACTATTAGCAAACATATTAAGAACAATAATGTAGCATGTACTTGTCAGCATACATGCTTTGGAAGGCAGAGACTGGAGGATTGTCACAAATCTAACACCAGCCTGGTGGGCATAGTAAATTCTTGGACAGGCAAAGCTACAAAACAAGATGCTATCTCACAAACACTCAAGTGGGAGCTGAAGAGGTAACTCAGTCCATAGAGTACTTGCCACACAATCTTGGGGGACCTGAGTTTGATCCTACAGAGCCCATGTAAAAGGCTGGATTTGGTAGTGCACACCTCTAATTCCAGTAATTGGAGGTGACTGGAGGATTGGTGGGGGGCTCTCTGGGTGTCCAGCTTAGCATAATCAGAGAACACCAAGTAAGTCTAGGAAAACAAGGCAACACCAAGCTCCTGAGTCTGACCTTGACATGCATATAATATATATGTATATCCCCCAAATATTAATAATAATAAATGTTGAGCCATGTGCTAGAATTCTAGTACTTCTTGAGCCAGGAGGATTTTGAGTTCAAGACAAATCTCGGCTAGATAGAAAGACCCAGTCTTTAAAACAATAAACAATAAAAGAAACAATGTATACTATATGTAAACTACTAACCATACTTTTGACAACTAGTTCCAAGGTCAATGTCCAGTGATTTTATCTTACCTAAGAAGTCCTCAGACTGTAGAGTTTCAGACTTCCTAATGCCATGATGCTTTAAATACAATTCCTCATGTGGTGATGACCACTTCCCCAACCATAAAATTATTTTTGTTGCTACTTCATAACTGTAACATTGCTACTTTTATAAATTCTAACGTAAATATCTGATATGCAGGATATTTGATATGTTGCTCCTGTTAAAGAGTTGTTTGACACCCCCCCCCCCCCAAGGAGTGTTGACCCACAGGTTGTGAACCACTGCCCTAGAGTCTAGTGGATACAAAAACCCACAGAATTAGGGAGCCAAGCACCATTCAGGCTGGGGAGCCCAATGCTTCTGACTCAGTAGCTCTCTGGATTAGGGACTAGCGATTTGCATTTTCAAACAGGTGTTCTAGAACTATGATTAAAAATCCAAGAGAGACCTTCCCATGCCCCACAATTGCCATCTTTCCTGTTTGCCTCTTCCTCGTCTTTGGTACCCTCATTCTCTTCTT
Organism: Apodemus sylvaticus; assembly: GCF_947179515.1. Classification (NCBI taxonomy): domain Eukaryota; kingdom Metazoa; phylum Chordata; class Mammalia; order Rodentia; family Muridae; genus Apodemus; species Apodemus sylvaticus. Next base: position 44,399,035 of record NC_067484.1, on the reverse strand, counting down.
GCCTCACTTCTGCTTTAGATCCACATCCTTCCTGGTCCTAGCCTAGCTACATTCCAGGCTCTCCCTTCTTTATCTCTCCTACACTGTGGCTACTCTGCTTTGGACAGTCTCAATCTCCCTCACCCACCTTCTTCCACCTCAAGATGTAGTAGGTAGAGACAGGTGGGAAGTGATAGGTATAAAGACTACAGAACATCTAGCCAAAGCCAAATTAACCCCCATGACTTGCATCTCTTCTGTATTTCAGATTTCTATATGACTAGTAATCAGGAAGCAGCCTGAGCAGCGGGTGTAGTTACACTGTTTCAACTGCAGAGTGTAATTAGCTCCCAAGTAATGGCGGTGTGCTGTGGGAGGAGGTTCTGTCTGGAAGGCTTTCAGTGTGTCCAGCTCTCTCTGGGTCTGAGCTGTGTAACATGTGCAGCCTTATAACCCTCTGTTCCCAGAAGTTGCACATCTAGTTTCACTGTCCTTTCCACCTCCCCTGCCAGCCCCTTCTGTGCAGTCCTGTGTCCTAGACAGAGGCCATCTGCTCCTTGAGATTTGCAGTCTGTAAATTTTGTGATTTGTAGTCTGTAAATTTTCTATATGCCAACTTCATCTACTAGTTGGCTGTTTCCCCCCTTGTCTTCCCCCTTGGCTTCCTGCTGCTACTCCTGCCCAGACACCTGCCTACAGGTAGTCTGAGTACATGGCCTGTTTGATTTTATATTCTCACACTCAGAGAATTTGCTAATCCGTATTGTTTTGTTCTTTCATTGTCTGACTCAACCCCCACCTCTGCCTTTCTTCTCCCCCCACCTTCTCCCTTTCTTTGAAGCAGGGTCTCTCTATGTAGTCCTGGCTGGCTGGAGACTTACTAAGTAGACTAGGCATCCTTGAACTCAGAGATCCCTCTGCCTGCACCTCCCAGGGCTGTTATAGGCCTTTTCTATCACACCCAGACACAGTCCACTTAAATCCTCTAGTCTCAAAAGCTTGTGGGGGCATCACCACTTGTCCTGACTTTGTTTCAAATTGAGTTTACAAACTGCCCCTGCCTTAAAGATTATAAAACAGGTATCTACCTTTCTCTCTCTCTCTTTCTCTCTCTCTTTTGTTTATTTTTTTGGGGGGGGGGATTTGGTTTTTTCCGAGACAGGGTTTCTCTGTATAGCCCTGGCTGTCCTGGAACTCACTCTGTAGACCAGGCTGGCCTCGAACTCAGAAATCCATCTGTCTGTGCCTCCCAGAGTGCTGGGATTATAGGAGTGTGCCACCACTGCCTGGCTATCCTCTTTATTTATAGTCTTTTCAGCCAAGGGGTCCAAAAAATTGAAGTTAATATAATTAAATTACTTCTTTAGATATTTGTAACAGCAACAGTTAAGCATATACTTAGCACAGAGCTAAGTGTGTGTGTGTGTGTGTGTGTGTGTGTGTGTGTGTGTGTACATGTGTGTGTTTTTTGAGACAGTGTTTCACTGTGCAGCCATGGCTGTCCTGGAACTCCCTCCTAGACCAGGCTGGCCTGGAATTTAAAGATCCACCTGTTTCTGTCTCCAAAGTGCTGGGACCAAAAGTGTGCACCACTACTGTCAGGCTATACACAGCTTACTTGATAAATACTTTTGTTCCAAAATCAGTACTAAAGGTTAACATACTTATTCTAAAGCTATATGCCAGGCACTCTCCTAAGATCCTTACAGGTATCTATTTGTCAAACTAGGGCTCATGCTTGGACATGTTTATTAAGTTATCTACCAAAAAATTACATTCCCAGACCTACAAAGGTTACCTTAAATAATCCTTAGTGAATTAGGACTACTTATTTCTCTTCTCAGATAACAAAATTTCCAGGCAGAGGTTGGGAATTTAAGTGATCTGCTAAAGGTTAGATGGGTCCAAGGCAGGATTTTCCCTTAGCCATAGTAGGAACCGTGATTGTTTTCGCCTTGGGTTGCCTGTTCTGCTTTGACTGTCTCACTTCAGCTCCTATGAAGCTCTGGGGCCACAGTTTCTGCCACAGGCTTCGCCACCATCACACTGACCCTAATCTCTGGGTCTGGATATGAGCTCTCCTTTCTTGGTGGAAAATTGTATTGGTTTCTTAGACCTCCATCCATTCCAAAATTGATAGAGAGCCCTCCACCCTGACAAGGCCCTTGGCATAGTTAGTTCATTTTGTGCTCTAGAACAATAGGCTGAAAATGATATTCTCTGAAATTTTAGGAAGTGATGGGGCCATGAGCAACCTCAGCGGGCAGCACGTAAGGAAGAACTTTATGGGGCTCACCCGGGAAGATGAACCAACATTCTTAGGCAATCATTAGGGAACGGGGGAAAATATGACCTGGAAGTCACACACAGGAAATGCAGGGAGAGTGGAGAGTAGGAGGAAGGGAGTCAGGGACAGCGTGTGTCAATGGGCTCCCTTGACTTTGCAAGACTTACTCTGCTCCTCCCTTGGCTCTCTCAGTTGAGCGAATTCAACAGCTCCTGCTCTTCCCCAGGGTCTTACTGATTTCCACTGCAGTGATCTCACCCAGGGGTTTCTTCATTAAGAATGCTCTTCCTCTTTCTTCTGGTTGGTTCAGTTCCTGTCTTTTGCTTTTCCTGACCCCATTGCTCAGAGTTCTACCCACTCCGCGTGCTTTTCTCTTTATCTATGACCTTCACAATGTTGGGGTTGTGCTTTATGGCCTGCTATGGTTTGTAGCCTCAGGTCCTTTGGTAAGTTCATATTTGGCCCATCATCTTACTTTCTAAATTTGCCAATACTTGAAGGTGATGTAACAAGGGGAGGGCTGATATAAGAAGGAACAAATCATGCAACTATCCAGGTGGGTTTGGAGGAGCATGCTGGGAGATGAGGTTGAAGAAGCCAGATTCTGATGAATTAGAGAGCATAGGCTCTGCATTTCATTGGGAGGGAAGTAGATTTTAAGTGGGGTGCCCACATGTTTTCAAAAGACCACTTGGATGATGTTTGTAGAATGCCTTGTGGTAGGATAAGGGCAGATGCTGGTGGGAGACCTCAGAGCACAGGGTGTGGCTGTAGAAGTGAATTAGGTATAAGTGTGTACGGCTGTTTACATCCATAGGGCTACCTGAGCTCTGCGGAGGAGGGAGTCGGGGCAGAACGTTTGTGGGGTGCAGAGGTATCTCTAATTCTGAAACCCTTTGTGTGCATGAGTCTATAGATTGCATGTGGGTCCGTGACTGCAGAGTTAACTGGGATGCCTCCTCTGGCAATCATGGGAGTAGCATTGCTCTCACTGCTGGCAGATCATGTACTGAGGCACATGGCTTCTGGATGATGCAGTCCTAAATATGGTGTCACCTGTGAACATAAAGTCATTATATATTCTGGGTGAGACTTATACCAAGCCCTTTCTTAAAGGGAGGGAGGCTTAATCTCTAACCTAAATGTTCTACCAAAAGTCCCCCTTACTTGACCAGCTTCTAGTGAACCAGGCTGGCCACACACGTGTGGTCCTGGAGACACCACCACACCTACATATGCTCTTCTCAGTTCTCTCAATCTTTCTTTTCTTCATTTTTTAACACTTATGTTATTTTTATGATAATAAAGGTAAAGCACTTATTAAGGAGAATTTGGAATATGTAAATATGTATTTTAAGAAATGAAAAAAGCAGCCAGGCAGTGGTGGCGCACGCCTTTAATCCCAGCACTTGGGAGGCAGAGACAGGTGGATTTCTGAGTTCGAGGCCAGCCTGGTCTACAGAGTGAGTTCCAGGACAGCCAGGGCTATACAGAGAAACCCTGAAAAAAGAAATGAAAGAAGCCAGCATTAATTTGTTATAATTCTTTCTTATTGAAGTTAGTATTCTTTGTAGATGTAGATGAAAACATGCTGTTTGTGTCTTAAAATCATGAAGGTTTTTCACAATTTAAAATTCTCTGTGAACATAATTTTATTCTGTATACCCTAAATAGGGCTTACTTAATTAACAGTTGAACATTTATATCTGTCCCTCCTTCTTTCCCTCCCTCCTTCCCTCCATTTCCTCCCCTTTCTTCTTCCTTCTCTTATTTAAAAAAAAAGTACTAAGCACTTGACATCGTGAGTGTACTGACTAGGGCTTGCCAAAAATATCTTCAGGAGAAAACACGCACGGCTAAATTTCCTTTCCACTGACGGTCTTAGGGACAACCGTGAACATTTTACCCGCCACCTTTCAGCTTGTAAGACATTTCACAACCGACTTTGTGGGCTGGCGTGGTTTCTGTGCTCTCCGGATGGATCAGGGAGTGCTCTGTCCTGCTGGTGGGACTGAGATGAGGAGTCTGTGGTCTAGAGAGGCTGTCTGCTCAGCTCCTCCATACAGGCAGCAGGAATCTGTGCTGACCCTTTTGACCTATGTGCTCTGGGGGAGCTCTCCATCTTTATCCGAATGTTAGCCTGGAACTAAACGCCTCCGCAGTGCTACAATTCCTAACAAACGTGACAACACTGAACATAAGGCCTTAATTTTTTACTTCAAATTGCTTGCATTTACAGTTAATTCAACTTGAATTATAAGTCACCTCCATGTGAGTGACTTGTGGCCTTGTTCCAATGCCCTGTGTCTCCCAAAATGTTCAAAATCAGAAAGACATCGGTGTGCACAGTCAAAGTCCCACTGTACTGGTTTCAAGGCAAGAGAGTTGTCCATAGCACACCTGGTGTTCTGGGTCTGGAGTTATCGAAGAAAACAAATATCTTTACAAAACACATTTGGATCACTGTGGTTATTGGAGGGGATGAATATACAACTCGGATTCAATTATGTACCACAAGTAAAAAAGAAAAATAACATATTTTTTTCCTGTAATAGGACATGTACTTTAGGTCAGCTGAACAACCTTGTTCAAGTTCAGACCTTTTGGGCCTGGCAAGGACAGACAGGCTTTGCTGGTTATGACGGAACTTAGGAAATGGTTTCAACAGCAAATACTTTTCACACTATAAGAAAAACTAGGGAGGAACAGTCAGGAAATGTCCAGACAACAACCATATAAACAGATAATTGTTGAAATATTTGGATAATTTTGAGAATAAATGCAGGCTGAATTTTTGGACAGTGAAATCAGCTTTCCATAATAACTCTGTCTCCTAGCCAGTAATTTCCTTGTTCCTCTTAATTTACTTCATTTCTTTGTAGCTGGCAAATTCCTGTGTTCCGTACCTCGAATAAATCAGCTCTCCAGCTCCCAGGTTCTGCTGCAAGCCTCTTGCCTTGCGTCCTGCCAGGCAACTGCATACAACTGGGGACTTGCCACCCTGCCAGGGAGCTCTGGAGCCCAGCAGAGCTTGGGCTCTGAGGCCTTCCCAGAGGGCCTCCAAGGCTGCCCAGCGACCTAACAGTTCATTTAAATTTGGATCCGAGTCCAGAGCAACTCTAGAGTTATGCAATGGTAATTCTTAGAGCTCTAGGAAGGGGTCTGAAGCTGGGAGAGAGGCAAACACACCCTGACCTAGCTATCTCTGCTAGGGAGCTCAGGGCTAAGCCAAGGCCGGCCTGCCAGGGAGAGGCAGTGGGTCATTTGAGGTACCTTTGGTATTTGGCCTTTTTCCCCCTCCCAGCTAAAGTGGGACAACAGTGGCTTCTGCATCTGAGAACCCTGTTTAGTGGCCTGGCCCTGGTGGAAAATTTCATGTTTTTAGGTTTGGAGCATGGCAAGTTGGTGTCTGGAAAGTTTAAAGTGGATGCTTTAGAGATACTTCAGAAGCAGTTGATAACTGTCAGGAAGTCAGATGGGCTTCGTTTCCATGCCCCTCGTGCCTTTCCTATTTGGTCAGAGTCACCAGTGGGGTTTTCTGGCATTTGTAGTTCTCTAGTGATGAGCGGTCTACTTAATCTTGCAGAGCCTGAAGGAGCAATGGGCTTTGTAAGAGACAACTGTGAACAGTGTCACACAGGGAGAAAGACGCCATCCCAGGCTTGCGTGGTACCATCAGAGCAAGGGGTAGGTCAGAAGCAGTGGAGGTGTGTGAAGTGTTGACTGAAACAGTTCCAGCTTGGGAGATGCTCATGGTCTGCTTAGATGGACCATGAATTTAGCTATTCAGCCTTTTTTTGGCTTGTTTCTTTATTTGCCAAGTCTATGTGGGATGAAGGAAGACAGTCTTCTTACGGACACAGTCTGTGACCAGGAAGTGCTTATAATTCATGAGGAAATTGTCAAATGCTCAAAAGAGAGATGTATTCTCTTAAATAAGTTAAACATCTTCCATGAGCATATTAGAAGGGTCGAGTGTGCGGGTTTGGGGGCACGGTTGAGGAGGGGAACCCAACTGGGGAAGAGAGTCATTTCAAGCCTTTGGAAGTTAGTTTGCAGTGTGGTGTTTCCAGGTTAGTAAACACGGCAGAGAAACTAACGGGAGAGATGGAATTCAAAGTTGGCAATAACTGACTGCAAAAGTCAGAAGGACCACTGGGTAAGATTGTCCTTAGAAGTTGACCTGGAGGCCAGAGAGACAGTTCAGCAGGCAGAGGCTCTTACCTTGCAAGCCTGGTGACTTGGATTCAATCCCTGGGACCTATGGAAAGATGGGAAGAGAGACACAACTCCATAAATCTGTCCTCTGATCCCTATAGATGTTAGTCGTATACAGACTGTTTGCCAGAATTCGTAGGACTTTCAGAGCATTTGATTGTTGTGATGCCTTAGGTGTGGGATGTAGGAATCTCTTTGATGGTCCAGGAGTAGCCAGGCAAGGAGTCCGGGTAGAATAGTGCTCCGAAGTGAAGTAGGCATTGCTGTGTGACAGATAGCATTTGTGCTGTAAGTTATTCTGTAGGTTTTATTGACCCGTTCTTTCTCTTCCCCTCTCTGTCCTTCCTTTCCTCTTTCCTTTTCTTTTTTCTTTTATTTCTTTCCAGTGGTGGGGCCATGCAGTTAGTTGTAAAGTCTTTAGATGGCACAAGAGGAACAGCTTAGGTTTTGTGACATTGCATGCATCCTGGTAGATTCAAGATCAACTGTCTCTCCCCCTATCTGGGCCAGTGGCTTTCAACCTATGGGTTGCAACCCTAAAAGAACATTAAAAACTAGATATTTATGATTCGTAATAGTAGCAAAAATTACAGTTATGAAGTAACAACAAAAATAATTTTGTGGCGGTGGTGGTGGGATGGTCACCACGATATGAGGAACTGTATTAAAAGGTCACAGCAGTAGGGACGTTGAGAACCAGTGATCAAGTCCTTCAGCAAATGGTACCGAGCTGTGCGAAAAGATGGAGAAAAGAAGCACATGAAAACTCAGAAGGGCTCCACCTGTGTAGGAGCTCAGGGTTGCGTGAGTTCGTACTCCACTTCCGAGAGAAAGCCTGGGCTGAGGACTGGCCATTCCTGAACGGGTGAAGAAGGCATTCAAGGGAGAGTTGGTGACACTGAACACTGGCTCTCAGGTGCCCATCAAGGCAAGGTTCTATCTTTTTCCAGGGACTGCCTTGGTCTCCAGCAACATCACATACTACTATACTATAGCGACCAGAAGCTGGTAATGCCTGGCCCTGCCCCCCTCTTGGAATTAGTGGAATGCATCTGCCTGTGGGCTGGAGATTAGAGTCCAGGGCTGGGACTCCTAGGAAAGCTGTCTTTTTGGGTGGCCTCACAAGGCAAGCTTCAAGCTCCAAGCTGATACTTCTAAACTTCCTTCTCTGATAATCTATAATTTTCTGTTTTTAGAACTACAATGTCAGCAGTGTCAGAGAGACCCATCTCAGAAGATTCATCCCTTTAAAACTAGCAATGATAGCTCTTGTTTGCAAATTAAGCAACAGAAAGGAATTTGAGCAGAAAAGCTAAGGAGGAGACAGTGTAAATTTAAATACATCCATGGTCCAAATACATCCATGGTTATGCTACTAAAGCAAACCAAGTCAGTTTTAAACATGGTTTAAAAACTGTATTTTAGTCCATAGCTCAGCATATTCGCATGTTAAAGATTTGAGTTTTAAAATGTGGCTCCACAATGCTCACTGTATCTTTCAATGTTCTGCTAGCCCATAGACAAGTGTCGAGCTATCGGCCTACTTTTGAGTATTTTTCATTTTATGGCAAGTGTATATTTATTTATCCTCAATTGACTTTGTCCCAAAAAGATCTTGAATATATCTTATAAAGTTGAAGTTTAGCCATGGATAAATATTTTGAGAAGATGTAAATGGAAAGAAAAAAAACACCTTAAAGAGAAACAAATGTGCATAATTTAAAAAATATTCTAGGCGGGAATGTGTTGCATCCGAAGTGTGTTGTTTTTTGACGTGGTTACCTGTCATGGACCCTTCTAGGTTGTGTGCTGTTTGTACGATGGAACTGAAGTGTTCATAATGGGAAGGTTTGTACCAACTTGGGGACCTCAGTCGGCCCCAGGCTCTACCCATGGCACAGGACTGACTAGCAGACAATGCTTAGTTTCTTTTCTAAATTAAGGATTTATTTTTTTTTCTCCCTAAGCAGGTAGTTAATGATCACTGTCCCTAGTTGAGAAAATTCATAAAAGAAATTTAAATTATCACAGCTTGCCGCCTGGGAAAAAAACTCTCTTACCACCTGGGAGAAAAAGTTTTCATATTTTTTTCCTAAAAATTTTAAGTCTGTATTTCTATTATGTTAAAAATAGTTTTTCCTTAAAATTATTATCTATGCTTATCCTGGTATAATTAATATTTTTTGCAATAATTATATTTATTGTATTAACCACCAAATAGATAAGTTAGAATTTGCTTAACTATTTCCTTATTGCTAGACATTTAACAACTAGGCTAGTAGTTAAT